>NC_047085.1:206619729-206979729 GCF_902459505.1 Geotrypetes seraphini | reverse complement strand
TCTACAGGGCCTCTGATATGTCCCCCCATTTCTCAGGTTCTCCTTTATCTAAGAAACTGAAAATGTACCAGGGTCCTCTCTAAGTGATACACCATCCTCACAAAGTAGTCAAAAGGATCCAGCCACAAACACCTGAAGCCTAGCTCTTTGAAAAAGCCTGAGTTTTTGTCCATTTCATCTGCTTCAATATCACTGGCTAAATTACATGCGGGAGTACCTCTGGAGTAACAGTCTTAGCACGGTTATGATTCAGGTGGCAAGCCTGCTCAGAATATGTAGACTTATTCGGGAGAGGTGCTTTGTGAGCTTGCTCCGCCCCCCTCCCCCACTTTCTTGTTGGTTGCTGGAGCTTAAAAACCCCACCGGGAGATACATTCTCAACTTTCCTGCACAGCTGACTGACTTGCCTTGTTCTATGCAGTGGTTTTATGCAAAGTAGCTAAATATTGTTATATATTTTTTAGTTCTACCACAGGATCTTAGTCTAATGTTTAATTGACTCAATATGATGTTCTTATGAACTATGTTTGTTTAGATCATTTTGAATACAGGAGAGGTGTTTGATCTATTAATTTAGGAGGGATATTTGTATAGTTTACATCATGAAGGCAAATTTATATTTAATTGCTTTAAATGACACCTATTCTGGACATATGAGTTTATCTTATTCTACTTGGATTTTAACTGTTAATATTGAGAAATACACAAATTTATCATTACTATGCTATGTGGAGACAACTACATTTTATTATTATTTAATTAGATTCATTTTTAGGAATAGATTATGCCAAATAGCATATTCTGAGGAGAATTTTAATAGCTGCTAATTTTCAGCTTGAATGATTAAGTTTAAGTTCTAGACAAATTTTCTAAGTTAGACCTCTGCAGGATATAGAAGTTAATACTTAGATTTTGTTACTTATTAGATACAGTACCATATACCCTTCATTGTTAGATATTTTTCCCTATTGTCAGCTATTTATATTTTTTGTAGGTCTTTTATTGGTTTTACTCACACTGGTTTTAACCATATTTATCATCAATTTATATCTTAATTGATTAGATCTATTGATAACTGAATCTCTTTTTAGGTAGTTTTCATTTTTAGTTCCAAATTGTAATGATGGATTCAATCTCATGGATAGTATGTTTATTAATTCTCTTAAATTTTAACTTAATTTACTCAACTGCTGCTTCCCTTTTCACACCACTCGACAACAACCTTGGCACTAATATCTGTCTGGGTCAAAATATCCCAGTGGTAGTCGGAAATAGAAAAAATTATCATGGAAGGGTAAACACTAGAAAAAAATAGGATGTTCTTAGACCTATTAACATTTCTTACAGGGAAGTGAATCAGTAGATAGAATCTCTTACACCAGTACCATCATTTTATTGTAATGCCCGGTCAGAATGTAACAAACAACAGGTTATTACGGATCTACTGTTAGATACTGACCCTGGTTTGATGTTTATTACAGAAACTTGGATCGATCAGAAAGATACATTTACTCAAAATGAGCTCTGTCCTTAGGGTTATCATAGCATTTTTAACTTTAGGAAAGATAAGCGAGGTGGAGGTTGGGGAATAATTTTTTGGTCATTCTTTACATTATCCCCTGTTGACAAAGCAAGTTACCCAGAATTAGAATATATGTTAGTATCATTTAATGATGAATTATCTACAGATTCCCTAGGTATACTTCTGCTTAATTGACCTCCGGTAGCCTGGAAGAATTCTTCAGAACTTATTTTTAACATTATAACAGATGCTCAATTAAAATATTCAAGGTTGCTGATTACAGGTGATATTAATCTTCATTTGGAAGATACCTCAAACAAAGACACTTTAGATTTTATTTCCCTTTTGGATTCTCTTAATCTAGCTCTACCATCAAAAGCTGTTACATATGAGAAAGGTCACATGTTAGACTTCATCAGTCTCACAGATCACATGAAATATCATACCAATTTAGGTGAGGTCCACTGGCAAAAAGTCCCTTGGTCAGACCATTTTCTTGGACATTTTTGTCTTCCCATATTTATGTCCCATTTAAACGAAAATGAGTCATAGAAACGAATGATAACTATTAGGAAAAAAATTGAACAGGAATCTTTCTGGTTTAAATTATTAAATATATTACCAGATATTTCCATGGATACAATATCAGAAAATCATGGAAAGAATTGTCTGAAAGTATCTCTCAAACATTATCTCCTCTAACAACTAAAATAGTGAGCTATACTCGTTCAGCTCCCTGGTATTTACCCCACCATCGGGCACTAAAACAGGGTTGTAGAAAATTGGAACGAAGATGGAGAAAAACTAAATTAGATTCTGATAAGAAGAATTGGAAAATTAAAGAAATATAATTTGGAGATTAGAACCGCAATAAAGAATTATTATGGTTCCAAGATAATTAAATCCAACAATCAAAGTAGCACTCTTGTTAAACTTTGGCCATCCCTATCTTTATTAAATACAAAACCAAAACATAAAAGTCCTAAAATTATGTGAAAAATTGAAAAGGTGTAGCTGTACTTTGGATCCCTTCCCTTCCTATCTTTATGGTAATATTCCTTTACAGACCACCACTTGGTTGACTTCCTTACTAAATCATACTCTTAGTAATGGCCATTTTTCATTGGAGATGGGTAAAATAGTTCTAACACCTTTGTTGAAAGGGGTTGACTTGGACTCCTCAGTCTCTTCCCACTATCGTCCTATTGCAAATATACCTCTACGGACAAAAAAGTTGAAATCAATTATTTCCAAACAACTTTCCAACTATTTAGAGAAGTTTTCTATTCTATTACCATTTCAACATGGATTTAGACCTAATTTCAGTACAGAAACTCTTTTGATATCTTTAATTGCAAAAATTCAAAATTTACAGTTACAGAATAAATATGCAATATTATATTACAACTTGACTTCACTTCTAGAATTTTGGGTATTATTCTGGATTCCTCTCTCACTTTTAATGACCAGATAAATTCCTTAGCAATAAAATGTTTCTTTAGTTTGCGCATGCTGAGGAAAGTCAGGGCACTATTTTATCAAGAACATTATTTATTACTGGTACAATCCACTGTGTTGGCCCAGTTGGACTACTGTAATTCTATTTATTTGTGTATTAAACAGGGCAGTTTAGATCGTCTCCAGTTAATACAGAATACAGTGGCCAAACGTATTTTTGGATAGAGAAAATACGACCATGTTTCCCCATTGCTGAGAAAACTCCATTGGTTTCCGGTCCATCATAGGATACAGTTCAAGTGTGCATGTGTGGTTTTCAAACTCCTTTATGGAATATTTGACTCTTTATTCCCCTTAGTGGGAATTCCTTTAGATCCTGCTATTCAAGAATTACAACAATTTACAAATTATCATTTCCTTCTCTGAAAGGTATTAAATGCACTGGGAATCTTACGGCCTCTTTTACAAAGCCATGCTAGAAGCTGCTCTGCGCTAATGGCCCCGAAGCCCATAGAGATTTAAAGGGCTTCAGGGCCGTTGCTGCGTGGCTTTGTAAAAGAGGCAGTTAGTAAATCTTTTACCGTATTTTCACGCATATAACGCGCGCGTTATACGCGTTTTTACCTACCGCGCATACCCCTCGCGCGTTATATGCGTGAGCGCGGTATACAAAAGTTTTAAAACATAGTTCCCACCCCGCCCGACGCCCGATTCACCCCCCCAGCAGGACCACTCGCACCCCCACCCCGAACGACCACTCGCACGCGCTCCCACCCGCACCCGCATCCACGATCGGAGCAAGAGGGAGCCCAAGCCCTCTTGCCCGGCCGACTCCCCGACGTCCGATACATCCCCCCCCGGCAGGACCACTCGCACCCCCACCCCGAACGACCGCTCGCACGCGCTCCCACCCGCACCCGCATCCACGATCGGAGCAAGAGGGAGCCCAAGCCCTCTTGCCCGGCCGACTCCCCGACGTCCGATACATCCCCCCCCCCCGGCAGGACCACTCGCACCCCCACCCCGAACGACCGCTCGCACGCGCTCCCACCCGCACCCGCATCCACGATCGGAGCAAGAGGGAGCCCAAGCCCTCTTGCCCGGCCGACTCCCCGACGTCCGATACATCCCCCCCCCCCCGGCAGGACCACTCGCACCCCCACCCCGAACGACCGCTCGCACGCGCTCCCACCCGCACCCGCATCCACGATCGGAGCAAGAGGGAGCCCAAGCCCTCTTGCCCGGCCGACTCCCCGACGTCCGATACATCCCCCCCCCCCGGCAGGACCACTCGCACCCCCACCCCGAACGAACCGCTCGCACGCGCTCCCACCCGCACCCGCATCCACGATCGGAGCAAGAGGGAGCCCAAGCCCTCTTGCCCGGCCGACTCCCCGACGTCCGATACATCCCCCCCCCCCCGGCAGGACCACTCGCACCCCCACCCCGAACGACCGCTCGCACGCGCTCCCACCCGCACCCGCATCCACGATCGGAGCAAGAGGGAGCCCAAGCCCTCTTGCCCGGCCGACTCCCCGACGTCCGATACATCCCCCCCCCCCGGCAGGACCACTCGCACCCCCACCCCGAAGGACCGCCGACTTCCCGACAATATCGGGCCAGAAGGGAGCCCAAACCCTCCTGGCCACGGCGACCCCCTAACCCCACCCCGCACTACATTACGGGCAGGAGGGATCCCAGGCCCTCCTGCCCTCGACGCAAACCCCCCTCCCCCCCAACGCCCGCCCCCCCCAAGAACCTCCGACCGCCCCCCCAGCCGCCCCGCGACCCCCCTGGCGACCCCCCACGCCCCCCCCACCCCCCTTCCCCGTACCTTTGGTAGTTGGCCGGACAGACGGGAGCCAACCCCGCCTGTCCGGCAGGCAGCCAACGAAGGAATGAGGCCGGATTGGCCCATCCATCCTAAAGCTCCGCCTACTGGTGGGGCCTAAGGCGCGTGGGCCAATCAGAATAGGCCCTGGAGCCTTAGGTCCCACCTGGGGGCGCGGCCTGAGGCACATGGGCCCAACCCGACCATGTGCCTCAGGCCGCGCCCCCAGGTGGGACCTAAGGCTCCAGGGCCTATTCTGATTGGCCCATGCGCCTTAGGCCCCACCAGTAGGCGGAGCTTTAGGATGGATGGGCCAATCCGGCCTCATTCCTTCGTTGGCTGCCTGCCGGACAGGCGGGTTTGGCTCCCGTCTGTCCGGCCAACTACCAAAGGTACGGGGAAGGGGGGTGGGGGGGTCGTGGGGATCGCCAGGGGGGTCGCGGGTCGGCTGGGGGGGCGGTCGGAGGTTCTTGGGGGGGGCGGGCGGTGGGGGGGGGGGGGGTTTGCGTCGAGGGCAGGAGGGCCTGGGATCCCTCCTGCCCGTAATGTAGTGCGGGGTGGGGTTAGGGGGTCGCCGTGGCCAGGAGGGTTTGGGCTCCCTTCTGGCCCAACTACCAAAGGTACGGGGAAGGGGGGTGGGGGGGTCGTGGGGGTCGCCAGGGGGGTCGCGGGTCGGCTGGGGGGGTGGTCGGAGGTTCTTGGGGGTGGCGGTCGTTGGGGGGAGGGGGGTTTGCGTCGAGGGCAGGAGGGCCTGGGATCCCTCCTGCCCGTAATGTAGTGCGGGGTGAGGTTAGGGGGTCGCTGTGGCCAGGAGGATTTGGGCTCCCTCCTGGCCCGATATTGTTGGGGAATCGGCGGTCCTTCGGGGGGGGGGAGGGATGTATCGGACGTCGGGGGGGGGGGGCATCAGGCTTTCAGGATGGGGACAGACCTTCAAGGGGGGACAGTGCACGGAAGTCAGGGGGGGTGAACGGAGCGTCGGGACAGCGCACGGAAAGTCAGGGCGGGCGAAAGGAGCGTCGGGCAGCATGCGCGGTATACCCGTGAGCGCGGTATACCAAAGTTTTTGTACATATCATCGTGATTTCTGCGCGCTATACCCGTGTGCGCGTTTTATACGGGTGCGCGTTATTTGCGTGAAAATACGGTACTTTTAAATTGGTGAGAATTTTGAATGGACTTACAGATTCTCTAAGACTGGTAGATCAATTATTTCAATTTCAAAAAACTTTAAAAACCTGATTGTTTTGACAATAGTTAATTTGATTTTAGCTGTCGCATAGTAATTTTAAGTAATTCAACATACTTTTTTCTAATTTTTTCCATCCATGTAATCTAACCAATTTCTGTTTTTATCCCACAGTTTTTACTTGTTATGTTTCATTTTTTAACAAACTGTAAACTGAGTCGAGCTCCTTAGGGAGTAGATTCGGTATATAAAATGAATATTAGATTAGATGTACCTTCCTAAATCTGAGAGAACTAAAAAAAAAAAAAAAAAAAGCTTATCCTATGATCTATTGCAGATAGACATTATCTTTATTTTTTAAGATTTAAATACCTTCTTAAACTCAGGGCTCCTTTTACGAAGCCACTGTAGCGGTTTAACGTGTGTAATAGCGCGCGCTAAACCGCCGGCCGCACTAGCCACTACCGCCTCCTTTTGAGCAGGCGGTAGTTTTTCGGCTAGCACAGGGGTAGCGTGTGATGAAAAGTCATGCGTGTTAAAGCCGCTACTGCGGCTTCGTAAAAGGAGCCCTCAGTCTTAAGATATGTTCAATAAGTATTTCCTGGCTTCGCAAGACTTTATGTTTAAATGATTTTTATTATTCCAGCAGTAAGAAGCAAATACAAACAGTAGTACCAGTCAGGAAATATATAATCAGTCAGGAAATATATAAACAGTAGTACCAGTCAACAATATAATCAGTTCCCCTCCCATCCCCTCCCCTCCCCAATAATCCATGGCTAGTCCAACAGCTGAGAGTGGGAATAAAATCTTAAAGATTCAAAAGTCTACTGCAAGCACGCGGTGTGAGGTCCTGCCAGAAGTGCTCCCACACCTGACAAAATTTGCGACCCGGGCCAAGAGTCAAGTCTCCCACCATGCGTCTCTCCAGTGTTGCGTGCACTATCATTAGGGATCTCCATTGTGCATATGACGGGGGATCACGGGAGAGCCAGTTGGTGAGGATGGCTTTTTTTCCCATCAAAAGGGCTCTGGAGATAAATGCTGACATTCCACTGGGTTTGGGCGAGGCTATATTATAAAATCCAAATAACGCCCTCGGTTGCGGAAGCCATTGCCTTCCCCAAAGCGATGTGGTATATAGGCCAAGATGTCTCCAAAACTGCTGGATTGCGGGGCAGGCCCAAAACATGTGACTCAAAGATGCGTGAGCCTGATTGCATTTCGGGCAAGAATGCGACGCAGTAATCCCCATCCGGGCTGCACGTTCCGGTGGAATGTAAAGTCTAATAATAATTTTCAATTGCATTTCCCAGTGAGTAATATTGGGTGACACCTTCTGAATGTTCTTCAGGACCCGTTGTACCTGTTGAGCAGTCAACTGGCAATGCAAGTCCTCAGCCCAGGCTGTCGCTAATATATCCAGATTCATACTTAGTTGGCAATCCCGGATCCCCACAATATGAAATCGTAGAGGAATCCTCTGTTGGGCTGAAAGGCTGAAGAGTTCCGAAAGCGCCTCCCTGCAGACTTCAGTAAGGGCAGCCACTGGGAGGGACTGAACATAGTGACGGATCTGGTAATAGGCGAAGAGATCATTAGCCTGTAGGTCAAAAGTTTGTTGCAGCTCGGCAAATGTGGCCAGGCTCCCCTCCTCCGAAAACAGGTGAAAAAAATATTGTAGACCCTGTGCTTGCCACCTAAGAAAGGTGGCATTTTGCATGCCCGGCTGGAAAGCTCCATTGCCCTGTATAGGAAAATATAAAGACACCCTAGAAGACAATTTGGCTGTTTTACAGACCCATCTCCATGTCCTTCTGGCCGGCGTAAAAATGGGGTAGTGAGACACCAAAGGACGCATCCTCGGATCCGCCACATGTAGAAAATAGCTCACATGGAACGGAGCCAGCAAAGATAACTCCAGTGGTGTAGCAGAAAAATCAGATGTTCCTCTAAACCAATCATTAATATGTCTCATTTGACAAGCCATAGCATACCAATGTACATTTAATAAACCATAGCCCCCCTATCCCTGGGCAGACACATCTGTAGCAAGGGCATACGTGGTCGCTTACCACCCCATAGAAAACGCTGTAGCTCTTTCGTTAAACGAATGTTATGAGCATAGGACAGCAGCAGAGGTAAAACCTGAAAGCGATATAACCATTTGGGAAAGAGCACTATATTAAAAAGGGCTACCCGGCCCGCCACCGTTCACAAGACTTTAATTTACATTTGTAAATGAGGAAAAAGAAATGACTTGTCAAGGGCCACAGATGAAATACCTGTAAGTAAGATTGAACCAAGGTTAATTAAAAGAAGAACTCAAATAACAGGAAAGAGACAATCATTTGTTCTAAAGAGTAAAACATACACAGTCTCTCAAAAAGAAATACAGCTTCATCCCCATGCATCTACGTACTCACCCCAACCTTTAAATTTGATGTTTCTATATGGTTATACAGCTGAAAAATTGGTATCATGGAAAAACTTTTTCAAAGAAGTCTTCAATGCAAGATGAAATGTAGTTAGGACCGTTCTAACTGGATATGTTGTGGCAACAAATTCCAAAGGGCTGGGGCCATGAAACAAAAAGCTGATTGGCTCAAAGCATTCAAAAACAGCACACACATATATACATAAAATCCAGAAGCCTCTGAAGCTCTTACTGAGGCAAAACAAAATGGCAAACATGAGGTGATATCCAGAAGTAAGTTTCACCACTGTTCTAGAACATTCCATGATAAGCAGTAATATGCAGCTCAGGACTATTAGATGCAGTTTTTGAAACTCTGATTTTAAAATGCAGTTTGCAATCCAATTGCGATTTTAAAATGCCGATGACAACAGTTCCATATCTTTTGTGCAATGAGATATTAACAGGCAATTGTTGCAAAACAACACCATAAACTGTTTAACTGGAATAAACTTGGCCCTGGCATAACGGATAATAATTATCTAGAGGAAAATGTAATGTACACCATAAAACATTAATTAAGGCACACAAAACTACAGGCTATATTATGATTTACCATACTTGTCTAATGTATTGCATGGTTTTAGTGCTACTTTATGATTGCATATATAACTTATTAGATATTACAGAGACTCATTTCATCTCAGGGTTACCGTAAGCGATATGTCATCAGCACACATCTCTGATGAAATTATAGGGTTTTAATACCCAGCAGGTTTTATACTTTAATATGTATAATTTATCATTTTCAGTCATTTCTGGAAGTTTAAAAAAGCTATATTAATTATAAACGGAGAGGAAAGCCATGCTTCATCCTATTTACTATAATCTGTCTTTATTTTGTTTTCCAGGAGAAACAGAGAAGGTAAAAGCAGTAGTAGAAAAAATTCATGTCTGTATTTTTCTTTTAATAAACTAAGAAATTAGACAAAGTGAATACTAAAAATAATGTAGGTATGTTTATCACAAAACAGATAAAATAGTTACTTTCCCCCTCTTTTACTAAGCCCAATATTGCGGGCTGAGGCATCAAATGCTCCCATGCCCAGAGTGATTGAATGGGCATCAGATCATTTGCCATGTGGCGCTTGCTCCAGGGGCTTAGTAAAAAGGGGCCTTTATTAACAGAAAACGCACTCTCACATGAATGAAACAGGATCAACAGGAAACTTAACTAAATTCAGCAGCAAGCTGGTGAATTGCTGTGTATCCCTGAGGGTGAGAGAAAAAGTTCTTCTCTCCAAGTTTTGCTGAGTATCTTCACATGCTGACCTAATTGTATAAAATCTGCAACTGATCTTAGAGAGGCAACACTATATTAGAAGTAATGGGGTTTTGGAGTAGCCTAATGGTTAGCACAGTTGGCTGAGAACAGGAGGTTCAATTCCCACTGCGACACCTTTTAATTTTTTTAATTTTAATTTATTCAATTTGCTATACTGTTCTCCCAAGGGAGCTCAGAATGGTTTACATTAATATATTCAGGTACTGAAGCATTTTTCCCAACTTGGGCATGTCACTTAACCCTCCATTGCCTGAGGTGCAAAACTTAGTTTGTGAGCCCACTATGGAGAGAGAAAACACCTGAACGCAATATGTAAACTAAGAATCTAATAATAAAGAAAGCATGATATAAAAGATAAAGGAGGACATGTAGCCTTGGATAAAATGTGTCTATCCATAGCAATGCAAAACCCTGGTGTAGCAAGAGGCTACAATTAACATTTTAATGGAACCACCACAGAAGGAGATAAACCACAGAAACTAATAAAAAATTTAAAAAAGCTAAAAGTTGTTTAGTGAATTCCAGAAGACAAACAAGAGATAATGTCCTCCAGTACTACTATTATGCTGTAAACCCTGTATTTGATTACAGAGGGTGTACAAAGTGAATCAGCCCAAAAATGAAAAATATAAAAATAAAAAGAGGAAAAATATCAAAGGAAAAGTTGCAATGACATCTGATGCAAATAAGATCTCTGGACAAATTTTTTTAAATGCAAGTAAGGACATTTTAAAATATCTGAAAAATAAACACAGAAAAAGAAAGAGAAAAATCAGAGAGGAGTTTAAAAAAGGTGCCACAACATTTAGAGCAATTAAATGGGGTAAGAGGGGTATTTGTGACAGATAAGAATGGAGGCAGAACGGAAAGAGTAGTATAAGAGTAGCAGTTAAAATGCTTTCTTTCTAAGGACACTTTTGACCTCTGACTCTTCAAGTTAGGTTAAGCCTTCAACCATTGATCTCTGATTCCCTATGCAAGGACAAGCTTCTATCTTATTCCCACTCTATTACCTTTTCTTTCTTCTTTTTTTCTGTTTCTCCTCTTCTTTTTTTCCAGACCCTACCTTATGTTTTTTCCAGACCCTACCTTATGTTTTTTCCCTATTCGTTTCTTTCCTATCTTATATTGTACTTCTTACCCCCCTTCCTCATTGGCACTGTAAGTCCTGTATGTCAAGTCTATTTTAGAGAATGACACGGGGAAAAAATCTGTCCCCGTCACTGCACCGTCCCCGGCCCACCATCCTCTGCACTGCCCTGTCACCGCCGTTCCCTTCACCGCCCCGTCACTGTCACCACCATCCCTTTCACCGCCTCGTCACCGCCACTGCCATCCCATTCACCACCCCGTCACCGTCCCCGTCTATCACCCATCTTCTTCCCTCCGCTCCCCCATAGTCTGGCATCTGTCTTCTTCCCTTCCAGCGTCTTCTCCCCACTCTGCCTTCCACATTTCCTTTCAGGGTCTGTTCCTCTCTACCCTCTTTCAATGTCTGTTCTATTCCTTTCCACCACCACCCTTCCCTCCCTCCTTTACCATCTGTTCCTTTCTACCACCCTTCTTTCATATCTTCTATCAGTCCCCCCACCATCACTAGCAGTCTATCTTCTCCCTTACCATGAGCAAATAGAACTTCTGAAAATTGTATTGCTGAGGCATTATTTCTAGTACGCCTTTTTTTCCAGATGGATAATGACATCAATTTTATAATTCTTACTGTCTGCTCTGATTTCATTCACAATTTGGTTTGTGTTTTGTACCTGAGGATTCCATGAGGCATTTAACCTTTTCCTGTCTCTTCTGTGATTTCAAGTTGATTCCTTCAATAATGGAGTCTCAAGGCAGTAGCAGTTTTCTATTTTGGGCTCTTTTGACATTGTTTAAGGGATTTCTTGTACATTTGGTGCTGGTCTTCTTTGATGAGGTCACTTCAGAATCTATTTCCAAGGAAGAGAAACTTTTTCCCTTTCACCCCCTCCTTCCTTGTGTGAGCCGGAACACGCGGTCCCCGCAAGCAAGTAATTTTATATCATTTTCATTCTATTCATTCATAGAAATTAAAGTCTAGATAATGCCAGTCACATAACAAAACATGATTTTACAAAAATAATTCCCTGCACAGTCAAGCCTGCAAGGATTACTAGATGTCTTTCAGCAGCTCCCCTC
The DNA here is from genome assembly GCF_902459505.1 of Geotrypetes seraphini. Taxonomy (NCBI): domain Eukaryota; kingdom Metazoa; phylum Chordata; class Amphibia; order Gymnophiona; family Dermophiidae; genus Geotrypetes; species Geotrypetes seraphini. Next base: position 206,967,799 of record NC_047085.1, on the reverse strand, counting down.
CCTCCCTCCCCCTTACCTTTGTGGCCAAGTCAAAATGATCTACCAACAATAAAATTTTAAAAACACAAAGCACGCTGTACGCAGAGAAATGTTAATTATCATTTATATTCCGCGGGTTTTCAAAGAGGTCAAGGCAGATGACTTTATGCAATGTCACCTCAGTAACAACTATACAAAAATAGACAAATATTCCCCCTCCCTTTTTACTAAACTGCGATAGCGGTTTTTAGCGCAGGGAGCTGCGCTGAATGCCCCACGCTGCTCTCGACGCTCATAGGCTCCCTGCGCTAAAAACCGCTATTGCGTTTTAGTAAAAGGGGGCCATAGTGCAAAATATAGACAGCAAATATAAATTCTCAAAACGGACACATTTTGATCACTAAGTTGAAAATAAAATCATTTTTCCTACCTTTTTGTCTGGTGATTTCATGAGTCTCTGGTCCTTCTTCTGATCCTTCTTCTTTCTTCTCCTGCCCCCCCCCCTCTTTCTTTTCTCTCTCCCCCTGGCTCCCCTCTTTATTTCTGCCTTTCTTTCTCTCTCCCCCTGGCCCCCCTCTTTATTTCTGCCTTTCTTTCTCTCTCCCCCTGGCCTCCCTCTTTCTTTCTCTCTCCCCTGGCCCTTCTCTTTATTTCTGCCTTTCTTTCTCTCCCCCTTGACCTCCTCTTTATTTCTGCCTTTCTTTCTCTCTCCCTCTGGCCCCCCTCTTTATTTCTGCCTTTCTTTCTCTCTTCCCTTAGCCTCCCTCTTTATTTCTCTCTCCCCCTCGCCCTTCTCTTTCTTTCTCTCTCCCCTTGGTCCCCCTCTTTCTTTCTGCCTTTTCTCTCTCCCCTTGGTTCCCCCTCTTTCTTTCTGCCTTTCTTTCTCTCTCCCCCTGACCCCTCTTTATTTCTGCCTTTCTTTCTCTCTCCCCCTGGCCCCCACAAAGCCATCGTGCCAATTTCTCCACTTCCACGATTCTTTCCCTACCCTCACCCCCAAGCCAGCAGCCGATTTCTCCCTGCTCCTTCCCCGATGTCCTGATGTCCTGAACTTCATCGGGCAGCAGCAGCATTCACAATTCACTGCTGTTGCCCGCTTCAGGCCTTCCTCTCTGTCGGGTCCTGTCTTCATGAAAACAGGAAGTAGGCAGGACCCGGCAGAGAACAAGGCCTGAAGCCGGCAACAGCAGCGAATTGTAAACGCTGCTGCTGCCCGAAGAAGGTAATAGAGCACCGAGGCAGACCGTTTCTCCCCCCTCCCAGCCGAACCCCCGCTGAACCTCCTATCTCCCCCCGTGAACCTTTCCGACCCTCCCAGCGAGAGCAGCAAACCTCCTTCGCGGCTCTCTCCTCCCTCTGCCGCGTCACTGATGACGTCATCAGTGATGCGGCAGAGGGAGGAGAAAGCCGACGCTACTGGAGGGAGGTTTGCTGCTTTCGCTGGGAGGGTCGGAAAGGTTCACTTGGGGGGGAGAGATAGGAGGGTCAGCGGGGGTTTGGCTGGGAGGGGGGAGAAGCGGTCTGCCTCAGGTGCTCCAAGGCCTGGCGCCATTAACTTTTTCGCCCCTCCCGCCCCCCCCCCTTGGTACGCTACTGCTCTCCAGCTCTCCTTAGTTTGCCGGTTTTCTTTTTCGGCGACCGGCAAGCTTTCAAAGAGCCGCGCAAGCGCGGCTGCTCAAAGTTCAATCTTCTGCTCTGCTGCAACTTCCTGTTTCCGGTTGGGTCAGAGCAGAAGATTGAATACTGAGCAGCCGCACGTGCGCGGCTCTTTTGAAAGCGTTCCGATCGCCGAAAAAGAAAGCCGGCAAACTAAGGTGAGGTGGAGAGAGGAAGCTGGTTAAACGATCGAGCCGACGTGCGGGTGGGCGGGTGAGGGCTGCGGGGACCGCACGATCCTTTATGTCTCACTGCGGTGACAAGATCATTCACCGCTCCACGGGGCGGTGATGGCCTTGTCCCCGTCCCCGCAGAGGCTGCTAATTTTCATTCCCCGTTTTTGGCGGGTTACCCGCGGCTAAATGTAGTAGCCGCGGGTAAACCGCCACCGTGTCATTCTCTAGTCTATGTCCCATACAGGGCAGGATTAATTCTTCGACGGCCCCTAGGCACACAAGTATAGTGGGGCCCCCCCTGGCCTTGCCCCATGCCCAACCCACACCGCCCCAATTTATCTGTTTTCTTATTCACTTCTATTTCTTTTTTCTTTTTTTTAATTCAAAACAAAGATTAGCATACTAGTGCATAGTTTTTCTTCTATGCAACCCCTAAACATCTCTGAACAAATCACACTTCCTTCCCTTCCCACCTACTTACCCAGGACTTTAACTCTGAACTCTTTCCATACATATATAAAAGTGTTCAAATATATTGTAAAGCAGTAATACTATCTGAAATATAAGTCTATATTAATAACTAAGTTTACAATGCCTCTCAACTGCCTCACTCTATGTCGACCAACTGTAACCCATATGTATGTTGTGGTATGCAGCCTATGCCTGCTAGGGGTGTCCACAGAGCAGTGCATAGTTTAAAAGTAAACCCTTCACTTACTGACCCAGTTAAACCTCATTTTGAACCAGTGGATGACTTTTACTCCTTACCTCTAGAGGGAGTCAGAGAGCAGAAGTACAGGTTGCCCATCCCCCTCTCAATCCTAAGGTAGCTCACAGGAAATCCTTTTCACCTGAAGGCTGGGGACAGGGCTGCAGACTGCTTTCTCACAGAACTAAGCTTCTAGAGATTCAGAAGGGGAGAGCAGAGGATAAGGACAGGCAGCAGCGCTCAAGGCTGAGAGCTCTGGATAACGGTCAACTGCTAGAATGCATGGAGCTGACAGAGGCTGGAGAGGAAGCACCTTTCTGTATGGTTGAGGAGCCTCATGATATGGAGCTAGACCTGGAGCCACTTGCTGAGCCTTTGAATGAAGTCCTTCCGAAGGAAGTTTGTTGCATAAAAAGCAAGCAACTGATATTACCTGAGTGAGTAGCTGAGTCCTTGCTATTTGAGTGACTTTCAAATTTTGTGTTAACCCTGTGGGAGCAGAAGAGCGGTGTAGCTCCTGAAGAACTAAAAAGACTTATCTGTTTTTTCTCTACAATTTTCTGTTTTCTCGTTGTGAGAGAAAAGTACTGTTGTGGTCCCAGGCAGTGGGGTTTGCCCCGCGTATTCAGTGGTGGGATAGTGGGCCTATTTTAGCAATTTGTTACCACGTGGAGCACACTGCCTGGCCAGTACATCTGCTGCTGGAAGAGTCAGAGCCGTAGCTCTGACTAAGGCTGAAGTGATCAGCCCTAAGACTGTTTTTGTGTTGGAGTTTGTTTTTCTTCAAATGTATGCACTGAGTATTGGCTGTGGGACTAGCCCAGTTTTAAGAAAGACTTATGCTGTATGAATTTGGAAGCTATATTTTACCAGAGTTTACTTTGAGACTGTTTGCTCATATATTTTTGATTATTGTTTCTTGAAACTATTTTTCATTCGTAGAAACATCCTGACCAAGTTTTTGTTTATTTTTGAACTAAAGAATAAAGCCCAAGTTTGTGACAAAGAAACCTTGACTTACCTGATATGGTGGTGTTTTCCTCCCATTTCTTTTCCTTGTGCTGCCCGCAGCGGCCGCACAAGAGTTTTTCTTGTCCCAGTCGCTCAGGGCCCATTGTCCTGAGACGGCTGGTGACAAAGTATAAACAACCAAATCTGTAACTCCTCTACAGTATAATCTCATTAAAATGGACTTTAAGGGACCTGGAAAAACAGTCTATTATATCCAGAGTTGCATTTTTTTAAAAAACTTTTTTAGGACAACTGAAACAACGTACAATCAATGAACAACAGTCACTGCACAAGCATATCAGCAATAAAACAACTCAATAACAAAACTCAGCAAAACATTGGTATGGCACGAAATGATTGCAAAACCAGAACACTAAAAGATGTTCTAAAGCATGGATCTCAAAGTCCCTCCTTGAGGGCCGCAATCCAGTCGGGTTTTCAGGATTTCCCCAATGAATATGCATTGAAAGCAGTGCATGCACATAGATCTCATGCATATTCATTGGGGAAATCCTGAAAACCCGACTGGATTGCAGCCCTCAAGGAGGGACTTTGAGACTCCTGTTCTAAAGCATTATGTCGCACTGTCCTGGAAAGAAAAATAATCTTTTTCTTCTGGGCTGCATTTTGATACTGTATCACCAGCACGCCATGCACCTTGTAGGCGGAGCCTGCATGTCCATTATAGCTGAACAAAACTACAGCTACAAGTGGCTCTGGGGACCAAATTGTTTGTCCATTATATTCGACAGTCCGTTATATGCGAGTCTGCTATATGCATGTTTATAAAGGCGCACGGCTGGGACCAGCGGACCCCATCCGCTATAGACGAGGTTCTGTTATAAGCGAGTCCGTTATAATGAGATTATACTGTAGTACATTCCACTCCATGTATGTTAACTTGTAATGAAACAACAAGGTAAGTAGTCCACCAAAGAATCCAATATGAAAAAAAAGAAGATTGGCAGAAAATAAGGAGATTCAAATCAGGTTTATTCAAGGTGCTCCCAAGAACCATGCCCGATGCATTTTGCCAAACAAGGTTAGTGAACGCTAACAGAAAATCACAGAACACAGATACACCCTCACCCAGTATGTAATAAGTAACCACAAACTAAAAATAGAAATATGTAGATAAAGGTTAAACTGAACCACCAAGAAGCCAAACTGCATACAGTGAAACACCACATAAAATGAAACAATCACAAAACAAAACGAAGAAACAGACCAAATCATGGCCTCCTGGATCAAAGACAGTACAAACACCCTAAATGAAATCGCCCCCTTAAAAACTCGCAGAATCAGATCTTCAAACCAGGAGGGATGGTTTGACTCAGAGCTACTTCAGGCAAAGAGGAACCTCAGAAAAGCAGAAAGGCAATGGATTAAATCTGGAACCCAAGAACACAGAATAGCATGGAGACTCAAACTAAATAACTACAAAAACCTAACCAAGGATAAACGAAAAAAATTTCTATGCACACAAAATTGGAAATGTCACAACCAATAGTAGTAACCTCTTTAAACTGGTCAATGACCTCTACAATCTTGAGACACTCACTGACAACCGCGATGAAGAACCCACATTAACCGCTAACACCCTAGCAGACTTCTTTACCTCCAAAATACAGAAACTAAGATCATCGATAACTGCCCCAGCCAATCCCCACGGGGACTTTCTAACCCTCCTAGACAAGGACAGGTCCAATCCTGACCCAGGGTCTAGAACGGACCTAAGCTGGGATCAATTCACAACTATTGACTGGCAAACCTTCAACAAATACTTCAACAAATATACCAACTCCTTCTGCAGACTAGACACCTGCCCCCCTAACATTATGAAAGCGGCTCCAATCCACTTTAAAGCAAACATGCTGGCATGGGTAAACCTCCTACTATCCACCGATAGCTTCCCAGCTGAACAGGGCCACATCTCAATCACTCCAATCATAAAAAACACGAAAGAACCACCCAATGCCCCGTCCAACTACAGACCAATCGCAGGTATCCCGCTATTCACCAAAATAGCAGAAGGGGTGGTAAACGCCGAACTTACCACATACCTAGAAAAATTCAATATCCTAAACGACAATCAATCAGGCTTCCGCTCCCACCAAAGCACCGAAACCATCATAGCCTCTCTCCTAGATCACCTACACACACTATTCAGCCAGGGCTCCAGCGCCTTGATTTTACAACTTGATCTGAGCAGCGCATTCGACCTAGTTGACCACAACATTCTCCTAGACTGCCTCGCCTACATAGGCATCTCCGGCCAGGTCCTCAACTGGTTCCACGGATTCTTACGGAACAGATCGTACAGGGTATTTAAGAACGACACTTTCTCATACAGCTGGGATAACTCCTGTGGCGTGCCACAGGGCTCCCCCCTGTCCCCCACCCTGTTTAATGTCTACCTCTCATCCCTAGGAAACCTTTTGCAAAGCCTCAAGCTCAAATTCTTCATCTACGCAGATGACATCACTATAGTCATCCCGCTAACCAGTTTCACACCAGAGCTCCTCACCTCCCTTTCAAGCATACTCAACCAGATAGAACACTGGATGCTAGCCTACAGACTAAAACTAAACCCGGACAAAACAAAATTCTTCCTAGCGACCCCCAAAGACAAAATCAAAGATACCACAATTCAAGTAAAAGGATCCATTTTCCCCCTCAAACAAACCTTAAAAATACTGGGAGTCACACTGGACAAACATCTATCCCTTGACAAGCACACTGATATCACAGTCAGAAAAAGTATCTCGGTGCTCTGGAAACTCCGCACCATAAAAAAATACTTTGACGACACCTCATTCCGCCTGTTAGTACAATCCTCCATCCTCAGCTTACTAGACTACTGCAATATTATCTACTTGAGCTCCACAAAAAAAACCATCAGGAGACTCAAAATGATCCAAAACACCGCGGTCCGCCTCATATTCGGTCTGAAAAAATGGGAACACGTCTCCCCTTTTTACCACAAACTCCACTGGCTACCACTGGAATCCAGAGCCTATTCAAATTTGCCTGCTTTTGCTATAAAACAGTGTTTGGTTTATCCCCAAGCTACATCATCCCTCACTTCCTCCTGAATCACATCATCAAGAACACCCGCAGAATTCAACTCTTCGCCTACCCCTCCCTAAAACTATGCCACTCTAAAAAATTCCTTGACAAAACCTTCGCCTTCCAAGCTGCCAAGCTAAACCCATGGCTAACCCAAATGGCCCTCAAGGCCCCCAACTACCTCGGCTTCAGAAAAATGCTCAAAACCCACCTCTTCCAAGACCTTAATGCCCCTTCCTAACTAAATAAACCTCCCCCCTCACCTCCTCCCCCTCCCCCCTGGCAACTCTGATCAAGTTGGTCTTGAACCGCTGTTATTCTGTTTAATCGATGTGAACCACTTGTAACTCTATTTAATTGATGTGAACCGCCTAGAACTCTTCGGGGTATGGCGGTATACAAAAATAAAGTTATTATTATTATTATTATTATAAATAATGACACATAGCCCCCTAATACTCTGCATGGAAATATAGCAGATGTAAATTTGAAGAAACTGACAAACAATCACCACTTTACAAATTAACAAATAGAAATAAAACAAAAATTGAAAATAAGAATATACCATTTTATTGGACTAATCCATTTTTCAATTAACTTTCAGAGGCCATAACCTCTTTCAGGTCAATATAGTATACAGCTGTTACATTATACTGTCCTGACCTGAGAAAGGGGGTTTTGGTCTCTAAAAGTTAGTAAAAAATGTATTAAGATTAGTCCAATACAAAGATTACCTTATTTTCTGCTTATAAAAGTTTTATCAATACAACTACAATACTATTTTATTCTAAAGCAACAAAAAATATTTTTTCTACCTTTTGTTGTTTCTGCTTTAATCATTTTGTCTTCACTCTCTTCTTTCTAGCCAGCATCTGTTCTCTTGCTGTCTTTCATGTAGCATCAGCCCCTTCCATCCACTGTCTGCCCTCTCTCTCTGCCCCTTCTATCCAATCCACCCTCTCCCCGTTCCATATGGCATCTTCCCTCTTTCTATGCTCCTTCCATAAACTGTCTATCCTGTGCCCCTTCTCTTCTTTGTACATGATTGATTTTAAGTCTGCCACCTTTCCATTTTTCTCTCTCTATCACTACCCCCTCCCCTATGCTCTGGCATCTCTCTCTTTTCCTTTCTTTCCTTCCCACCCCACGGTCTGGCATCTTCACTTCCCTGATTCTCTGGCATCTCTCTCCTTTCTTTTCCTTCTATCTCTCCCTATCCCTCCATGCTCTGACATCTCCTCCTTCCTTTTCCCTTGGTCTGGCATACCTTCCTCCTTCCCTCCATGCCCTGCCATCTCTTGCTCCCTCCCTCCCTCTCTTCCCTCCATGCCCTGGAATCTCTTCTCCCTCCCTCTTCCCTCCATGCCCTGATATCTCCTTTCATTCCCTCCCTCATCTTCCTTCTCCCTCTCTTTCTCCCTCCAGTTGGGTGCAGCAATTATCTACCCCTCTGCTCCTTTTCCTCCTTCTGTCATCCAAGGCCTGGCGTCATGAACTTCTTCGGGCAGAAGCAGCTTTCACAATTCGCTGCTGTTGCCGGCTTTGGGCCTTCTTCTCTGTTGGGTCCTGTCTTCATGGAAACAGGAAGTAGGCATGACCCGACAGAGCCTGAAGCTGGCTACAACAGCGAATTGTAAACGCTGTTGCTGTCAGAAGAAGTTAATGACGCCAGGCCGAGCACCCGGGAAGACCACTCCTCTCCCCTCCCCCCCCCCCGGCACAGCCGACCTGACCCTCCTATCTCTCCCTCCCTCCCATGCGAACCCTGCGAACCCTCCCACTGCGAGACGACCAATCAACAAACCTCCCTCCAGCAGCGTCGGCAGCCGTAGCTACTTTGCAGCTTTCTCCTCCTGTTGATTCCCTCTGCCTAGTGACACCTAAGAACATAAGAAGCACCATCTCCGGATCAGACCTTCGGTCCATCAAGTCCGGCGATCCGCACACGCAGCGTAATTTTTAGACAGAAGAATCCAAATCGCAATAACAAAATATAAATACAATCAGCAAAAAATTGTTATTAGCCTAGTGGTGGAGATACCCCATCAAAGTACATTTATAATAGGTGGAGAAAAAGCCTCAACTTATCAACAATGTACGGACGGCAACCCAATGAGTTCTTAAGCCAGTCCTGCTCTGTATCACAGGCAAAAAACTCCACACGTTTCAAAATGTAACTTTTCAAAAGGGACCAAAGCCACCATTGTGCACAGGGAGCCAGAAAAAGAACAAAACAGTTCACTTATCTTCTGACGATGGCAACAACAGCAGCGAGTGGATCTTCCTGCTATAGCTCTTCTTACGCTGAAAAAAGACAAGGAACTGGATGTCACCAACAAGGCTCTTGTTTCGCCGAACGGCTACGTCAGGGCAATCACATTCTCTCCTGCTCTGTCTACGCACGGCTCAGAATGGCACTGGAATTTATACTTCCGGGTTCATAGGGGTCACTGTCAAAAAACTTTATTTACTGGAACAAATGATCTCACCATCAGTAGAAGGCACACCATTCTACTTTCTGATTAAGTCCATAAGGCCAGATAGTTTTCAAAAATAAAATAGACCGCTGTTCACTTTGATATAACAATCTTTTCACATCCCCACGACGAGCTGTAAGGGGAATATGATGTAATACAAAACACCTTCTACTGATGGTGAGATCGTTTGTTCCAGTAAATAAAGTTTTTTGACAGTGACCCCTATGAACTCGGAAGTATAAATTCCAGCGCTATGCTGAGCCGTGCGTGGACGGAGCAGGAGAGAATGTGATTGCCCTGACGCCGTTGTTCGGCGAAACAAGAGCCTTGTTGGTGACATCCAGTTCCTTGTCTTTTTTCAGTGTGAGAAGAGCTATAGCAGGAAGATCCACTCGCTGCTGTTGTTGCCATCGTCAGAAGATAAGTGAACTGTTTTGTTCTTTTTCTGGCTCCCTGTGCACAATGGTGGCTTTGGTCCCGTTTTGAAAAGTTACATTTTGAAACGTGTGGAGTTTTTTGCCTATGATACAGAGCAGGACTGGCTTAAGAACTCATTGGGTTGCCGTCCGTACATTGTTGATAAGTTGAGGCTTTTTCTTCACCTATTATAAATGTGCTTTCATGGGGTATCTCCACCACTAGGCTAATAACAATTTTTTGCTGATTGTAATTTTTAGTCACCCATATCTATGCTTCTCGTATGGAGATGTGCATCTAGTTTGCTTTTGAATCCTAGGACGGTTGATTCCGCAATAACCTCCTCTGGGAGAGCATTCCAGGTGTCAACCACTCTCTGCGTGAAGCAGAACTTCCTGACATTTGTCCTGAACTTGTCCCCTCTTAGCTTCATTCCATGTCCTCTTGTCCGTGTCGAATTGGACAATGTAAATAATTTTTTCTGCTCTATTTTGTCGATTCCTTTCAGTATTTTGAAGGTCTTGATCATATCCCCTCACAGTCTCCTTTTCTCAAGGGAGAACAATCCCAGTCTCTTAAGTCGATCCTCGTATTCCAGTTTCTCCATACCTTGTACCAATTTCGTTGCTCATCTCTGCACCCTCTCCAGCAGTTTTATATCCTTCTTTAGGTTGGGAGACCAATGTTGGACGCAGTATTTCAAGTGGGGTCTGACCATTGCTCTATAAAGCGGCATTATGACCCTCTCTGATCTACTTGTGATTCTCTTCTTTATCATGCCCAACATTCTATTTCTAGTCTGCTTAGGTGCTGGTAAACATGATTCTATAAATGGCACCATATGGTTGATTGACAACCATACAGAGTGGTGCTTTCAAGTTAGGTGCCACTAGGCTCAGTTTATAGAATCAGGTCCAAACTGTATAAAGCAGAGTTAAAATGGGAGCACCTTGTTCTTCCTAAACAGGAGGCGATAAGTCTACAGCAATAAATGTATACAGTTGCCATGCACTAATGACAACATTAGCACACATTCTGCATTAGAACATTTTTAAAATACCCCCCATGGGCTATGTTATATCTGCACTTAGCACTCTTGAAAGTCCTGCATTAAGCCTAGATTTCACTGCACTTTATGTTAATGTTTTATATTTTTGTTTTATTATGTAAATTGTTTGCTATATTATTGAAAGGCAGTACATAATAAAATAATTTAAATTTTTTTACCATGAGTTTTATTACATAGGCTCCAAATTGTTTACAATAAATGAAAACTGGGAAAGAGAAGCCCTTAGTGATTGATAAACTTCAGAGCATAAAATATTCCTTTGATAAATGTATTTTGTGATATGCATATACAGTGGTACCTTGGATTACGAGCATAATCCATTCCAGGAGCATGCTCGTAATCCAAAATTCTTGTTTATCAAAGCGAGTTTCCCCATAGGAAATAATGGAAACTCGCTTTGATACGTTCCCCCCACCACGAGGACCGGCATTGCTCCCCCCGATGGCTCCCCCTGTGATCCGGCACCCCCCCCCCCTCACGATCCGGCACATCCCCTCGCGATCGGGCACCCCCCTGCCACGATCGGGCACCCCCGCTGCGATTGGACACACACTCCCCCGCCGCTTCTTACAGTCATCTGGGCACCAGCATGTCCTGTGCTTGGTGCCAGTGCCCGAAGATCAGCCCCCTCTTTTGCTAGGTCTTGAGCATGCGATGCTCAAGGCCCAGCAAAAGAGGAGGCCGATCTTTGGGCACCGGCACCAAGCACAGGACATGCCGGTGCCCAGATGACTGTAAGAAGCAGCAGGGGGGTGCCCGATCGCGGCAGGGGGGTGCCCGATCATGTCGGGGGGGGGGGTGCCACATCACAGGGGGGAGGGTGCCAGATCGCGGGGGGGGGCGCTCGTAAATTGAGCCACGCTCGGTTTCCGAGGCACAGATTTTGCAAATGTTTTGCTCGTCTTGCAAAACACTCGCAAACTGGTACACTCGTAAACTGAGGTACCACTGTACTTGACTTGCTTAATCAACTAATCAGTGAACCACTGTCAGTTTCTAGCAAAAAAAAATGTATTTACTGTACTGTATTTTGCTTCTCCTTTAAGATACCAAATGAAAAATGTCATATGAAAATAATAACTAGATATTTCATATCTTCTAGCCAATAATTTTAATCAATAATAGTATGAAGTTTTTAAATGATTTTACAATATCACTTTGTAAATGTACTAAAAAATTAATTCGCAAACATATTGATAATATTCTAAACTTTCAATATTACAAGCCTATGAAAAATGTATCCATATATTCAGGAGTGAAGAAATATAATTTTGAGAAATTAAATAGAAAAACATTTTTATAAATCTTTAGAGTTGCACAAAAGAAAAACCTGGTACAAAAAGTTAGTTTCACAATCTAACTTCTGTTCTCTGTGCTTGACAGATTCTGATTCATTAGAAGTGCACAGAAAAAATGTCTTGGTCATTTTCAGGGTTTTTCCCCACAATATTTGGACATTTTGGCATCCTTTTACTAAGGAGAACTAATGATTACACTTCTCCCTCTAAATTTGCAGGGGTTAGGGGCAGAGCCAGCCTGCAAATATGGAAAAATCATGAATAACTTAGAGCTGACTTTGATCCACCTCTGGACCTCTCCACATCTTACCTGGTGGTCTAGCAGTGAATGGAGGCTAGAGCAATCTTCCTACGCTCCTGCCCCGTGCAGAGCTGTCAACAGAAATAGCTGCTGTAAGTTCCCGCTGTAGCCTCGTGAGACCACAGGAACTCATGGCAGCCATATTTGTGGACAGTTCTTCACGGGGCAGGAGCGCAGGAAGATCACACATGCCCCGCTTCACCACTAGACCACCAGGTAAGGTGTGGAGAGGTCCAGGAGGCAGGAGGGAGGCAGGGGTGGGGTCAGGGTTTAGAAACTCATGAATAACCAAAGTCAAGAGTCCTAAACCTGCGAATTTGAAGGGAGAAGTATAGTGGACACTTAGGCCCCCTTTTATCAACTGTGTTAGGGTTTTTTTTATCGACAGTCACTGAGATAAAAGCTCCAACACTCATAGGAATTCTATGAGCATTGGAGCTTTTACCACAGTGGCTGGCGATAAAAAAAATTCTAACACAGCTTGATAAAAGGGGGCCTTAATTCCTTGTATCTCATTATGGGCTGCATGGCACTTAACACACTAACCCCCACCCCCTTTTTACTAAGTTGTGGTAGAGGTTTCTACTGCGGCTTGGAATGCTAAATGCTGCGATGCTCATAGAATTTCTATGAGTGTCAGAGCAGCGTCAGAACCAGGCCACAGTAGAAACCTCTATCGTGGTTTAGTAAAAGAGGGCCTAATTTCTTAGCACCTTAGTAAAAGGACCCCTTTTAAAATTTGTTTCAAACTCTTCTATTCAATTTTAACAAAGTTTTAATACTTTTAGAAACTTTATAATGTGTGTAAATCTCCATGTACATTAATTTATAATGTAATGATGTTAAGGGTTGCTAATTAACTAATGCACACCATAATGCATATCCATAAGATTTTTCCACTGTTGTATGCTTAGGATCCACCACTACCAAACATCAAAATTTGCACAACCATAGTGTATAATTTGATAACTTTATGTAGCATGTATAATTCTTTGTAACATATTTAACTCTATACAAACTAATGATTGCTCATAACATAGGGTTTATCTGTGTTCTGCTTCTGTGATTAAGGCTAGGTGTTCTAGTAGGAATAAATGCTGTGAAGTGTTATTGATGTCATGGTCCCAAGAAAGAAGACATTTTCAGCTCTCCTTCAGCCCTTTTGGACCCAAAACGGCCCTAGCTTAAAAATTAGCAAAGACCACTGCACTATACTACTGTATATCTCAGATTGTCAGGGATACAAGTCATTAACTGATTCAACATGAGCTTGAAGTTGATCGAATACTACTTTCTTAAGCAATTTTGAAAGGAATGGAAGGTTTGATACTGGAAGATTGTTATTTGGAATAAGAGAACATAACAATAGCCTTACTGGGTCAGACAAATGATCCATCAAGCCCAGTAGTTCGTTCTCACAGTGGCCAATACAGGTCACCTAGCCAAAACCCAAGGTGTAGCAATATTCCATGCTACCGAAACAGGGACAGCAGTGGCTTCTCCCGTGTCTTTCTCAATAACAGACTATGGACTTTTCCTCCAGGACCTTGTCCAAACCTTTCTTAAAACCAGCTATGCTATCCGCTCTTACCACATCCTCTGGCAACGCATTCCGGAGATTAACTATTCTCTGAGTGAAAAAAAATTTCCTTCTATTGGTTTTAAAAGTATTTCCCTGTAACTTCATCGAGTGTCCCCTAGTCTTGGTAATTATTGACGGAGTGAAAAATCGATCTACCTGTACCTTTCTACTCCACTCAGGATTTTGTAGACTTCAATCATATATCCCCTCAGCCGTCCCTTTTCCAAGCTGAAGAGCCCTAACCATTTCAGTCTTTCCTCATACGAGAGGAGTTCCATCCCCTTTACCATCTTGGTTGCTCTTCTTTGAACCTTTTCTATATCATTCTTGAGATAAGGAGACCAGAATTGAACGCAATACTCCAGATGAGGTCGCACCATGGAGCGATACAGAAGCATTATAATTTTCTTAGTCTTGTTAACCATCCATTTTTAAATAATTCCTAGCATCCTATTTGCTTTTTTGGCCGCCACCACACATTGGGCAGAAGATTTCATTGTATTGTCTACGATGTCACCCAGATCATGGGGCCGGGTTGGGACCATGTGCCTAAGGCCCCACCCACAGGAGGGGCATAAGGCTCCTGGACCTATTCTGGTTGGCCCAGGTGCCTCAGGCCTCACCTGTGGGCGGGGTTTGAGCAGCCTGGGCCAATCCGGCCCCAGGTTGGCCTGCCGGACGGGCAGGCTTGGCACCTGTCCGTCTGGCCAACAATTTCAAGGTACAGGGGGTGGAATTTGGGGTGTGGGGATCGTGGGTCGGCAGGGGGGGTCTTGGGGGTCAGCGGGGGGGGGGGGGGTGTAAGGGGGATGCGTTTAGTGCAGGAGGGCCTGGGATCCCTCCTGCCCGTATTTTAGTGGGGGTGGGGGTTTGCCTGGGCAGGAGGGGTTGAGCTCCCTCCTGCCCGATCTTGTAGGGGGTGGGGTCACGTGGCCAGGAGGGCTTGTGCTCCCTCCTGGTTCGATCAAGTTGGGGGTGCCACTGGGGCAAGAGGGCTTGGGCTCCCTCTTGCCCCAATTGTGTCGGGGAACGTCGGGCTGTCGCCGGGGCAAGAGGGTTTGGGCTCCCTCTTTCCCGATCATTGTCGGCGGGGTCAGGAGGGATTGAGCTCTTGACCAAAAAAAAAAAAGTATTACAATTACTGCAAAAAAAAAAGAGAAAAATTGCCTTATTTCCACTTTCTATTTATATTTATTAAACATTATTAGCATGGCTACCACACTAATTTATCCTATAGGAAAAATCATTTTTTCCATGTTCCTTGTCTGGCCATTTAAACTGTTTCATGTGTGTGTTATGTATGTATATTTTTCAGAAATCATGCTACAATGGGTAATGAATATGCAATTTGTGATGTCTGAGGGTAGGTGACAAAAAAATACATTTATAAATTAAAAGAAATACTTAACACACTGACTGAAGTAAGAAAAACTCTCCTATTGCTTATTTGGTAGCTTATCTTCAAGCAATACAGCAAATGTTACCTACTGGAATCATATTATGAACTATACAAATGTTGAATAATTTGCAGAAGCATTAAATTTCTACAAAAAGCAACAGCTGGCAACGTGATTAAATCTTCAGCACAGTCTTATAGCATTTACAAGATTTCTTTCATTGATTTTCAGTTCACAGTTTGTTTCCCCATTTCCAATGTGGCCATTAGGGTTCCTAATTCCAAGTCTTAGCCTTTTCAAAGCAGAGATCAAACACAGGGCAGTGTTCTTATCTCAATTACCGGTAACTTCTGAGTCATGGTTCCATTTATCTATCTTTTTTTAAACCCAAAATAAACTTGTTCCATGCAGCTTTAGAAATAACTCCTGTCACTTCCTTGACCTCAGGGACAACAAATGGTTCTAAATTTCACGCCTCTGAACTGAAACATGCCCTTGCAACAAGAAAGAAAGAAGTAGATCATGCATCACAACAACTAATGTTATCCAATTTTCTCAATATAGCAGTAATTTTTTGTGCTGCCCCACTTGGCCTCGGCATCATATTTGCTGGAGCTTGATTTTGGGATCAGCCATGGTCCCTAACCACATGTATCTCCTGGAGTCTTGAAAGGGTTACCCCTTAGATAAGTATTTGGATCTCTGCACAGGTGTTCAGGAATCCTAAAATGTCTTTTTTCTATCCCTAAACAAGCCACATCTGTCCTTTGGGAATCTATGTCTAACACATAAGAAAACAAGAATTGCCATTACTGGGACAGACTGAAGATCCATCAAGCCAAGTATCCTGTTTTCAACAGCGGCCAACACAGGTCACAAGTATCTAGCAAGGACCCAAGAAGATATGGTGTTAACATATCCCAAGGAGTCCACCCCTGTTTATTTTTGTAAAAATCGAGGGGTTTTCAGGCACTTAGAAACTTCAGGAAAAAAAAAGATTGTTTAAAAACCAAGATGGCTGCTGCCAGAATCATCATGCCAAAAATGGCAGGAGCTATTCAGGAAGCCACTCAGCGCAGAGCCAAAGCTCGCTCCCGCTCTGCACCGTTCAGTGGCTAAAGCTGAAACTTGTGGCAGCAACCAACTGGGTTAGCAGTGGGGCAACAGTGTGGAAAGCTCGTTCCTGCCTGCTACACCTCTGGACCACCAGGGATTCCAGCGGCAGAGGAGGTACAACAGATAGAGCAGGGAGGGGCAACAGTGTGGAGAGCCTAGGAGGGAGAGAGGGAAAGGGGCTGTGTGCAGTGCCTGGTAGAGAGGGGGATGGGTGCATAGCTTGACAGAGAAGGGAGGGAAGGGAGCTGTGTGCAATGCCTGGCAGGGAGGGGGCTGGGTGCAGAGTCTGACAGGGGAGGGAGGGGGCGCTGGGTGCAGATCCTGGAAGGCAGGGCACTTGAATATTAAGCTGCCCGATTTATATTTGAGTCAACCATTTTTCCTACTTTTGGGGGAGGGGAATGGGGGCTCAACCTATATTCGAGTATATACGGTAAGTGATTTGCCCAGGGTCACAAGGAACAGCATGGGTTTGAACCTACAACCTCAAGGTACTGAGGTTGTAACTTTAACCACTGTGCCACACTCTCCTGTCACATACCAACTGATATGTATATTCTGAATGCATGTTGCTATTCTTAAAACACAGTACTGTATTTGTAGTTGTTTACTTATGCTGAATGTATTTTTTGACTGTCCTTGTTCTTATAATAAATACAATATTGTTATTTTAAGTTATCCCTGCTTTATTAATTGTGCAATTAAAAATTTTAATCGAAATGCAGCCCTAAAAAAATCAAGTCTGCGAGTTGGGGGTTGAGGCAGCCTTTGGCACCTATTTGCTGCACTTTGGTATGAGCCACTTAGGGGATTTGAACTGCAGAAGAAAATTTTTAAGGGGGTGGAAGGAGCTTATATTTCATGATGCAGGGGAAGGGTGCCACCGTGATCTCGCACCTTGTTTTGCCTGGTACATGCGATAAAGGAGTTTTGCAGTCCCTTCTGATGAGCAACAACCTCATAAGCTACACACCATAGCTCTCAGCTATGTCAACCATCTTGGCTTCAGTAAGCCATGGGTTTTTTTTTCCTTTCTTTTATATCATTGTCATAAAGGTAGATTTTATAAATTTGTTCTTAGCCCCTCAATCAGGCCCATTAGACAATGATAATGGAGAGTGGGAATAAAATAAATAGATTGGGTCCGATCAACATAAGCAGCCTGCCTAATATCAGTACATCGTGTGACCCTGGCTTTGCTGTTTTAAATTGTTTTATAATTCTGCATAAACCATATCTGCATTTGGCTACAGCTCTATTAAAATACCAAAGTATCACCATTTCAAAAGCATGACTCCCCAACTGAAACTGATGCATTAAAAACATATCCCTTAACTGATGGCTAACGATTTTTCCAGGCATGCTGTAGAATATTTTACTGCTGTATTCATCCATCTGTGCTTTTTTCAGTCCAAATTTTCCAAAGTTTTAATGAAATTCTTTTTTTTTTTGCTTTGCTTTGTTAGTCCACATTCAGCAACATGCAAATTAAACAGCAACATCACAGATATTTCCCACAGAATTAGCAAGCTGGCTGAGATGCAACTAACTTCTGCCTATACCAGGATTACTTATAATGTTTTACCTCAGAAAATTCCTTCTAAACCATCTTTCTATTCTATTCAAATATAAAGAACCCATTCCATAGCAATAGAGATTGAGACATAGCAATATGGAAATATATCTAGTTAGAATGAACAGGTTTCTCTTCCAAATTAAAGATTAGGCCCAACTGGAGAGCTTAGTCTGTGTTCTTTGTAATGTGAAAAGCTGTATTGTTAGTTCTTATATTAAATGCCAAGATGCATGATACTTTGAAGTATTTCTCATTAAGAAAACTTGGTACTCATGGTATGGACTTGTCCAAGAGTTTTTAGTAATATAAAGTTTATACTTTCATAATATTTCTCACATTTAAGCTATTATTTTTAAATAACTTTTGAGAACAAATCAGTTATTGGCAAGAAAATTCTTCAGAATATTTCTTTTCATATTTTTAGAATATGTCTCCTACCTATTTTCTTGATCTAGGTCCTATATTCAACTTGTCTTTTTCTTTACACTGATGTCTGTTTTCCCCCTCTATTCTCTCTTGTAAGGGTTTTCTTCCTTACTTTTATCTCTCTCAGCAAGCAAAATTACCTTAAGAAGCTTAGGGACTCATAATCAAAAGAGAAAAACGTCCAAAAACCGGCCTAAGTCGGCACTTGGACAATCATAAGTCAAAAAGGTCCACGTGCCAATAATAAAACCGGGTTTTGGACGTATTTAAAAACAACCTAGTCCTTCACAGTGCCGCTGAATGACCATAGCTAAACGGGGCGTTTCAGGAGCAGTGTCGAGGGCGGGACGTGGGCAGGCTTAGACTTAGTCATACTGCATGTATAACCAAAATTTATACAGGACAGCATAGACGGAACTTGGACGTTGTAACTTAGACCATTTAAAACATGATCTAAGTCACAAAAACCCACCTAAAGTCACCAGATAAGCACTGTAGACACAAACTACAGACCCCCACACACTACCCCAGTGATCACCGACCTCCCCCAACCCCATAAATATAGTAATCACAACTTTAAAATATAGAGTTGCATGGGGACAGAAATCCCACCCATCCCCACCCGGATCCTGTCCGTCCCCACCCGTCCCCATCAGGATCCTCTCTATCCCCACCCATCCCCGCAAGGAATTAACTCCATCCCCGCCCGTCCCCATAAAAAGCAGCAATTACTTCTGACAGGATCATCAATTCCAGTTTCTTTTGTGTTTGCGCTGCTGTTTTCCTTGTGGAATCTCTTTGGTGGAACCCTTTTTTTGTTTTCTGTTCA
Organism: Geotrypetes seraphini; assembly: GCF_902459505.1. NCBI lineage: Eukaryota > Metazoa > Chordata > Amphibia > Gymnophiona > Dermophiidae > Geotrypetes > Geotrypetes seraphini. Next base: position 206,948,711 of record NC_047085.1, on the reverse strand, counting down.
GGTAATTAACTTATAAACCCCCTCTTTTACTAAGGCTGACGTGTCCATTATATTATATGGACGAACCCTGCTTCCAAAGCCTTCCATCCCCGTGGGAGTCCCGTGGGCCAGAGGGGGGTCCCCGCGATCCCCATTCCAGTGCAGACCTCTACTTTAAAATTCAGCCTCCAGACCATCATCACCTGGCAGCCTGGCATAGGAAAACCTAGTCAACCTACACAGAGGTGGCTTAAGTCGTCTTGGGGGGTGGGTTAGGGACCCATGGAGAGGAGGACCCATGCCCATAAGCCACTGTAATCACTGCATTGCTGGTTAAACATGTGAACCCCCCAAAAAAAAAAAAAAACAAAACCCTTTTGTACTGTCCTATAAGTGGCTTCTGCAGCCATAAGGGCTATTGAGGTGGTAGATTGGTGGGTCTAGGGGGTTTTTGAGGTGGTTTGGGGGGCTCACTATTATCTATAAGGGAGCTGTAGTGAGATGAAGACTTGGCACCCTTTTTGTGAAGTTCACAGCAGTGCCCTCTAAGGTACTTCACTATTTAGGTGCCATGTCTGGTTGTCCAGTCCATCACTTTGTAGACCCCTCCCATGTCCAAAAGGTCTGGTTCTAGGCGTTGCTGCCTTGGACAAAAAGTTGGACGAAAATGTGGTATAAAGATGGATGATCAGATCGGCAGGACGTATAGTTAAGACGATTTTGGAAATGGAAAATAATTTGGACGTATTTTTTGAAAATGTGTCCTAAGCTGTTTGTTTTTTTTTTTTTTACTTTGAATGACTTGTGACTTGGACAAATACAGACTTAGACGTTTCTTTCGATTATGCCCTCGTTTGTGTTTACTCTTTTTTAAAAAGGTATCAAACTTTTAAATTGCTGCCAATATTCTTTGCAGTATTTTTAAAGTGTGTGTATCTATATACATACTTTTCCCTGAATGACAGAAGATGATCTTCAGATTCTGTATAATCTATAAGACAGGACCTAATGTTTGGAAAGCAGTATATACTAATACTAAGTATGTGGTGTATTTAATGTTTAGCAAAGCCTCTGACTGTGTTCTACACAGGTGTCTAATAAATAAACTGAGTGCCCTTTGTATCGGCCCCAAAGTCAAGCAATGGGTCAGGAACTGGTTGAATGGAAGGCAACAGAGGGTAGTAGTGATCAATGGAGATCACTCTGAGGAAAGGGATGTTACCAGTGGTGTGCCTCAGGGTTCGGTTCTTAAGCCTGTTCTTTTTAACATTTTTTGTAAGTGATAATGCTGAAGGATTATCCCCTGATTTAGAGCAAGGCTTGTGTAGATGTTTCCAAACGTCTCTATGTGTGTATGTGAGTTAATGTTCATCTGTGTTGACTGTGAGTTGTTGGATATGGAGGTTATTGTGTAATTATATGATTTTTGGGCATGAGGCAGTTAGGATTTGGGTGAGAGAGCAATTTGTGGGAATTTTGTGGGGATGGAACAATTTTGGGGTGATGGTTGGTTTTGGAGGTTGGGCAGTTAGGTTTGGGGTGTGAAAATTTACAGGGTGGCCTCCTCCATTTGTTGATTGACTGGTAGGGGTGCCCAATCCCTTCCAGCCAATGAGATCTGCTGTCCGGAATTGCCCCTGTGCTGCCTCAGCAGTGACGAAGTTGGCAGTTTCCTTTCTAGTCACTGAACCCGACACTCCTCACACATGTTCAGTTTACGGGCAAACTGGGCATGCGTAAGGAGCACTGGTGCTGGCAGCTGGAAATAAAACCGCTGATTTCTTCACTGCTGAGCCAGGTCCAGGCAACGGATCTCATCAGCCGGCAGGGATTGGACATTGTAGGTGGGTGGAGGGGAGTAGAGATAAAATGCACTGCCTCCCCCCCCAGTACATGCTCAATACAAAACACTGACTCGTAGTAACATAGCAATTATGGAATTACTCCTTTCAAATAGTCCTCCTCTCTCATTTCATCTCCTGATCAGATACACAGAGAACCAACACAGATATAAATACAAACACATCCATTTATGAACAGACATAGACAAGCAAGCATTTAAGCACGTACATATATGCACTGTGTATTTATCATGTGATCCACCAAGGATACCTAGATTGATTGGAATACAAATTATGTGAATATATAAATAAATAAAATACATGTGCTTAGATATGAACACACAGACACACCAGTCATGAAAAATTACAAACACACAAACAAAATACAGTAGAAGTAACAAACACAAACAGATAAACAGAAATATACGCGCATGCACATACACAAAATACAGACACAAGATCCACACTCACAAAAGCTTGGAAAGAATTCCATGAGCCATCCTCTGCAGGATTTCTCCACCTGTCTTAAGAGAGAAAAAGAGGAGTAACCGCCGCCTATTGGTTAGTGCAGTGACCTAAGAACATGGGAAACTGGTTTCGATCACTGTAGTTCCTTCTGACTCTGGGCAAGTCACCTGATCCTCCATTGCCCTAGGTACAAAATAAGTGCCTGCATATACAATATACAAACCACTTTGATTGTAACAACAGAGCCCCATTAAGTCCCATCCCCCTTCCTCATCTTTGTGAGGAAAGACAGGACTTCATCAATCATTTTCAAGTTCTCCATCACATATTTTTTGAAGAGATTGCTTGGAAAGACAGAGGGAATTGAGAATTCTAGGATTTCGATCTCTCACTCTGATTCAGTATAGCTGGAGCTTTCGCAAAACAAAATGGAACAGTCTGTAGGGAGGAATGCTAATTCCCCAAGTCTCAATCTTCCCATTATGATCCATCCACTGATTATTCCTAGGATAACAACATAAAATCTGTTTTACTCCTTGGGATCTTGCTATGTACCTGTGATCTGGGTTGGCCACCGTTGGAAACAAAATGGTAGGCTTGATGGATCTTCGGTCTGTCCCAGTATGACAATTCTTATATAGTGATCACCTTTTTTTAAAAAAAATCACAGTCTCTTCCAGAGTCACATGTCAGATTCATTCCAGGGAGATAAGTGCTGGCTTTTCCAACCCTGATAGAACATTTGCCCCAGGGACCTCATCAGCATCTTTCTCAACTTTGGATATTCTGCCAAGGCCAGGACCCACTGTTCTCTCAGCAAATAAGGAAATAAATACTTATCCCGTTTTACTCCCAGGAACTCTTCTCGGGCAGAATTTTGCAACCCAACCTTAGATTCCATCACAGGAGCTCTCTCGCTCATCTGTGCCGACTCTTGTTACCACTATCTAATCCAGTGTATCGCAAACTGTGTGCCACAAAGAAATTCCAGATGTGCTGCCAGGGATTCAAGAACGCATGATGTGTGCGAGTCTGTCACTGCCAGCACCGGCGCATGCGTGCAGCGTCATCGCATGCTCAGAGACCCCCCTAGACGCAGCCCCGAGCTCAGGGAAGACAAGATGAGGCTCTTGTGGGGGCGGGGGCGGGGTTAGAGCGGAGCAGGGCATGAATAGAGGTGGAACAGTGTGGGGCCATGTGTCCTTTCTGTGTACCACAGAAAAACATTTGCTCCGTTAATTGTGCTGGAGCTAAAAAAAAGTTTGCGGGACATTAATCTAATCAAACACGGAACCCCTCACCTTAACCTTCCTTGTAGCCATTCTTATAAAAGGAAATTCACTGTAAGAAAAGGAAGCCTTCCACAGCTAAACCAAAGTGTCCCACTCTTTGGGCACAATCTTGGTTCATTATTTATTCTTTGTCTTTTGGGAAATCAGAATTGCCTTTTGGTGCTATTTTGCTATTACACTAGAAAGAAAACAATTATGGAGAGTTGTCTCCAATCTCTACTTTCATGATCTCACAAGACCTTAAGGTATTTGCTTATACATGTGGGCACTGAGCAATATTTGCAAATTAATAATAAAGTTACTCATTAAACAGAGAGGACATTTTAACTTTCTATTTCTTACTGAAGAACTGTACAGAGGCATTATACATACAGCACTGCCGCTCGTAGGTGTATTACGAAGTTGTTATACAGTATTCTAAATATACAAACCTTCACACTGCCATCTCAGCACTGCATGTATTACATATATCATTTCTTCATAGTATTCCTAATATTCCCCCTTATCATTATAAAGCTTAGCTGCTGCACAAGTTTGCTTACACCAGTGTTTCCTTGAAGGAGGTAATTTCCACGTATTTGTGACTGTAAATCTTGCCGCATATATTAATTGAGTGGGCAGCTGCAGAAAGATTCTTCTGGTATGCAGCTCACTAAAGCATTAACTCAGACACAGCTCTGCAGTAAAATCTTACTTTCCCCTACACAGAACTAGACACCTCAGTCTCCACTGCTCCAGAAGTTCCACCATACATGAATGTAATACCCTACCAACCTAATAATAAGAAACTGGGATCAAAATATGATGTATTACAAATAACTTGTTTAGATTCTTGATTTACCATAGCTAAATGGTATTAAAAGAAAGCAAATCCCCTAAAGGTAAAATTAAAAGGAAAAGAATGAAAAATAAATTATGAAGTGTAGCTACATTGAAAAGTCTAAACATTTAAATTATATTCAGGGTTTGAACTGAGTCCTCCAGGAATTAAAGAGTAACTTCCATGACACTGCTGCAAACAGCTGTGGCAAAAACTCAGGGAATTTAAAATAAGACAAAAAAAAAAAAACCCCCACAGATGGTGGATCAGATTATTTTGTTAGCAGATTATCAGGAGTGGAGATTGCAGTTTAGCCTGTGCTGTGGTTGCAACATCAAGATTTTGTTTAAGCAATTCACTGATACTTCTGCCAGCATCTCTACGTTTATGGAACATACTACAGGCCAGTTGTTTTCTAGAAAGGGATTAAGGGTGATTCATATATATATTTATTCAATTTTTTTAGTTCATCCTCCCAAAGGAGCTCAGAACAGGTTACAAATCAGTTATTCAAGCATTTTCCCTATCTGTACTGGTAGGCTCAAAGTCTATCTAATGTACCTGGGGCAGAAGAGGATTAAGTGACTTGCCCAGGGTAACAAGGAGCAGTGTGGGTTCTGAACCCACATCCTCAGGGTACTGAGGCTATAGCTCTAACCACTATGCCACACTCTCCTCATAATCTGAATCCATGTATATTGTGTTATCTTGATATTTCTGTTTATAAACTGCTAGGATAAGATTATTGATATGTGGAGTATTAATAAACCATATACCCAAGTCTTCTGCTTTTCTGCAGCTCCTAAGAGGTAGAGTTACACTTCTGTATCAAATTTGCATAAAGTTATAGATAGCCTCTCATTACGAGGTATTGAATGTACTGAAAGAATTCAATTCTTGTTATAAATATATTTGAAATATTTTTTAGAAAATTATTCCATCTTTTCTTGTGTCTAAAAAATTAATTTTATTTTCATTGTTACTTTTTTACTGTGTATGTTTATTGTTGGCTTTTTTTTTATTTTCTCCAAAGGATACCCCAGGGACATTGTCACTGACCAACAGTATAAATGTTCACAAAACTTTCCAGGTACCACACTGTAAAAAGATAAGGCTCTTTAAGGCCCCCCTTTATCAAGCTGCATTAGGGCTTTTTATCGCAGGTCACTGAGGTAAAAGCTCTGATGCTCACAGGAATTCTATGAGCATCAAAGCTTTTACCACAGCAACCCACAATAAAAAAAAAACTTAACGCAGCTTGATAAAAGAGGGCCTAAAATAGGCACTGTGAGAACAGAGGAAGGGGCTCTGCTTTTTTTTTTTTTAAACATATCACAAAACTGCCACTGTTCTTTCATTGTTAACTGCAAACTCTTTTTAACACACCTAAATTTTAAGTCAATACCTTTTATCTAAAGGGATATGCTTTATATGACACAGGAGACCATAGAGCTTCACCCTTCCCACTGGTTTTTATGTTCAAACTGATTTTTATTAACGGTCAAATAATTTTTTTTTTTTTAAACCCAGTTACAGTGAGAGAAGAACAATGCCAAAATACAAACCAAGTATCCAAACAAAATGTGGAGAGTCCGTTTTCTTGTAACTCCACTCCAAGAACAGTGGCACAAAAGTAAACCATCAAACATTATGAAATGCAATATACCCCAGTCCCCCACAGGAAAGAAACCTCCCCCCTTCCTCCCAGGTACCAAAACAACCCCCACCCACCTACCCCCCCGGTGGAAAACAACCCAAAGATGAAAGAAAAGAAAAGTGCATTAAGACAAATCATTCAGAATCAGACTCCTCATTCTATGTGGTAAAAAGAAAAGATAAGGCTCCCAAGTCTGCAGAAAAAGTTATTGGCGCCTAGAAGATTTACGGGCGTCCCAAGTGTCAAGAAGCAGCAAACGGTGGAGCTGATTCCTCCAATGCCAAAAATGTGGAGGAGCCTCGTGCACCCAAGACTGCAAATTGCACTTATGACCCACCATACATGCCTTCTGAAACAGCAGATGCCTCCCTCTTCCAAAAACCCCACAGTAGGCTGCGTTACCAAATAAGGCACCCCTAGGGTCACCCAATACCGGAGTGCCCCATAATGTACCCAAGTAGGCAAAAATACCAGTCCAGAAAGACTGAATAGCAGGAAAACGCCAAAAGGCTTGAGAGGCCTGCTTGCATTTAACACAGGTAGAGGAGGGAACCAATCCAGCATGTCCCTTTTTTTCCCTTGCCCAGCAGCTTCCCAGATTCCTTTCCCTCCTCCCCTCCCAGCAGCATCTCTCCTTCTCCCTCTCCAGTAGCAGCTGTCCCTTTTTTTCCCTAGCCCAGCAGCTTCCCAGACTCCAATAGTGGCTTTCTTCCCTCCCAGCAGCTCTTCTTACTTCCCAGCGCAGTGATTCAGGAAGGCAGCCTTGGGTCGCGCCGCCTCTGAGGAAAGAGGAAGTTGCATCATCAGAGGCAGCTGCGACTCAGCAAAAGCCCCAAGGCTGCCTTCGTGAATCGCTGCGCTGGGAAGTAAAGGAGAGCTGCAGAGGGGAGAAAGCCACTGTCGGAGGCTCCCCATGATCTCTCCTGCCCAGTGCGGACCAGCTAAAAATATTGCGTCGATCTTGCCGGCCCTGCGCAGACCGGCAGGAAATTGAACTTAATCAATCTCAACGGCCCTGTGCGGACCGGCAGAAATTTCCTGCGGACCGGCGGTTGAAGAACAGTGCCCTAAGGCATTCTCTCTTTGTAAAGAAGCTTTTTATGTCATTAAGCCTATTTTATATCACAATTTTTTGCAATATTTTCAAGCCTTTACTTGATAATTGTTTGATTTTTTACAGGTTTCAGGTATTTTTAATCCTCTTCCTTTTTATCAGCTTTCCTTTCGTTTTTGTGTGGTTTTAAGGAGTTCTATTTAATTTTTGCTGTTCTGACCTTTGCTGATTACTTTAAAAGAGTCTACATCAGTAGTCAAGCATTTATGCTGCTGGTTGTTGGAAAGACAGACTACTAAGTGCTGCTATCTTATGGTTTTATGCTGGTAAGGAGGACTTATGTTTTTATTTTAGTCCATATTGTTTTATAATTGTGTTTTAAAGGAAAGCTTTGTCTCTAGTTCTGCTTTTAATGATCAATCACTCTCTTTTTAGTTTTATAACCTGGTTGTTAAAGTGGTTTGTACACACCATTTGAGTAGGTACCCTCATTTTCCCTTCTACATAATCCACCAGCTTAGCTTGGTACAAAGTTAGTTTGCCTTTTTTACAATATTCTTGTGTTTTGTTTTTAGCAGTCCCTTTGTAGTCTTAACATACATTTGGTTTTAATATGGGGTTTTTCATGATGGGGTTGGTTATAATTTGCTGTTTTTGTTTTATAGTTATATCAACCCCTGATGCAGCACTTCCTGTGGGCGAAACACAGCCTGTGTGTGTGTGTGTGGGGGGGGGGGGGTTAACATGTATTTTGTGTCTGCACAATAATAAATTCTTCTTGGCCTTCACATTTTGTGTAGAGGACCTTATAAGACTGGGCACCAATATGGCAGATGACGTTTAACATGAGCAAGTGCAAAGTGATGCATGTGGGAAGGAGGAACCTGATAGCTACATAATGCTAAGTTTTGTATTAGGAGTCACTGCCCAGGAAAAGGATCTGGGTATCATTGTTGAGGATACGTTGAAACTCTCAGCTCAATGTGCGGTAGCGACTAAGAAAGCAAATAGAATGTTAGAAATTATCAGGAAAGGAATGGAAAACAAAGATGAAAATGTTATGATGCCTTTGTATTGCTCTATGGTACAGCTGCATCTCCAAAAAGATATGGCAGAATTAGAAAAGGTATAAAGAAGGGTGATGAAAATGATAAAAGGTTTGGGATGACTTCCTTATGAGGAAATGCTAAAGTGACTAGGGCTCTTCACCTTGGAGAAGAGACAGCTCAGGAGTGAAATGATAGAGTTCTATAAGATACTGAGTGGAAAGGGTAGATGTGAATCACTTGTTTGCTCTTTTCAAAAATACTAGGACTAGGGGGCATGTGATGAAACTAAGTAGTAGATTTAAAACAAACTGGAGAAAATATTTATTCATGCAAACACAATCAAAGATACCACTAGACCACTAGAGCTTTATAAGGTATGCCTGAGGTGAGCTTGTGGGGGAAGGGGGTTTATATGTTTTCTGGCAGGGGGTAGGGCCAGTTTAAGTTACAGTCAGCATCGACAACAGATAAGTGAGATTAGTTGAATCCCCCATGTGTGTGACTGGTGATTCTGTTTTGTCTTCAAAGAATGAATTCTTATTCCCAGAAACTATGTCACCAAGCTTTTCAGTCTGCTCCAATTTACACATATTGCTGCTAGACATCTAACTAAAATCTGTTAAATTCTAAAGGGACTGAAGAAACCCATAAGCATAATAACTCGTTATCTTTCTTATGCTTTCATTTTGTAGCTGAGCAATTTCCTGAAACCTCAGCAGAGTGTTTTCTTACAAATGAAATGATAGGGCTTACACAATTATGATTGCTGTTCATATTTACAGCTCTTATAGAAGTGCTTCCATTTGTTTCAGCTTTTTATTTATTTTTGCCATTCATCTGTAATGATATTTTTAAAACAGAAGGAAGAAGCTTCTAATATCTTCACTTTGATGACAGTGTGATATCCATTAGAGTGTTGAAGACATTTTCCTTTATTATCAGCAGCTAGTCTGGCATTCTCTCTCCCAGAACCTTACATACCATTTTCAGTTTCTAGAAGGCTTTTGGATTCTGCTACCAAGCACCACATTTAAGTCCATTGAGCAAAATACCTCCAACTCATTAACAAATTCTATCCCTTGTTCTACAACATTCTTCTGTTGAACACAAAACTAAATAGGTCTACACAGGTCTACCAGGATCCAGAAACTAGAATGTCTGATTTTAGGTTTTAACTCAGTGGTTTTCATCCAGTAAGTCACGGAGTCCAGGAATCTCCTCCAGGTCATAGGCACTGGCATGAAGTAGAAAACAGAATCAGTGCAATTTACCTATCTTCTACCTCTCACCTCTCTCCGCCACAATTTTACAAACTTAGCAATTACTGGCAACTATTAGAATAGGTTTCCTCCAGCCAGCATTGGGGACCTTCCTTCTGACGCGACTTCCTTTTGTAATGTGGGAGTGATGCAGCAGATGAAAGCCTCAGGTGGCCAGAGGAAGGCCTATTCTAATAGCTGCCAGGAGTTGCAAAGTTTATAGAACTGGGGCAGAAAGGAGAGAGAGGCCCGAGGGGTGGGAGAAGGAAAGTAGGAAAATATATGGAAGAGGGAAGACATGCTGCACATGAAGGGAAAAGAGGGAAATCAAGATAGATCTGAGAATGAGGAAGAAAAATTGAAGAAAGTTGAGCGTGAAAGATCAGTACCAAACTGGAAACAGAATTAAGAGTATAGACAGAGGAAAGCAGAACCAAAGATTGGGAACAAGATGACTGGAATAATAAAACTGAATGTGTCTAATATTTAGGCACGCAGATGCTGACTTATGCTAGAATTCTTTAAGTATCCTTTTAGAATAGGCTCACTGGCTGCTTATCTAGGCACCTAAATGGAAGTGCCCAGTTACGGATAGAATTGTCCCATATACATACAATAGAGTTTTTCTTCTGGCCAAAATTAACTATGTGGAAAGTGGCTGAAATATCGATGCTATACATATAGTTGGGTGGAACACACTCAGTCCAGCCTATATCCATCCCAACACTACATGGGCAATTCTATAATCTAGTTGCCCACATTTAGATGCCCATTGAGAATACTAGTACTCAGTTAGATATATGTGTACCTACCAACATAAGTGCTAACAGGGCTTTTAAGAGCTATTTTTTAAATACCCATATAACGTAACACATATTTGCAAGGAAGAATACTTGTGGATGGGATCCCACTTACAGTACACGTGTAACTTATAGAATATTGTAAGTTGTGCATATCCTTGCCATGTTTAGGAACTTGAACTTAAGCCAGCTCTATGGCGTTCTGATACTAGGTTATGCTAGTACTCTATTATGGAACAAAGATCTGTTGTGGAATAGGCTCCAATTGCATGGCTTCGGGTACCTTTATGGAAATACCCAATTATAGGATTGGCTTCTATGAGGATAGCCCTGAGGCATTTAGAAACATTTGCAGTGACACTAGAAGCATCACTATAAATATGTTTAGCAAAAGCCACTAAACATAAGTTCCTCTGAATATTTGGCTCCTATAGTTATAGATTTTAAATACCCAAGAAAAAGTCCTGGCTATATCACGCTCACAGTTTCCAGCTCTGATAATCCATGGATTATAACATAATACCGTATGTTTCTTATCGGGAAAGATGACCCAAGCTCTGAGGCCAGAAATAGCAACACGCTCACACCACCTCCAGAAATGGAGCTATGTCCAAGATCCAGAGATGAGTGTGCTTGAGAGCCTGAGATGTCAGCACACCCACTCTGCACCCAAGGACACCGAAGCATTCTACACTCAGAGAAGGTGCAATGCTTTAGTGCCAAAGAACGTGCTCCACACCCCGAGACTGACCTATATTCAAGAATCAGAGATGGTAAGAGTGCCAACACACTAAGCTGAGACAATGTCTGAGGCTCAGAGAAGAACTGCCAAACTTCCAAAACAGAAATCACGAGCAAGCCCCAGATAAAAGTGCACACATTTCCAATAATGGAGCTACCCCAGAGATGGGAAGATAAATCATGTTCCCTTCCGTGGAGGATAATCCTGACTGACAGACAGAGATAGCAGAGCACTCTAAAGCTGTTCCTCCCAAAGGACCAATAAAGCACACCTGGGGAACAGGCAAATGAAGTAGGAAGCACAGAGAAACACCATGTGTCCCCAAAGGAATAATATAGCCAGGCCGAGCAGCCATGAGCCATTCCACATCGGCCTCAAAATAAGCTGCCGTACAGAACAGCATCTGAATTCATATTTCCAATTAGATTTAAGGAAAATTTGCTAATGACCCTGTCATTCAATGTCTAGGAGCAGTATGCAGGAAGCTAGGGAAACCCCCATGGGCTGAAATCTTCTGGAGAACCAACTACTCCCCTGGTCATCCTACTGAAGGCTAAGAAGGCTGAAAACTTAAGGAGACATGCAAAAGCTAGAATTATGCTACCACCACCATGTTCTACTGGACACTGTCTGAGATTATTATAGCCTTCAATATGGCAAGCTGACTATGCAAAGGGTTGGACACGCCAACTGGCTCCGAGTCTAACCCACAGCTACAATCCCTCCAACATAGATGTAAAATCATAGTGGGAAACATAGCAGGGGACACAGGAAACAGTATTGCCCCTATCACATGTGAGAATGTCCACCCATGGCCAGAAGGAAGCGCACCTGCCTAACCACTTGCACAACACTGGCTAATATGGATGAAAAAGGATCTGCAAAAGTTAGAGGAATGGTCTAATGCCTGGCAACTAAAATTCAATGCAAAGAAATGCAGAGTAATGCATTTGGGGATTAATAATAGGAAGGAACCGTATATGCTGGGAGGAGAGAAGCTGATATGCACGGACGGAGAGAGGGACCTTGGGGTGATAGTGTCCGAAGATCTAAAGGTGAAAAAACAGTGTGATAAGGCAGTGGCTGCTGCCAGAAGGATTCTGGGCTGTATAAAGAGAGGCGTAGTCAGTAGAAGGAAGAAGGTGTTGATGCCCCTGTACAGGTCATTGGTGAGGCCCCACTTGGAGTATTGTGTTCAGTTTTGGAGACCGTATCTGGCGAAAGACGTAAGAAGACTTGAGGCGGTCCAGAGGAGGGCGACGAAAATGATAGGAGGCTTGCGCCAGAAGACGTATGAGGAGAGACTGGAAGACCTGAATATGTATACCCTAGAGGAAAGGAGAGACAGGGGAGATATGATTCAGACGTTCAAATACTTAAAGGGTATTAACGTAGAACAAAATCTTTTCCAGAGAAAGGAAAATGGTAAAACCAGAGGACATAATTTGAGGTTGAGGGGTGGTAGATTCAGGGGCAATGTTAGGAAATTCTACTTTACGGAGAGGGTGGTGGATGCCTGGAATGCGCTCCCGAGAGAGGTGGTGGAGAGTAAAACTGTGACTGAGTTCAAAGAAGCGTGGGATGAACACAGAGGATTTAGAATCAGAAAATAATATTAAATATTGAACTAGGCCAGTAACTGGGCAGACTTGCACGGTCTGTGTCTGTGTATGGCCGTTTGGTGGAGGATGGGCTGGGGAGGGCTTCAATGGCTGGGAGGGTGTAGATGGGCTGGAGTGGGTCTTGACGGAGATTTTGGCAGTTGGAACTCAGGCACAGTACCGGGTAGAGCTTTGGATTCTCGCCCAGAAATAGCTAAGAAGGAAAAAAAAAAAAAAATTTAAATTGAATCAGGTTGGGCAGACTGGATGGACCATTCGGGTCTTTATCTGCCGTCATCTACTATGTTACTATGTTACTATGTAAAATAGGCAAATCCTCACATATCAAGCAACTTGAGCCCCAAAAAGTATTCCTTGTGCATATATCAGAAAAAATGTTTTTTTTTTCCTGGAAAACATATTTATGCATAAGTACTCAATATTGGAGGCACTATTGCATCCAGAGGCCCACAGAGTTGATCCCTGTGGCTATACCCAGGCCATGTACTCCCTTGAGGAGCTAACAAAGTAAGAGGGAGGCAGCTGTAAAGGGATTCATAACAACTGCCATTCCAAGGAACCCCAGAGACACACGAGACAGTAAAATTTAACTAGAAAATAAAGCAAGCCATACAGGGTCAGCCCAGCGGCCCCACCAGGATATCTAAAAAATCTAACAGCTCTAGCGCTATTAATAACTAGCTTCTAACTTTATTAATTCCACTTAATTTGTAACATCTTTTAACCATTGTAAACTGCATAGAACTTCACGGTCCTGTGGTATATAAACTGTTATTATTATTAAAATATCTGTGAGAGCACCCAACTGAGACCTCCCACTGTGATAATGTGGTATTCCACATGTGGCACTAAACAAAAGCGAGACAGAACCTCAGGCAGGCTGGGGCCTGTAACCAGGACCGAAATCCCCTTACAGCTTGGGGGGTAGGGGGGCAAGTAGACCTAGGACCACCCCACCCTGTCTCCCATGCAGAGAAGGCTCGGCTCTGGTTTAACAACAAAAAAGAAGGAGACAGAAAAGGAAAAAATGGCTTCCACTACCGAAGAAGGCATCACACCAAAGTCAGCCACATTTGATCTACAGGCCCAATCATGAAGAGAGGCAAATCGGGCCCCAGATACCCCAAGGCATCATAGAGCTACACGCCACTAGGGCCCACAGTGCTGTCCACTGAGGGCCTGATTCTCTAAAAGTGCGTCCCGATTTTAGGCAGCTGTAGGCGTCCTACAGCTGTCTAATCAGCCAATCGGGATGCACGTTTTTTTAAAAAAATGCTCCCCAGGCAGGCCACCTATATTGAAGACGAGGCCCGCAAGACACCTAGGCCCTGATTCTGAATAGGACGCCCGGGAGAGGGGTCCTATTCAGAATCGGCCTAAACTAAACCCCGATTCTGTAACCAGCATCCATGTTACAGACGCGGGTTAGAGAAACGGGTTAGATTAGACACGGCCCGCTACACTTATCGCGGCAAGGGATCTCTCTACCGCTATAAGTAAAGCGGGCCGCGGCCCCCTGACCAGGAGAGTGCCCAAACCCTCTGCCCGAAGACGCACCCCCCACACACTACCGATCGCCCCCCTGACATTACCGATCTCCCCCCTCCCCCCGACAATATCGATAGCTGGCAGGAGGGTGCCCAATCCCTCCTGCCCGAAGACGCACCCCCCCCCCGACACTACCGACCGCCCCCCCCCGACATTACCGATCCCCCCCGACAATATCGATAGCTGGCAGGAGGGTGCCCAATCCCTCCTGCCCGAAGACGCACCCCCCCCAGCGCTAACCCCCCCCAAACCTCCACTCCACCAAACCTGTTCTTAGATGGGTCTTGCACGTCTTGAGCCGGCAGGCACGCCTCGTCGAAATGAAGCGGGCCCGCCCCTTCCCGGCCCATCCCGCCGAAGCCTAAGGCCTTATTGGCCCAGGCTCTAGAAGCCTGGACCAATCAGGCCTTAGGCATAGCGGGTCCGCCCATCCCCACTAAGTCTAAGGTCTGATTGGCCAATCAGGCCTTAGATTAAGTGGGGATGGGCGGACCCGCTATGCCTAAGGCCTGATTGGTCCAGGCTTCTAGAGCCTGGGCCAATCAGGCCTTAGGCTTCGGCGGGATGGGCCGGGAAGGGGCAGGCCCGCTTCATTTCGACGAGGCGTGCCTGCTGGCTCAAGACATGCAAGATCCATCTAAGAACAGGTTTGGTGGAGTGGAGGTTTGGGGGGGGTTAGCGCCGGAGGGGGGTGCGTCTTCGGGCAGGAGGGATTGGGCACCCTCCTGCCAGCTATCGATATTGTCGGGGGGGGGGCGGTCGGTAGTGTCGGGGGGGGTGGGTGCGTCTTCGGGCAGAGGGTTTGGGCACCCTCCTGGTCAGGGGGCCGCGGCCCGCTATACTTATAGCGGCAGAGAGATCCCTTGCCGCGATAAGTATAGTGGCCGCGTCTACTTACAATGTAGGCCAGCATTTTGCTGGCCTACATTTTAAGCTTCTCCTCTACTAGGGAGACGCGTAGGGCCGCCTAGGTTCAGCCTAAGGCCCGCCTAAGGCCCTTAGACGAGCTTAGGCATCTTGCGGGTCTCCCTAGGCTCCCGGAGGTGCCTTCAGGCTTGCCTAGGGAGCATTTTTTTTTTTAAAACGTGCATCCCGATTGGCTGATTAGACATCTGTAGGACGCCTAAAATCGGGATGCACTTTGAAGAATCAGGGCCTGAAGGTCTAGAAATAACCGCGTTAACAGCACTGCCACCAAAACTCCGCCAAACCATAACTGCAGGGTGGCGTGCTGCAGACAACATCCCTCTTGAGTGTCAGCCCAAACATCCTGGTCCTGAGAAGCCACCACAAGGGGGGAGAGAAAAAAATGACTTTTTTATTTTTTAAACTGTAGAACCCTACCATGTACAAGAGCACCAAAAATGCCGCACTCACCACTCCTCCAAGCAAACAACACATAAGCACTGTCGGTTGTCCAAACTTTCCTCCAGCTTCAGCACACTGCACTCCCTCTGGGTTTTCATTTCTCTTTTTTTTTGTTGTTAAGGAGGGAGCAAGGAGTGCAGGTCAATCCCAAATGAAAGCTACCAGGGGCGGGTAGGGAACTGACACCACCAGCAATAGGCACCTAGGAAGCCTAATCCCTTCGCTCAACTGAATCGGCAAAGCCAAAACAAGAGCTACCTCTTGCAGGCCACACTATGCAGGAGAAGAAACCAGTAGAAGGGAAAAAACCATCCATCTGTCTGCAGAGATAGAAAATACTGGCTTACCAATGAGCATGATATCCAGTATATGATAGAGCTCATCTTGGATCTCTCTATCTCCATCTGCTGGTGGATGGACTCGACTCACAACCCACTCGTTTCTGGATTCATCTGCTGCTGATGACAAGGAAGTTGTAAATTTGTACCAGAATTTTTAATAAAGATTGAATAATTAAAAAAAAAGATAAGTTGATGCACCGCTAAAAGGCTGGCTGTACAAGACAGTGTGCAGAAGTTGGCTGGAAGATTCAATGCTAGTGAGATTATCAGATACTTTTGTGCTGCCAAGAGGTTGGCTGCACAAGATAGTGGAGTGGATAAAACCAAAACTAATGATCTCAGGAGACTGCCCCAGGTAGATACTCAGAACTTTAAACTAAGTTCTGAGCTGTTCTGTCCCACAGCAATATGGAATTACATTACCCACTGTAGGTTTGATTCAATCCTATTTGTCGGAAGAAAATGTACTTTATAGAACTAGGACTTTATAGGATTAGATTATTTTATGTTTAGGAGATGTGACTGTACTGGGTATTTTTTTCTTTATCTTGTATTGTCTATTGCAGCATTTCACAAACTGTGGATCATGCTCCAAATGGCATCATAAACCCACATTTGATGTTGAGACATGACAGTCGACAGCAAAAAAAGAAAAAAAAAAATCCCCAATATTGATCTGCATAGGGATGCTATAACCAGGCCTGCATTGGCTTGACAATAAGTAGGAGATTACCACAGCATTACACCTGAGACTGACTACACTTGGGTCTGGAGCTGTTATATACATAACAATGTAGAGTGGGGGATCATGTTCTTGTTTACCTCACTAAAATAGGGTCTCGATAACAAAGTTTGCAAATCTAGAGTGGTGCTTTTTCTATTACCTGTTGGGCTTATTATATCTTTACTATTCAGCATTCTAAAAGTCATAATAAAGGATACTGCTAATGACAATAAGTACTGTCACAATACAATGGATATATAGTATATAGTTGTTATAAAAAAGCAAACACTTTTGGTTTGCAGAGCAAATTAATTTTTCTGGAAGAAAGGAGAATGGGATATATAAACCTCTTTATTTTGTACATTATCAGTACAATGTTTGTAATTTCGACTGATTTTCTATGTGTTCCGCGTCTAGATTTGTAGATAGGCGGGTTATAAATAATTTTAAATAAATATTTAACCACCTGGAACTGTTTATTTTTACAACTGGATTAAAGTATATATATTTATTATTATTGACCTCAGTTTTCAGTAAGAAACCTAATATGAACAGTTGAAAGCATGCTCAGAACAAGGTTATTTTTTAAAAAAGGAACTTGCTAAGCTAAAAAAACTAGTGGTTATTTAGGCAGTAAAAGCATATTTTTAAGTAAATTAAAATGAGGATGTAAAGACATCCATATTAGCAGTTGTTCACTACCTTCTGAAAAGGTATGGGGGAGAATGTGGCACAGTGGTTGGGGGAGAGTGTGGCGCAGAATGGAAGCCCTGAATATGTATACCCTGGGCAAGTCATTTAATCCCCCCATTGCCCCAGGTACAATAGATAGATTGTGAGCCCACTAGGACAGACAGGGAAGAATGCTTGAGTACCTGAATAAATTCATGTAAACCATTCTGAGCTCCCTTGGGAGAAAGGTATAAAAAATTGAACAAATAAATAAAATAAAGTATAGCTAAATCATATCCCAGAGCACCTCTTGGTTTCTAAGCAGATGGGTTTGTGCACATTTTTAAAATGCATTCATAATTAAATCCACTTACATTTATATACTGTAGATTAGTGTTTTTCAACCTTTTTATACCTATGAACCGGCAGAAATAAAAGACTCATTCTGTGGACCGGTATCGGTCCGTGGACCAGCGGTTGAAGAACACTGGGTTAAGTCGTGGGCCAGACCCCGCCCATCTCTACCCATTCTCCACCCCCAGACCCCACCCCCATAATAGTACTAATTGCACCTTGCACGTCCCGTGCCTCATCTGGAAGCCTTCCCTCTGACATTGTAACGTCAGAGAGAAGGCTTCCAGTTCAGGTGCAGGATGCCTGTAGGAGCCACTGCCCGTAGCTTTGTGCACTGAATCAGTTAGGAAGAGGGAGCTGGCTCAAAGATAACACCTCATCGATCGCACCGTGGACCGGCGGTTGAAGAACACTGTTTTGGGCCTGATACACGTGCTGGCCCTGTGGACCGGCAGGAAATTTCTGTGGACTGGCACTGGTCCATGGACCAGTGGCTGAAGAACACTGCTGTAGATGGTTTACATGGGTTAATAATGTTGACCTGCATAATTACTTTCTCCTTCTACCCCCATGTTTGTCTTTGTAAAACGTCTTTAATGTTCACTCTTCCCCCTTCTATAAGTATTATTTTAATTCTTTATTTTATCTTAGCACTTTAAACCGTCTAGATACTTGTCGATGGTCGGTATATTAAAAATAATAAAACTTGAAACTTGAACTGAAAATACCTGTATCATAGATGCTGCATTTCTAAAATACTAACTAAAAAATATCAATGGTTGAAAATAATACAGCCTCAAAAGAAAAAAATGCCAAATAAGGGTACATGGCAAAAACATAGAATTCTTGACAATTAGGATATATGTACTTACCCTAGTAAGCTCTTTTCCAGTAGATAAGTAAGACATTCTAGACAGCTGGGTTATTTCCCTATACCCGCATGCTGCAGAAGGAATTCACTTCAGATTTTTCACTCTGCCTCTGGTGTACTTCACTGTGCTGTTTAGCTTAGAGAATGACATGGGGAAAAATTTGTCCCTGCCCCAACCCTGTCCCCGCGAGCTCGGCCCCATTCCTGCCCCATCCTCGCTAGCTCAGTCCCCGTCCCTGCCCCATCTCCGCAAGCCATCAGATCCCATCCACACAAGTTATGATTTTATACTGAACTTGTTTTATTAAAGTATAAAAAGAAACAATATTCTGTACAATTGTCATTTTTAAACACAAATAATACACAGCAAGTATCAACAAAACCCCTGTCGTCTCCACTCCCCTTCACAAATATCTCCTTCACTATCGAGAAAATTGAATAAACCAAATTATTACAGAATGCTACACAGAAAAATCATGCTAACAGAATACCGCAGTCAAACATGACAGGAATAGTGTTAGGGGAGTGCAAATAGGGCAACTGCCCCCTGGTCAGAGCCAGCTGAAAGCTAAAGAAGCACGGCCTGGGCATTGCATTCCCCAGCTACGTCTAACATCAGCTCCAGCAGTATACATATTTCAAATCTGATATATTCTAATCACAAAATAGAAAATAAAATAGTTTTTTTCTACCTTTTGTCTTCTCATCATTTTATTCTTTAAATCATTTTAGTCTCAGGCACTGGTTTCTGTTTTCATTTGTCTTCTCTTAACTCACTTGCCAGGGTCTCCTGACCATTTGACATTTCTTCTTTCCCCATGCTCACCATCCATCTTCTATCTCTGTGTATGTATTGTTCCCCATGTTCAATATCTCCCTTCTTTATGTCTCCTATATGTCTCTTTCTAGAATTTCCCCTGTGTCCATCTCCCTACCTTCATCATCTCACCATTCTATGATCACCTCCCACTGTGTACAGGGAGAGAGGAAAAAAAGAGAGAGAGAGAGAGAGATTCAGGGTACATCTCTCCCACTCCCTCTACTGCCACATCTAACATTTCTCCCTCTCTCATCCTCTGGATCATATGCAGTATTTTTCACCACTGCCCACCAGCCCCATGCCTGACATTTCTCCTTCTATCACCCCTCTCCAGCACCATGCCACAACTCCTCCTCCATCATTATGTCCAACATTTTTCCCCCTTGCATCCCCTTCAATCTGTCCCTCTGTTCCCTCTCCACCACCATATCCAACATTTCTCCCTCTCATCCTTCTCTTCCCCTGCATTTCTATCTCATTTATCTCTCTCTCTCCATGCCCAACAATTTTCCTCTTTCTTCCTTTCCCCAGGTGCACACTCATGTCCAACAATTCTCCCTTTCTATTCCCGCCTTCCCATGTCCCAAGCTAGTGCCCCCTTCCTCGTGACCCAAGTTCATGCTCCCTCCCTGCCTTCTGTGTCCCGAGTTCGTGCCCCCTTCCTTGCCTTCTAGCCTTTGTCACAGCTTCATGCCCCTCCCATGTCCCAATGCTCCTTCCCCCCCTCCTTTCTCCCTTTGTCCCATGTTCATATTTCCTCTCTCCTTTACTTGTTCTCTTCAGGGCCACAGTTGCTCTCTTCAGGGCCACGCTGCACATGGTTGACCCACAAGCATTCCCTCTGATGTCGGAGGGAAGGCTTCCAGGTCAGCCACGTGCAGCCTGCAAGAGCCGCTGCCCGCGTCCCTGCAAAGAACAAGTATAGCTGAAGGCAGGAAAGAGCAGCCCACCTGGAAGGAGGACTGTTGTTGTAACTGGGATCCCTGGTGGACCCTGAAGGCTTCCCTCCAACGTCAGCTCTGACATCGAAGGAGAGCCTTCTGGGTCGGCTTCGGTGGAGGGGGGCATGCAGCTGGAGGGCAGGACGGAGGATCTCTGGTGGCGGTGGCAAATGGCAGTAGCTCCACATTGGGGAGGAAAGGAGTGGGAGACCTGCACAGAGCCACATACCCCCCCCAAACAGTTAATGGCAGCAAGGAGCGAGGGGGTGCATCCAACTGCGGAGGACAAAGCTTTTCACCATTCTCGCGGGCAGTGAAAAGTTTTGTTCCTGTGCCTGCTGCAAGTCAGTCTTTAGCGTCTCCGTAGCTGCGGGCAAATCGCGGCCCACCAAGGCTCACCACAGTGTTTGATCACTGTGTCATTCTCTAATTTAGCTTCCTCTACAGTTAGTACCCAAGCACCGAGAAGCACCTAATATACGTGAAGTAGAGGTAACTATAGCAACAGGTGAAATAAATTGTTCTGCTCAAAAGTTACTAAATAGTACCATTAACCATAACATAACAGATAACTTCTATACCGCATAACCTTGTAAATTCTATGTGGTGAACAAAGTTAGAAAACCAGATAATCATTAAAAATAATCATCATTTAGGGAACAAATATGTCTTCAATTGTTTTCGAAAATGGTGGTAGGACTCTGAACTCAGTAATAGAGATTCAAGTCCTTGTCCCAGAGTGCTGCCTGAAAAGAGAGAAGGCATTGATGAAACTTTTTATAATGACAACCTTTTATCGAAGGAAAATTAAGAGACCATGAGATTTTCGCAAACGAGTTGAGTGAGCAATGGCGAGATAGACCAAATAAGACTTTATAACAAAGGCAGCCAAACTTAAATTTAACACGGGCCTCAGCAGGCAGCCAATGAAGTTCCTGGTAATAAGGAAACACATGATTGAATTTCTTAAGATCAAAGATGAGAAGAACCGTGGCATTTTGTACTATTCACAATTTTAATAGATTATTTTGTGCACCCGCTAAATACACAATATTGCAATAATCCAACACAGGCTTCAAAGGAGCTCAGACACTACTCCCCACTAAATAGAATATACTGTATATACAAATTCTTCCCAGAACCCAAAGGCTGACAGGCATCCAAGAATCAGCTTGAAGAAGTAGACACAGACTGAAAACTGTAAAATAAAAATATAATCGGCATATGTGAATAAAGTTTCAACAGAGCTTAATGGAAAAAAAATTAATGTAGTCATATAAATATTAAAAAGAACATGGGACAATGGTGAACCTTAAGAAATGGAACAGAGCCAACTAAGGGGCAAAGGTCAATTTCTGCAAAGACTCAGCAGTAAAGGCCAGCAGAGCTGAAAACTGAAATAAGCTTAGGACCGTAGTATCCACCCCAGGATCCAAGGCCCCCGAAGGAGCCGCAGATCCAGCACACAATCCCTGATCTCTCATCCCAGGAAACGCTATACCAGCAAACAAGGGATCAGTAAGAGACATATCATTCGCTGGGTCCCTCATATCAGGATCAAGCAGTGCAACAGCTGCAGCAGGCTGAGGCGAGGACGCACCCAAAGGCACCACATCACTAAGAGACTCCACAGAGGTGGATTGAAACTGCTCAGGGGAAAAACACTTGATTCTTGCTTTCTTTCTTTTGACAAATTCAGAAAAGATGTCCGGCTCCAGGGGCATAAAATCACCTTTAGATGACTTAAAGATATGTTTCTTAGTCTGGGGGGGGGGGGGGGGGGAAGCCGCAACCGGGCTGACAGAAGGACCAGCCCCGAAAGCAATGTCAGTCACCCCGCTGGGCTAGTTGAACATTTGGTCACCTGCTTCAGCAGGAAAGAAGCTAAGCTGGACACTACCATCTGTGCCACGTGGCATAAAGATGTTCTAAAGCAGGGTTGCCTACATTTTTTGGGCTTGCGAGCTACTTTTAAAATGACCAAGTCAAAATGATCTACCAACAATAAAATTTTTTTTAAAAACCCACAAAACACACTGAAAGGCATATTCTGTTTTTTTTTTCAAAGAGGTCAAGGCAATGTCACCTCAGTAACAACCATACAAAAATAGACAAATATACCCCCTCCCTTTTTACTAAACCATGATAGCAGTTTTTAGCGTGGGGAGCTGCGCTGAATGCCCAGTGCTGCTCTCGACGCTAAGCTCCCTGCACTAAAAACCGCTATTGCGGTTTAATAAAAGGGGGCCATAGTGCAAAATATAGACAGCAGATATAAATTCTCAAAACAGACACATTTTGATCACTAAACTGAAAAAAATCATTTTTCCTACCTTTTTGTCTGGTGATTTCATGAGTCTTTGGTTCCACTTCCTTCTTCTCTAAAGCCAATATTTCTTTCTTTCTGCCTTTCTTTCTCTCTTCCCCTGCCCCCCTCTTTCTTTCTGCCTTTCTTTCTCTCTCCCCCTGCTCCCCCAAGCCATCATGCCGATTCCTCCACTTCCCCGATTCTGTCCCTACCCCCACCCCCAAGCCACCAATGCGATCTCTTCCTGCTGCTTCCCCGAGCCAGGACTGGCACATAGAAGTGCCGGGCTCAAAAGACTTCACTTCCGACGTCAATTCTAACGTCGGAAAGGAAGTTCCAGGCCAGCTAGGCAGCGACTGACTGGCCCAAAACTTCTCCAACGTCAGAATTGACGTCGGAGGTGAAGTTTTGTAAGTCCTAGGATGGATACTATGCACCAGACCTGGCTTGGGGAAGCAGCAGGGAAAAAAGATTACAAAGGCAATGCGATCGATTCGCGTTGCCTTTGCGATCTACTGGTCAATCACGATCAACCATTTGGGCACCCCTGCTCTAAAGCACTAAATTTGCAGAATTCTCACCAGAATTCACAAGAGGAGAGCCCAAGGACTTTATTTAGCTCGGCAGATTTTTAGGCAAAATTCAATGTTTTGAAGAAGTAGGGAGCTGAAGAAAAAAAGATTGTTAAAAATCCAAGATTACCAATGGCACAAAATTCACGCCAAAATAGCAATATTTTTCACATTTCCCAAACTTTAAAAACGGCGATTTTAGGATTTTTTGGGAGAGGGAACACAGGGGAACATCCAGAAACACTCAAAACTCCACTTTTCCAACCTTCCCCGATGTCTCTCACAGGCTGTCAGCCCCCACTGTGACCAAACAGGATCCATGCTGCAACCTGCTTTCAGCTCTCTCTCAGTAGCTGTATGAGAAATTCCCTGCCACAATGCTGGGAATGGTACTTCAAAGTTGATCTTTGGGCTGCCAGTCAGACTCCTCTGTCTGACTATACCTCCACCCTTGTGGACCAATGGATGCGCACTGGGACGAGTGGAGGTGCAAAGACGCAGCCGGCACACAGCGAGACACTGCCGAGCCTCCTAAGTGCGCTAACAGCCTGTGCTCGACCCCCACTTAACGATAGGTGAACCACTTTAGGAATGTCCCCAAGTTCCAGATAAAACTATGCAGGCTGGCCAACAGGTACCCAAAAAGGGATTGGCCTGTCAGCTACAGACCGAAGTCTGTGAATTCTCAAGCAGGCAGAGCTAAAGATTCGCATTAAGCACAAAATTACCCAGAAAGGGGACAAAATTATATCAAATTTAAAATAATAAAATGGGGAGAGCAGAACACACACAACTGCAGTCATGTCTGCAGAAGGAAAAAAATTGTAGAGGGAGCTAAATAGCAAAGTGAAGTACACCCAGAGGCAGAGTGAAAAATCCGAAGTGGATTCCTTCTGCAGCTTGCGGGTATGGGGAAATAATAATAACAGTTTATATACCGTAGGACCGTGAAGTTCTATGCGGTTTACAATGATTAAAAATAGTACAAATTGAGTGGAATTGACAAGTTAATACTACTACATATGAACTTCTAATATCATGTCAACTCAGATGTAATCCTTAAGAACTCTAAGAAACGTACAAACTACTCCCTAAATACTTCTAGTCTCCGGACAAACCATTTGTAATCCGCCTTGAACCGCAAGATAATGGCGAAATAGAAATCCCTAATGTAATGTAATGTAATGAATCGTGGCTCTAGGGATCAGTTAAGTGGGAAAGCTTGTACAAATCAGTTGCCGAAGTAGTTCAGGAACAGATATGTTTTTAGGTGTCTAGAATGCCGAAAGGTCTGGCACCAATTTTTAAGGTGCCAGTAGGTCTGGATTCTGCAGTTGATGCCAATTTTTAAGGTGTCAGTAGGTGCCCAAACTCAGTTAAAAGCACGGTTCAAACGATGTTTTTAACTCAGTTTCAAAGCGCCTACCAGCACCTAAAAATTGAACATAAGAAGTGCCTCTGCTGGGTCAGAACAGAGGTCCATCATGCCCAGCAGTCCGTTCGCGCAGCAGCCCAACAGGTCCAGGACCTGTGTAGTAGTCCTCTATCTATACCCCTCTATCCCCTTTTCTTTCAGAAAATTGTCCAATCCCTTCTGGAACCCTAATACCCTCTGGAAGCTCATTCCAGGTGTCCACCACCCGCTGGGTGAAGAAAAACTTCCTAGCATTGGTTTTGAATCTGTCCCCTTTTAATTTTTCCGAATGCCCTCTCGTTCTTGTAGTTTTCGAAAGTTTGAAAAATCTGTCCCTCTCCACTTTCTCTATGCCATTCATGATCTTGTAAGTCTCTTTCATGTCTCCTCTAATCCTCCTCTTCTCCAGGGAAAAGAGCCCCAGTTTCTCCAGTCTCTCAGTGTATGAAAGGTTTTCCATACCTTTTATCAAACGCATCGCTCTCTTCTGAACCCTCTCGAGTATCGCCATATCCTTCTTAAGATACAGCGACCAATACTGGATGCAGTGCTCCAGATGCGGACGCACCATCGCCCGATACAACGGCTGGAATCACACCTATGTAGGCACCTTAGGCTGCCTAACGCCACTATGGGTGTGGCTAACACCAGAAATAGTGTTAAGCAGCCTAAAGTGCCTACATAGGCATGATTCACGGCAAAGATAGGTGCCAGAAAAGTAGGCCCAAAAAACCTTGGCCTACATTTCCTACACCTATCTTTCGCAGAGGCGCAATTATCTATTGGGCGCTGAATGATTGACACATGATCGCTGGCTGCTTTTTTAGGGGGCCGCCGATATCAGCGTCCTATAGAGAATCCAGACCAAATTATCTAAAATAGCATTTTTAGTACCTGCATGGAACCACACATTTAGTTGTTCATTTCTCAACTTGAAGGCTTGCAAACAAAAGCAATGTAGCAATGCAGCCTAACCTACATTACATTATAAAAAAAAACAACAACATGCATCTTGATGGCAGCAACACCTAAGGAGGAATAAATCTTGCACAAATGATAAAAAATGAGCTGAGAACAAATGTACTACAGACAACCAACACAACAGAAAACAAGAGAGGAACATCAGCATTTTTAGCTAAATAGCTTGTTTGTTGTAAATGAAAAAGCCTTGTAGGCACCGAAGGTAAGTGACTGCATGCTTTTCATCTTCTAGAGCAGCTGGGCTAGGCTATTCTTTACCACTGCCTAACCATATTAACATTTTAAATGCTACAGCTGGACAAATAACTTTGTATTGGGACAAAACCTTATATACATTAGGGTGTGTCAGATTTGGAGATGTCATACAAGTAGTATGAGCAAACTGTATTATATTTAGGTCAACCTATAACCCATCTTGACTACTTGTATGTATGTTAACCTGTAACCTGTTCTGATCTCATTGGGGAGGATGGGATGTAAAACAAATATATATACAAATGTAATATATAATATAAATATATAAGCAAATGAATAAATATTGGAGAACACTTTATTTTCCTTTTTTATTCAGCAGCATATAATTCATAATTTCCTGCAATAATTATGGGATCCTTTTACTAAGGGGTTTTAGCGCGTGTTAAACGTTAATATGTCCATTATAATCTATGGATGCGTTAGCATTTAGCGTGCGCTAAAACGGCTAGCGCACCTTAGTAAAAGGACCCCTATATAACTAAGATGTAAAACATGAACATAAAATGATGAATAGAAAGAATGATGAATCTATTATATATATAAAACCCCTTGCCGCGCATGCGCACTCAACTGCGTGCTTCCGTGATCTCTGATCTGTGAGATGTAGGTCCGTGGCCGCAGGAGTGCGCATGCGCGAGTCCCCAGCCACCAGCGTTGGACTCCCTGCTCAGGGTGTCGGCTCCTCTCATGAGCCGCACCAGCGTCGGAGAAGGCTTCCGACGCTGGCGGGGATCGAGAAGAGCCCTGCGACACTCGCCCAGAACAGGCCAGACCGCGGACCGGGCAGGGAAGAGCCGAAAGAGACTCCAGCTGTGAGCCGCTCAGTGCGACCAGGCAGGCAGCCATGCGAGGGAGGGAAACAGAAAAAAAAAACGGTACGTGCAGGGAGAAGCTGGGCCTGCCTGCGGGAAACACGATAAGGGAAGGGGGGGCCCTTGGAGCAGGCTACACCGGGGGAGGGGCCAAAAGGAGCAGGCCACATCGTGCTAAGAGTAGGGAAGGGGGGTGAGGGAAAATACTGATACTGCTGCACAGGGACTTGGAGGGGAAGGGAAATACCTGGAGGAAAGACACAGGGAGAGGGACAGAAAGACAGAGAAAGGGGGCCAGGGAGGGAGAGAGACAGAAAGACAAACATACATATATTCTAGCACCCGTTTATGTAACGGGCTTAATGACTAGTAGAAAGAATAATGGTCCTTGGCTGGGTTTTTGCGTCTAGTCGCTCTCCCCTTTGCTGGACACAGATATTCATAAATCCCCTGGTAATAGCAGCTTCTACTCTACTCATAGGGTCTCCTACACAAGGTTGAATTACAAGACTAATGGGCCAGTGTTACAGCAAAACTAAACCAATATCAGTGGCAGCATATGGTGCAAAAAAATTATTAGTCTGCAATATCTTCAGTTACACTTTCATGTCCCTCTGCAATCTCTCAGTTTAAAGTCCAGACATCTCCAGTGTTCAATTGACTAAAAAATGCAACTTGAAAGAGAGCCCATGCTCGATATTCTGCAAGCGGATTCAATATCCCCAGTATGGATTTGCTAATAGCTTATCAGTTAGCCATTCGTCTCTGAAATAATTCATAATTCAAGATTTTGACGCCAAAACTACCTGGCACAAGATAATCTTGTTGAGATTAAAAGCTGTGAACTATTAAACTGCAATTTATCACTGGCCCACATAGACCAAGGTTAGTGTAATTTACAGAGCTCCTGAAGATACAAGGAAACTTTTTTTTTAATGTATTTTAGTATTACTGTCAAAGCTTTTTGTTGACATTAAAAAGCACAACAGGCAATTTAAGGAGTAGTGACAAGGTGAGAGCAATAAATCACTAAATGTCACAAAACTATCAAGTAAGGAAATCCAAGTGTGTTGCAAACCACCAACATTCTCCCTTCTAAATACTTAGCCAATTTGGCCTAATTCTGTATATAGCGTCATAGTTGCAAGCTTAAATCAGTGCAATCGATTTGTGCACAAAAATTTAATTATTTAACAAGTCAATCGACACTGATAATTGGCAATTAACACCTCATAATTGGCACAACTTGATAGGCACATTTTATAAAGTGATGTGCCTCAGTTCCAATGTGTGACTCTCAAAAGGGGGCGTGGTCAAGGGAGGAACATGGGTGGATTGTAGGCATTCCTAAAAGTTAAGCACACTGTTATAGAATACACCCGATCCACACACAACTTAGGTGAAGGTATTTAGACCTGGTTTCTCTTGGCCTAAACAGGTCCACCTACATGTTAGTGACATGTATGGCTGCTAAGCACAATTCTGTATATTGCGTGTGCCTTTCACAGAATCACGCTAAGCACTATTAAGATTGTTGCTGATTTTTTAGGAACTATATATAGAATCAGGCCCTTTATGAATCTTCACCGTCAAATAATAAGTCAAACATTTTATGCCATGTTTTCTCATACAATGTTCTTCCACACTCTGTCATAGTATTCGCCATCTTTGTCCTATGTGCTGTATTTACCATATTATGTTTGCCACACTGTCTATCATGCTTCAGTCTCTCATGCCACGTCTGCCACACAATGTTTGCTGTTCCATGTCTCATCACGCACGCTTGCCTTACCATTCTGTCCATGTCGTGTCATTCTATGTTACCCATGCTTTGAAATACTATGCTTACCAGACTATTTCTCACCATCCATGTTTGCCATATTATGTTTTTACCATGTTTTAACTATATTTTGCCATCCTTGCCAGACAATGTTTGTCATGCTATCTCCTAACATACTATGTCTGAATGTGTGGTGCTGGGGTTAGAACTGCAGCCTTGGCACCCTAAGGTTGCCAATGCCCCTCAATGCCCCAGGTATATTAGATAGATTGTGAGCCCACCGGGACAGACAGGGAAGAATGCTTGAATAACTGAATTCATGTAAACTATTCTGAGCTCCCCTGGGAGAATGGTATAGAACTGAATAAATAAAAGTATATAACAGCCTTAGGTGACACTGAATCAATCAGCTCTAAATAAGATTATCCCTGACAGAAATGCAAATAAGCTTTTATTCTGATATTGTTTCAAGTTTCAAGTTTATTAAAATTTTGATATAAACGCAATATCAAATATTTTCAATGTGTATAACAATATAAAAAAAATTAGGGGGGGAGGACAACATAAAACAATTGTCAGCTGTTTTAAAAGTATTATTCTGTGGAGTGACGATGTTCCTAAATGGACTTTATTTGAAAGTGTCAAAGTTCCAAAGGTACACTAAAATCATCCACATAAAATAATTCCATCCACATAACAGCCTTAAAGGACCTAGTCCGCTAGGGATACAGGACCCAACACGGTCCACGTTTCGACAAAAAGTCTTCTTCAGGGGTCCTATAAATAATGAGGGGTACATTAAGAATGCATGTAAGTTATGAATAGTAGTGGTGATAAAATGTGAAACTGTGAATGATATCTGACATGCAAAGAGTATGAAAGATAAGTGATAAAGGACACAGTGATGTAAATGGCACTAATAAAAATGAGTTAGTGAAAAAAGTGATCAATATCATAAATATGTGAAGACAGAAAATATTTGAGTCTATGCAAAATGCAGAGTGAAGTGAAAAGCTTAATTGTCTTATAAAAATGGTGAACGTGCGAAAACCATGCTAAATAAATGATCGGTGAATACTTGTGTTTAAACAAGCTAGAAAGACACAAAGGGAACTATATAGGACAAAAAATGAATGAAGAATACATACCCTGGGGGTCCTATAAAGGTGAGTACATGGGAAACTAAAATAATATTGAATTTAAAATTTCAGGAGTTAAAACCATATATAAAACTCTATATTACTGCCAAGTTTAAGATTAAGCATATTAACAAAGCCATGTAGAATATTTTTAAAAGCTATCTAGAATGTTTTAAAATCCAAAAACAGATACAGATGATAAATGATAGAAAAAAAGGGGGGCCACACAGTAAAAAAGAGGGGGTGAGAGCTTCTAATAAAGAGGCTAAATTGAAAACCTAATTGAAAAACTAACAGGTCAAAAGCCATAAAAGTTAGCATACCCAGTGAACTGTGATTGAAAGAAAAACAGTGAGAAGAAGCCACAGAAAAGTGATAGTGGGGGATGGGCTCAGAAAAGGAACCTTTGTGTCTTTCTAGCTTGTTTAAACACAAGTATTCACCGATCATTTATTTAGCATGGTTTTCGCACGTTCACCATTTTTATAAGACAATTAAGCTTTTCACTTCACTCTGCATTTTGCATAGACTCAAATATTTTCTGTCTTCACATATTTATGATATTGATCACTTTTTTCACTAACTCATTTTTATTAGTGCCATTTACATCACTGTGTCCTTTATCACTTATCTTTCATACTCTTTGCATGTCAGATATCATTCACAGTTTCACATTTTATCACCACTACTATTCATAACTTACATGCATTCTTAATGTACCCCTCATTATTTATAGGACCCCTGAAGAAGACTTTTTGTCGAAACGCGGACCGTGTTGGGTCCTGTATCCCTAGCGGACTAGATCCTTTAAGGCTCTTATGTGGATGATTTATTTTTATGTGAATGGAATTATTTTATGTGGATGATTTCAGTGTACCTTTGGAACTTTGACACTTTCAAATAAAGTCCATTTAGGAACATCGTCACTCCACAGAGGTTTTTTTTGTTTTCTCTGGATTTTCTTCTTTGTGAATTTTTGGGGTCAATTCCTTTTGTTTTTTAAAAGTATTATTATCAGTTTTAGGTTTTCATATCTTAAAAGCCTTTTGGTTGGCTAGCATGAAAGCTGCGTCTTTTTATATTTTACTTTCTACTAACGGCTAAAGAAGCATTTTCAGTATCATATCCAGTTTTCCACTGTTAAGTGCTCTTTCTATATCCTGTTACTATCCTATTGGGTAAAACTGAAATTGTAGTGCTTTGAAGAACTGAGACATGTAATTGTTTTGCTTTAGTTCACCTGAGGAAGCTTCTTTAGGGAAAAGGGAACTGGAGCTGTAGGAAGGAAGGCAGCAGGATGACAATTGGTGACACTACCATGGGACTATGAAGCAGAAACAGGAGATGAGGGGAAACAGCAACCAAATACTTAGTGCAATCAGAGAAGAAAGCAAAGACTCTAAAATTGATGTTATATTCCACATGGGGACAAATGACTTGGCAAAAAGTGGCACTTCTGTTGCACAGATATATTTCCATAGTTTGGGGGAAAAGGATAAAGTCTACTGTAAGGAATATCACACTGACCATGGAAAAAAGAGAGAGACTATGTGGCTTAAAACCTGGCATAAAAACCGGAAGGTTTTCAATATATTGTGAGGCATGGAAAAAGAAAAGTCCACATTTAAGGAGGTAAATGTTCAAACCATAAGACCACTGACCCCTATATTCTATAAAGTTGTACTCCCAAATTTCCAACTAGTGTGCAAACTTGGACAAGCAGGTTATTGAATAGTGTCAGTTGCAGATCTAAATTAATTATTAAATTAGGCTGCGCTCAGGTCCTTACTCTTGCAGTTTGTAATCTACTATAGCTGTTCTCATTCCCTCTGTAACCCCTAACCTCACTACCTCTTCTTCCCATGCTTGTTCCTTCATAAGCATGCAGCAAAGGAGTGAATATAAACATATCTCATTATACTATTCGTTGCTAGTCTGACCTGTCAAACCTTCAGCACTCAGGCATTGATCAGAAAGTAAGGCAACAACAGCTCAGACCTGTCGGCAAATTTTATCCGCAAATATGGCACAAGGAGGTTACAGAATTGCTTGGTGATTATAGAGAATCGCTTGGAGTGATCATTTTAATATTAATGACCTCCTTGTACTACATTTGCATGGTAGTATTGGAGATTGCTAGAAAACTCAGAAAAGATCTCGATAAGCCATTTTAATAATCCACCACTAAAATACATGCATGCTAAACTGGCTGGAACTGGTTTAGTGAGCACCTTAAAGGCAGATTTTAGTTTTGAAAATCTGCCCCTCAGTAGCCAAGAAGAGTTGTCAAATCCTTCATGTCTTTAGCCAAGCTAAGAAGATGGATCATTATAGAAGCCCAAGCAGCAATTCGACTTCTCACCTAGCTAGGCTAGGACTAGTCAGGCAAAACCTAGCCATAAACTGTATTATAGAAATTCTGTATCTCATATAGTGTTAATAGAAGTATAAGATCATTCTTATCCACCTCTATATTCATCTATTCAAAAGTGCCCATTTTAGTGCAAGCTCCACCAACAAAATTTTCAACAGTAATCAAACTGTTTTGATTATGGCCTAATGAAAAATTACCTACAAATATTGCACCTGCTTTCTTTCTGGGTAATTTTTCAATCTAAAATGAAGTACATAGGTTTGAATAGTCAAACATATACATGTTCCTCTCTCTGTTTTCAGAAACCCCTCCAGATTCTGCAAGTTAAAGCATGTGCATATTGTTGAACAATGTATATACTTCTACCTGCAGGCAGATTGGGGAATATTCAAAGCTCACTCCTGCAAGTAAAGTACATTGTCCTAAGACAAGCAGGCAACATATTCTCACACGTGGGTGACGTTATCCACGGAGCCCTGTAGGGACAGTGTTAAAAGTACACGGCCACTTTAATTTTTTTTTTTTTTGAAACTTCGTGACTGTCTGCACCGTGCATGCGTGAGTGCCTTGCAGCCTGACACCGGCTTGCGGCACCTCAGTTCTTTGTTTTCCGTGGAGTGAAGTGGCCTTCCTGTCAACATTTTTGCTATTTTTGGCCCATCAGCTTTATTTTATTGTTTTATTTTCACTTATTCTTCCTTGGTCTGTAAAATAAGATTTTAAACATTATATTTTTTTCCCCTTTTTTCCTTTTTGTTACCTCGGTGGGTCTCATTTTGCTTTTCATCACTGAGCTTTTTTTATTTCGCTCAGATTTTTCTGTCCGTGTCTAAACCTTTGAGCAGTTTCAAAAAGTGCTGGCAGTGCCAGCGCCCTATTTCAATAACTGACCTGCATAATTAGTGCTTACAGTGTTTGGGGCCTGAGCATTGAGTAAACACTTGTACTCATTGTTTTACATTACAGAAATGTTTATTGAAGGCTCCATGTATCCAGCAGGAGAATCTGTTTGGCTCAACCAAAGACTCCGGTCATAAATCCAAGCCATTGGTACCAGCGGTACAAAAATCGACATCAGAAGCTGTTTCTCCATCGGGCAAGCCTGCTAAGAAGCCATCCTCTTCCCAGCAAGCATCACAGGCCTCTACAGCATCGAGTCCCTTGATGGCTTCGATCTCTGTCCATGCAGGCTGTCTCCCCTATAGGGCGTGCATCCTCATCGAGGTCTCCCACCCCTCGACACTCTGCAGCACTGATGGTATCAGCTGTTGAGCTAAGGGTACTAGTGCAGATCTTCAGTGAACAACTCAATGTGTTTTTCCGGAGGGTACTCAGTAAGCTATTTAAGTTGCACTCGACACCGGTGCTTACATCGACTCCCTCAGTACTGACCTAACTTGAGCATAGCACTGCAAGGCAACATGGTACTGATTACAGGCCTGCTTCGAGGCGCCACTCTACATTGTATCGGCACTCTCTATCAAGGCATTGACACTCTTTGTTAAAGCACTGATGCTCTGCATCGAAGCACTGATATTCTGTATTGCAGCATCGATGTACATAAACACAATGCGGTTCTAGATCCAAAAGATCACGTTGTTCGTCATCATTATCGGCTCAATACTGAAGTCGTCAAAGAAGCTCTTCTCGATGCTCTCACACTCATTGGTCTCCTCCACCTAAGAAATTTTCATCATACAGAGAATCTCCTGGGGTACAAGAACTTGATTCTGACATGTCCCATCACCATACGGATAACCGAGTATGAGCCTACATTATCTGCTCCTGAATCCTATAGTACCCCTTCAGATCCTCTTCCTCCTCATAGAAGAAGGTCTCCTGAAGGATTTTCATTTACCAAGTATATCAGACGGGGAAAGCTCTACCTGTCAAATTGGAGGCAGTCACTGAGCTCAGAGAAGAACTCCTTCATGCTTTGGATTTCGATGAGCCTCCTAAAGAGCTTTTTAAGTTGCCATTACACAATCTACTAAAAAAAAAAAGCACTCTAAGAACTGGGAGACTCCTCTTTCTTTCACTATAGTTCCTAGAAAAATTGACTCACTTTATAGAATAATATCTTGCCCTGACTTTGATATTAAAAAAGACTTCCCCCACCCCTTTTACTGAACCTTAATAAAGGTTTCTACCAAGGCATTAAATGCTCCAATGCTGCTCTGACGCTCATAGAAGTCCTATGAGTGTCGTAGTAGCGTCAGAGCATTTAGCACTTTGGGCCACAGTAGAAACTTCTACAGTGGCTTAGAAAAAGAGAGTCTTTATGTCAAGTCTGCTTTATTGAAAAAGAACAATAAATCAGTACAAAAATAACACTACAGAGTCTCAAATATACTTATATAACAAGTGGGGGTGGATTCCTTAGAAATCCACTAATACGGTGTTACAACCACAAAAGAATAGGAAAACATTCTCCCGTCGCCAAATAATGATAAAAAGACATTTTATGCAAAAGTTCTAGCAGTATTTGATTAAATGAATTTTCAATATTTGCACTTTATTGTGGAAAATAACAGAAATTTAGTGGAGGAGTGGCCTAATGGTTAGGGCTGCAGCATCAGCACCCCGAGGGTGCAGATTCAAGCCCAGCCTGCTCCTTGTGACCCTGGACAAGTCGCTAACACTCCATTGCCATAGTCTGATTGTGAACCCACCGGGACAGATAGGGAGAAATACTTGAGTACCTGAATGTAAACCACTTAGGCTATAAGTGGTTTATCAATAAATAAAATTAAATAAATAGCTAAACATGTACACTTTGGTGTAGTCATCTACCAATGGTGTTCCAAACACTCAAGCATTTGATGCTATTCAACTCCTTGGAATAAGGCCTCACGCTGCACTAGATCTGTGGTGATGCCAGTGGCAAAGTCAATTATTAGTTTAACACCTCACTCAGAATAGGAGTTGAATGTGCTTCGGTGCATTTACCACGGCAGCATTGCTATTGCGGCTTTTGTAAAAGGGGCCCAATATTAACAGGCATGCTTTGATGCCTATTAAAATTTTATAAAAGGCCATATATATATATGCAAAAATGACAGCACAAAATTACTCCCATAGAGTGCACACACATATTTATGCCTTTTTAAGAGCACATATATATTTATACATGAACAACACTGTATACTTGCTCAGTGATACCATCTTGTTATATTTAAGTGTTTTCCTGAGTTCCTTACACGCAGGATTTGAGGCAGAATTAAACGAGGAAATAGATTTTAGATAGAATAATATGAATTTACAACCATATATCAGTTCCATTTAATGAAAAGATTCAGGAAGTCATTACTGTAAAAGCATCTGAAATGAAAGGCAAATGGCATTTAAAAGTGCCTTAACTTCCAACAGGGAGGAAAAGAAATGGATGATGAGGGCGAGAGGTAGCAAATAAAAACACAGTGGTTAGTGCTTCTGTGGATTAATATACCAACCTGCTTGAGAGCAATTACAATAGAAAAGATGGTACTTGCTTTGCTGCGACCTTATTGGATTATTATAGGAAAAAATAAGGGCATTTATTAGAAAATTTTACTGTTACATTAAACTTGATGCAGTTTTACAGGTCAAAACCTGAACTGTGCTTTAAGGAATCTTACATCTATTTTTCTCCCCCCATCCCTCCCCCGACAGAGGATGAGTGCAGTGCTATGAACAGCGGTGGTTTTAGCTCAAAGAAAAGGTTTTTTACCAAAAATGTTGGTGCTAGTAACTAAAGAGGCATAGCCCCTGACGAAACTAGAAGTGAAACGGTTGGGCAGCCGTCGGGCGCAAAGATAAGTGCCTTTCCTTTACAGCACTATAGAGCACTTTTACAGCACTCTATGCACTTTATAATTTATGTTTACAAAAAGATTTATTGCACATGCTATTTGCTAAGACCAATGATGAAAACACCACCCCAGCAAGGGCACAAATAGAATTACAAGTAGTGCCTTGGGTGTTTGAGGTCTAGTAAGAAATCCACTTATTATAGTTTTGTCCTCATCATTTGTTTGTTATGCTACATGAGGTGCTACACAGTACCATATTTCATATTCAGAACATTTTAGGACCTTTGGAAGATATCTCAAAAATCCTCAATTATTTGAATGTATTAAGTGTAGAGCTACAGTAGGTGTACTGCACCAGGTGCAAAGCGCTGTAATAGCTATCCTTTGATGACAGCCGTAACCTGATCTACACTGGGTTGCGTGACTCCACTATAGAGGTAATTTTATAAGGGGCTGCCTACAGTTAGGTGCTAAGAATGGAGGTAAATACCAGAAGCTTAGTCATTTATGTGCAAAATTGGTCTCATATAATATTAACTTGCATAAAAGTAGGCAAGTGTCATGACACCTGCTTTACCTGTGAGCTTGCACAAGGGTGTACACAGAATATACAGGCTAACATTTACACCATCCCGCAAGGTGGTGCAAGAGCTTCCAAAAAAGGTTTTAAAAAGGTGTGTGCGCTCTATGGGATTCTTTGACTAAGGTACGCTAACAGATTTAGCATGACCTAATGAATTAGTGTGCATTAAGTGCCATACAGCCCATAGATTACAAGGGGGTACTGAAAATTTCTCAGCCCAACCAACTTTCTAAATTCTGAGCATTATTTTGCTGCTGTAGATGAAAAAAGTGTTATTTTATTTTGCAACGTGCCAATTTCCAGTGTCTTTGACACTGTTTCAAGTCATTGATTGAACCATGTCAACAATAAGTATGGAATTTTCAAGTGTGGAACTCTGAGCCGTCATGAAGTTTTTATTCCTGCAGAAAACTCCAAAGGAAATCCATGAATTTATGATGCAAACACTGAGTGACAAATGCCCAGCATTCTCCACAGTGAAGAGGTGGTGTGCAGACTTTCAGCGTGGAGATTTTGAAACCGAAGATGCAGCAAGGTCTGGGAGGCTTCAAACAGTGTCAACTGTTGACTATGTCATTGGCCTGATTTTGGCAGATCAGCGAATATTGACTAAAATAATTGCTGAGACATTACAGATATCCAGGGAACATGTTGGGTATATAATCCACGAGCAGCTGGGTATGCAGAAGCTGTCAGACAAGTAGATACCCAAATGTTTGAATGCTGATGAGAAACAATGTTGAATGGACACTTTCAAGTTCATTTTGCTGCATTTTTAGCAAGCTGGTGCCAACTTTTTGGAAGGACTAGTTACTGTTGATGAAACATGATTACACCACTATGATCCTAAAACAAAACAACAGTCCATGCAAAGGCGGCACTCAGATTCTCCAAGGCCAAGGATATTCAACACCTAAAAGTCAGCAGGAAAGGTCATGGCCACAGTGTTTAGAGATCAGGAAGATGCTGTAATGACTATCTTCCAAGGGGTCAAACAGTTAATGCAGAATGCTGTACCGATTAAAGGAGGCACTGAAAGAAAAAAGGATAGGGAAGCTGCAGAAAGGAGATCTCTTTTTGCAAGACAATGCACCCCCTCACAAAGCTGGCAAAACGATGAATGTTTTGACGAAGTTGGGGTTTCATTATATAGACCATCCACCCCACTCACCAGATCTTGCTCCATCTGACTATTTTCGGTGACAATTTTCGAGTGATTCGGAGGTGATTGCAGCAGCGGAACAGTATTTCAGTGACCAGACATCAAAGTATTTTTTGGAAAGGTTACAAAAGCTTCAGAAACAATGTGCCAAGTGTGGGGAACTTGGGGGTCAATATGTGGAATAACTTGTAATTTTAATGGCTCCATGTCATTTTCTTCATGGTTGGACTAAGGACTTTTCAGCATCCCCCCATAATGGCAATGGAAGAACAAAAAGCCCATACGAGAGAATGATGTTCCAGTCTCCTACACTAAGGACAAAAAATGTTGAACTAACTACATTGTCTGAGGAGGTGGGGATTATGACAAAATTAAGGTAAACATTACTCCAAATGATGGAGAGAGAACTAGTCCCTAGGCTTGGTGAAGAGAGAGTTACATAATGCAATCTGTTGACACCTGGGGGCCTAAGGAGTCCATGGCTTCTAAGGGCATCTGTAGAAGAAATGGAGGAG
Source organism: Geotrypetes seraphini (assembly GCF_902459505.1). NCBI lineage: Eukaryota > Metazoa > Chordata > Amphibia > Gymnophiona > Dermophiidae > Geotrypetes > Geotrypetes seraphini. Next base: position 206,910,803 of record NC_047085.1, on the reverse strand, counting down.
GGGGTGTGTGTGGAGTGGGGGGGGGAGTCAAGCAGTGGGAATTGGGTTGAAGGTAAGAGGAGGGAAGGGAGAAGTATAGGGCAATCAGAGATTGTATTAGCTGGTAATATTATTAGTTTTGTATTGCTTTAAGGATTATAAAGTTATATTATGACATTGTTGTTGCAGTTGCCCACCAATAAAACAGAGTTAATGGATGTCACCCTGCCATCTGATCTGAACCTCTTCACTGTGAGGGCCAGTGCTTCTGAGTTATCTAGATTCAATTTTAAACCAAAACCCAAAAGCCATTAAGTCCCCTAACAGAGTATGTAGCAACTCTTCTGAATTGGTCAAATGCACTAAAAGGTTACTCACAAATGCTGTCACTTTAAAGACCTGTCCTTTCATATGAACATCATGTATGTCCTCCTCCAGTATCTGTCTCAACAGAGGGCTTACCATAGTAGAGATTTGTAAAATGTGTGTGTGAGAGCGAGACATATAGGAAAGGGTATTCATTTGGGCGTGTGAGTGGGAATAAGATTTCATTTTTGTGAGCATGTGTGAGAGGAAGGTTGAAGTGTGTGTGTGAAATTTAATCTTTGTGTATATGAGTATGCTTGAATTTATATTTTCTGTGTGTATGAAGTAGAAGATGTAACTAACAAACAAAACAAATAAAAATATATGCAAATGCCTCTATTAAAAATGAAAGGAGAAGATAGGAAAGACCTTTGATTTAATTTATAATTTGATATTCCAGCCTTAAAAATGAGCTCTTATAATATGCTGTACCATACAGTACAGGGCCAGAAGTCCTGTCCCTTTAAGTTTGTGACAACTGGACTGTCCGAGAATCTGGACAAGAAGTACTGCATACGTTGTTATCTCCCCCTCCTACCCCTCCCCCACCTGAAGTCAAAGAAGGAAGCCCAGGTTCTGCCTGCAGCTCTGTCTCATTCCCCGCTCCCCCCTCAACTCCAGTGTACCTTTTTAGAAGCAAGCTAGACTGCCTCAGGCCTGCACCAGACTTGTTCCTCTGATCCATCCCGCCCTTCCAAAAACAGGAAGTTGCATCAGAAGGGGTGGAATGGGTCAGAGGGAAAGGCCCAGTGCAGGAAGGAGACTGCAAATTTGAATGTATGGTAGCTAAGAAATGTAATAGCTTACATACCTTAGACACACTATGGGAAGGAACCCTCTATACCTAATAGAATGTCTATAATTATACCATACACAGTGTAGTAAATAATGTGCTCTGTAATTGTGTTATGGTATGACTGTTCTTTATTTGCATTTAAAACTAATAAAAATACTTGAGACAACTTCCTAATAAGGGAAGGAGGAAAAAAGAGAAGAGACAGCAGCCCAGTGTATGAAAAAAGAAGCTTAGATATCCCTACCTGCCAGATGCAGGGGAGGTCACATTAGTATATAGAGCTAGGTACTAAAGAGCAATAGGTTATTTGGGAAAGTGTTCTGCCCTGCTTTAGAATTCAATTTGTGCTATGAGAAATATTTTATGGCAAAGTAGTAATTACCGGTAAGCTTCAGGGAGGAAAGGCACCACATCAAGCGGCTGAGCTAATTAGGCTGGCATTCAGCAGCTGAAAGGGCTGTCTCAGGACAGGGGAAAACTAGATTAGAGGTGAACCCTGTTTGAATTGAATACAGAGCTGAAGAGACACTGTGCAGTCTGGGCCATCCACCCTATGTTATAAAATCCAGTCCTGCCTGAGGGGCAGGCTGACTGTGTGAGAAAAGAGGGCAAAGGTAGTCCTGGTAATAATATTCTAAACTTTAGTGTTGAATAATAGCCCCTGAAAGTATTATGGAAGAGTTGTTTCAGTGCTGAAAACAAGTTAGACCACCAGTCATTACTAACACCAAACTAAAGGAAGACCACTTGTAACATTTTATTTTTGCGTTGTTGCAGTGAGATTCCTGGCTAGGGAAGCATAAAGATAGTGGATTCCAAGTTGGGCCTGTAGTCTTTTAAGGGACTCGTGATGTTGGAATGATTCCCTCCTCCTACCCAGATTAAAGCTCTAACCCACCTCGCCCCGCCCCCAATATGAACCCTCTGAACTCCATCCCCTCCAGCACCTGATAACTAAACTAATCTAATCTAACATGACTTAACAAAGTTGAGGCTGAATGTAGATAACAGAATTTACTAGAAATACATAGAAACATAGAAAAAAGCAGCAGAAAAGGGCTATAGCCCACCAAGTCTGCCCATTCCAAGTATCCCCTCCCCTGAATTTACTCCCTTAAAGATCCCACGTGAGTATCCCATTTTCTCTTAATATCCGTCACGCTGCTGGCCTTTATCACCTGGAGTGGGAGTCTGTTCCAATGATCCACTACTCTTTCGGTGAAGAAGTACTTCCTGGAGTCGCCATGAAACTTCCCTCCCCTGATTTTCAGCGGATGCCCTCTGGTGGTCGAGGGTCCCATGAGCCAGAAGATATCATCTTCTGACTCGATGTGTCCCCTGATGTACTTATATGTTTCAATCATATCTCCCCGTTCTCTTCTTTCCTCAAGTGAGTACCATCTTGTAAATCTGGCAGTTTAAACATATATCATTCTATATGTTCAAAGTTGCAGATCTAAAATTGTGGCATGGACTGCCACCTAACCTGTATAAATTGAAGGGATAAGATGTTATACCGAAAGCAGGATACTTAAATTATATCTTGAACAGATCTATTTATGTGGGTCAGGAACTGGTTGAGTGAAGGGCGACAGAGGGTAGTGGTCAATGGAGACCTCTCTGAGGAAAGGGATGTTACCAGTGGTGGGTCTCAAGGTTTGCTTCTTGGGCATGTTATTTTTAATGTTTTTGTAAGCGATATTGCTGAAGGGTTATCAAGTAAGATTTGTCTCTTTGCAGACGACACCATAATCTGCAATAGAATAGACATTCCTGACGGTGAAAACATGAGGAAGGACCTAGCAAAGCCTGAAGAATGGTCTGAAATTTGGAAGCTAAAATTTAATGCTAAGAAATGCAAGATCTTGCATTTGGGCTGCAAAAACTCAAGGGAACAGCACAGTTTAGGGGGTGAAGAACAATTATGCACGAAAGAGGAGTGGGACTTGGGTGTGATAGTATGCAATTATCTTAAGGTGGCCTAACAAGTTGAAAAGATAATGGCGAGAGGAGCCTACCAGCGCCTATGTCAAAAGTAGGCATGGTTTGCGGGGAGGAGCTAGATCAAGATAGCTAACTAATGGAGCTCCACAGAACGTCACTGTTCCAATTTGATATTTTCTGACGGTGAAAAAGAAATCTAAGACTCGGGTTTTCCATCTGAACCTGGATCTTAAACTACATTACCTGGACTAATGGATGTTTTTGTGGAGCAAGGACCTAGATTGGATCCAGAGAAGAAGTCCTCGGCTGGAGGTAGGAATCAAGCGGAGGATCCCCAACCCTCTTTTGAGGTAGTCAGCTTATCTCTGGAAGTGCGGAGTCCACCAGTACAGCCATGGCCCCAAGTCACATCACTGGCACGACTCAAGAATAAAGTGAGGCAACCCTGCTTCCTTACCGTGTGGCAGGAGAAGGGCCCACGTTACAAATGGTGCAGGAAGAAATATCACTGGTTCCTCAGAAGATGGTATATTGCAGACTAGAGAGGAGATCCAGCTGTATAGAAAGAATCCTAAAGTGGAAGTAAAGTTACAATTGATGGTGATGCAGGTGGCTTTCAATTCTCTGATCTGAAACAATGTCAAAATATAGCATTACAATTCTGCAAATTGGCACTTTGCAAAATAAAATAACATTCTTTTCAGGTACAGTGGCAAAATAAAGCACAGATTGCCACAGAATGGTAGCTGGAGAGCAATGACCACAAACACTCACCGTCTAAGCAACAAATTCAGGATCTGCAAGCTCTGATGTTAAAGGAAGACTTGGATATTGTTGCTATCACAGACACGTGGTTCAGTGATTAACATGGATGGGACACAACCATACAGGGCTATAATATTTTTAGGAAAGACATAGATGGTCAAAAAGGCGAATGGGTAGTGCTCTATGTGAAGAACTGTATCAAAGCAACTGAAATGCAGGGAGCTTGGGGAAAGAAAGAAGCAATATGGATCGATTTGAAAAGAGAAGATGGAACTTCTTTCTATGTGGGTGTTGTCTACAGATCTCCGACTCAATTGCAGCAAATTGATAAAGATCTGGTTGCAGATATCCAAAAGTTGGGAAATAAAGGGAAAGTGCTCTTGCTGGGTGATTTCAACCTGCCGGATGTGAACTGGAAAGTTCCATCTGCAGAATCGTAAAGAAGTGCAGAAACCATGGATGCCTTTCAAGGGGCTATGCTCAGATAAAATGGTGATAGAATCCACGAGGGACAAAATAATATTGGATCTAAAGCTCACAAATAGTGAAAGTGTCTCTAATGTCCGAGTGGGTATCCACTTGGGAAGTAGTGATCAACAAGCAGTTTGGTTTGATATAACAGCTAAAGTGGAGGGCAGCCACACAAAACTCAAAGTCTTGGATTTCAAATGTGCAGAATTTAGTAGCACGGGGGAGTATCTGAAGAAGAGAAGTGGGAAAACAATGGTCCAAGTCGAAAGGAGCAATAAAAATGGCTACTGACCTTTATGTGAGGAAAATAAATAAAAACAAGAGAAAAAGGAAACCGATATGGTTCTCTAAACTACTGGCAGAAAAAATAAAAGCAAAAGAGTTGGTGTTCGTGAAATATACAAAAACTCAAAAAGAGGAGTACAGAAAGGAATACCGGATGAAACAGAAAGAAGCCAAGAGAGATTCATCTGGCGAAAGTGCAAGCGGAAGAGAAAATGTCTGAAAATATAAAAAAGGAAGACAAAATTTTTTTCTGGTATATTAGTGAAAGGCGAAAGACAGAAAATGGAATTGCGAGACTGAAAGAAGTTAATAATCGCTATGTGGCGAATGATGAGGAAAAAGCAAACGTGCTAAACAAATACTTCTGTGTTCATGGAAGAAAATCCTGGAGAAGGACCACAATTGACTGGCAAAGTTACACGTGAGAGCGGAGTGGATACCGTGCCGTTCATGAAAGAGTTTATGAACAACTTGAAAAATTGAAGGTTGACAATGCCATGGGACCAGACAGGATCCATCCCCAGGATATTGAGAGACAGGATCCATCCCCAGGATATTGAGAGCTCAGAGACATTCTGGCGGGTCCTCTTAAAGATTTATTCAATAAATCCTTAGAGACAAGAGAGGTTCTTGGGGACTGGAGAAGAGCAGATGTGGTCCCTCTTCACAAAAGTGGTCACAGAGATGAAGCGGGAAACTACAGGCTGATAAGCCTCACTTCAGTTATTGGCAAAATAATGGAAGTGGATTACAGGACCGGACACAACATGGATCAATTTCTTTGACTGGGTGACCAGAAAATTGGATAGAGGGAGTGTGCTAGATGTGGTGTATTTATATTTTAGCAAAGCCTTTGACAGTGTTCCACACAGACATTTAATAAATAAACTGAGTGCCCTTGGGATGGGTCCCAAAGTGACAGGCTGGGTCAGGAACTGTCTGAGTGGAAGAATACAGAGGGTAGTGGTCAATGGAGATCGCGCTGAGGAAAGGGACACTACCAGTGGTGTGCCTCAAGGTTCTGTTCTTGGGCCTGCTCTTTTTAACATTTTTATAAGCAATATTGCTGAAGGGCTGTCAGGCAAGATTTGCCTCTTTGTAGATGATACCAAAATCTGCAATAGAGTAGACACCCTGGATGGTGTGAATAACATGAAGAAAGACCTAGTGAAGCTTGAAGAATGGTCTGAAATTGGGTAGCTAAAATTAAATGCTAAGAAATGCAAGGTCTTGCATTTGGGCTGCAAAACCCCGAGATAACAGTACAGTTTAGGGGGAGAAGAACTTAAGTGCACAACAGAAGTGCGGGACTTGGGTGTGATTGTATGTGATGATTTTAAAGTGGCCAAACAGGTTGAAAAGGTGATGGCGAAAGCTAGAAGAATGCTAGGTTGCATAGGGAGAGGTAAGGCCAATAGGAAAAAGGAGGTATTGATGCCCCTGTATAAGACTTTGGTGAGACCTCATTTAGAATATTGTGTACAATTCTGGAGACTGCACCTTCAAAAAGATATAAAAAGGATGGAGATGGCCCAAAGGCTACAAAAATGGTGTGTGGTCTTCATCATTAGGCATATGGGGACAGACTTAAAGATCTCCATATGTATACTTTGGAGGAAAAACAGGAGAGGGAAGATATGACAGAGGTATTTAAATCCCTACGTGGTGTAAATACGCATGAGTCGAGTTTCATTTGAAAGGAAGCTCTGGAATGAGAGGACAAAGGATGAAGTTAAGAGGTGATATGCTCAGGAGTAATCTAAGAAAATACATTTTTACAGAAAGAGTGGTAGATGCATGGAACAGTCTCCCAGAAGAGGTGGTGGAGAAAGAGACTGTGTCTGAATTCACGGAAGTGTAGGATAGGCACGTAAGATCTCTTAGAGAGAAGAAGAGATAATGGTTACTGCGGATGGGCAGACTGGATGGGCCATTTGGCCTTTATCTGCCATCATGTTTCTGTTTTCCAAATAATTTCTAACATTTTGTTTGCTATTTTTGGCCTCTGCTATACACTAAGCAAATTTTAATGTTTTGACCACAATGATGACTAGATCTTTTTTTTCTAGATGGTAACTCCTAAAAGCGAACCTAGAATTGTATGGCTATACTTTGGGTTATTCTTGCCAATGTGCATCACTTTGCACTTGTCCACATTAAATTTTATCTGCCATTTGGATGTCCAGTCTTCCAGTCTCGCAAGGATGTCCTGCAATTTCTAAAGGTCCACCTTTGATTTAACAACTTGAATAATTTTGTGTCATGTACAAATCTGATCACCTCACTTGCCATTCCTATTTCCAGATCATTCATAAATGTGTTAAAAAGCACAGATCCTAGTACACATCCCTATAACACTCCACTATTCACTTTCCTCCTTTAGAGAATTTGCAATTTAGCCCTATTTTCTGTTAGTCTACCATGGTCTGATAATAAAAAGAATTTAAGCCAAAATTCTGCACTTTGGCAATTATGAATGCTCTGCTAAATGTAACCTTTTTTATTTTTTTTTTACATTTATTCTATAATTCAATATTTAAGTAGACTTGTGAGATCGGGGCCTGAGAAGAATTTCTTCTGTACATGTTACAGCAGATGTCCAAACTGGAACACAGCAACAAGTTGATAATTCATTACTACTATACATTTTGTCAAATTTATTACAACTCTAAGGGCAAGATTTACTAAAAGGCACTATCTCATTACCATGTGCTAACATGCAACATTTGCATGTTGCTTGCTGTAGGTCTCATTTTATGCAACAGGACCTATGTAATAATGTACGCTAATGCTAAATGTCATTTAGCAAAAAACATGGCCCCCAAAGCAGTACTTGATACCTCTAAATGTTAAAAGAAACCTTAAACATCCAGTTTCTGCAGGTATCTGTAGGCATTCATACTCTACTGTTATAACCTGGCAATTAGGAAATATTGATAAATGTAAACACATTATTGATGCCAATTAGAAAATGCACAAGATTGATTAGCCTCCCAGAGGTACCCTGGCACAAACGGTTTGAGAGTAATGACCATCAATAAGTATTCACTACTGATAAATGTACAAGGAAACTGCACTGCTATGAAACAAAGGGTACCTTCAATTAAAATTAAGACCCCTTAAACAGACAAGCTAAACAATGACGCAACATTTAAAAGTAACAGATTAAGCCCGAGGATTATTAAAAGGGAAATAGAACTAGAAAAAGTAGGTACACACTCAAGCTGCAAAGAAATTTAAAATAACTGGATGAAGGTGTTTGGACTCCTTTTGTTTAGTAATTCTACAAAAGCCTCCAGAAGTGCCGTGGTTACTTGTACTTTCAAAAGGCACTTTTCTAAGAGTTTCTCTGCAGGTAAAATACTGTTTTATCTACACAAATAGGTGCTTATGAAATTGCCTGGAATTATAAGTACAGTACATAAAAGTTCACAAGGGTTGGATGGAGCTGTGTGGAGTTATAAGATATGCATGTATGTTATAAAATATGCAGTAATACAAGCCAACTTAGATGGACCACTTGAATTATGCTTCACAGTAGGGGTAAATGACTGCCTACATTCTAGGGGGCTGTTTTATGAAGGCCCTTGCATGTATCCATGGCCTCTATAAAACAGTTCAATAGATGTGCCTTCACAATCAAGATACCCTGTTATTAAAAAAATGATCTTTTAATGTTAAAAGAGGGCTCAGATTTGCAGGACTAAAACATAGTCTTACTCTGAACTGCTAATTAAACTACTCTCTGCAAACTTACCATAAAAGATGAGCTTTCTGAACTGAATTTCGTCTTTAGATATTGTTAGTGAAAATTGTGTATATTAGAAACATAGAAAGATGATGGCAGATAAAGGCCAAATGGCCCATCTAGTCTGCCCATCCGCAGTAACTATTATCTCTTTCTCTCTCTGAGAGATCCCACGTGCCTATCCCAGGCCCTCTTGAATTCAGACACAATCTCTTTCTCCACCACCTCTTCTGGGAGACTGTTCCATGCATCTACCACCCTTTCTGTAAAAAAGTATTTCCTTAGATTACTCCGGAGCCTATCATCACTTAACTTCATCCTATGCCCTCTCATTGTAGAATTTCCTTTCAAATGAAACAGACTCGATTCATGCGTATTTAAACATCTATCATATCTCCCCTCTACTGCCTTTCCTCAAAAGTATACAGATTGAGATATTTAAGTCTGTCCCCATACACCTTATGATGAAGACCACACATCATTTTAGTAGCCTTCCTGTGAACCGATTCCATCCTTTTTATATCTTTTTGAAGGTTTGGCCTCCAGAATTGCACACAATATTCTAAATGAGGTTTCACCAAAGTCTTACACATGGGCATCAATACCTCATTTTTCCTACTGCAACGTAGCATCCTTCTAGCTTTCGCCGTCAACTTTTCATTAGGCAGCTTAGAAAAGGCAGTTTAGAAAAGGACCCAATTATTTCTTGTTTTCTGAAAAAAGTCAAATCTGATCATCATTTGCTCTTGCTAGTACCTCATTCATTGTACTTCTCTAGGCTAAATAAACTGGACAGCACTCTAATAATAAAGTTTCATCAACACTGAGAACAGAAATGGCATCTCCTTTTTCTTATATGCATAAACACCAAACTGGCCCACCTAGCTTTTGGGTAGATGAGCATAAGCTCTAATTTTCCCACCAAATGTACTCTTTACCTAGAAAAGGGAAGGGATTTTGGATTTAGTTTATGCCTTTTTTTCAATAGTTCAAGGTGAGTTACATTCAGGTACAGTAGGTATTTTTCCATGAAGACTTACAATCTAAGGAACTCTTTTACTAACCTGGATCTCACCCTATGACTGGTGGCCCAGGGCTGAAGGGGTTACATTATCTACAACACCTACAGATTCCTAAGGATTCCAGTGTTCTTATAGGACCTCAGGAGTAGCCTAGTGGTTTGTGCAGCAGCCTGAGAAACTGGGGAACTGGTTCGATTCCTGCTGCAGCTCCTTGTGACTCTGGGCAAGTCACTTAACACTCCATTACCCCATGTACAAAATAAGTACCTGCATACTGTATATTGGTGAATAATACTCTCATTATCCCCGTCTCGACGGCTTGCAATCTCGGGGTCTTCATTGACTCATGTCTTTCCTTCTCCTCACATATCCAACAGACCACCAAAACTTGTCGCTTCTTTCTCTACATCACTAAAATCCATCCCTTCCTTTCTGAGAACGCTGCCAAGACCCTCATCCACACTCTTGTCACCTCTCACCTGGATTACTGCAACTCGTTTCCTGCAGGTCTCCCATTAAGTCACATCTCTTCAGAATGCTGCTGCATGCCTCGTATTCCGCCAGCATCGTTATGCTCACATTACACCTCTCCTGAAGTCGTTTTACTGGCTCCCTGCCCATTTCCGTATCCAATTCAAACTCCTCTTATTGACCTTCAAGTGTATTCACTCTGTGGCTCCTCAGTATCTCTCCTCTCTTATTACCTCCTATGTTCCACCCCAGGAACTCCATTGTGTGATAAATCTCTCTTATTGGTACCCTTCTCACCTACCAGGCTCAGTCTCTGCTGGTTTTCAAGCCCAGGCTGAAAACCCACTTTTTTGAGGCTGCACTTAAACCCTAATCCTATCACATATTAGCCTCCTATCCTTTCCACCCTATCAGCCCCCCTTCATATTCCCCATATGAGCGACATGTATAGATTCCCTCCTTTTTGTCCTGTATGTCTGTCATAATTAGATTGTAAGCTCTTGAGAGCAGGGACCGTCTCTTGAGTATTTAATGTTCAGTGCTGTGTGTGCCTGGTAGTGCTATAGAAATAATAAATAGTATCTAATATAATAAAACCCTAAACCGCGCATGCGCACTCCCATCTGCATGCTCCCATTTTCCGAGCGCTGTAGTACACCGCAGGTAGGAGTGCGCGTGCATGCGCATCTCTCTCTTTCCTGAGGCGGATGTCGGTGCGGCGGATGTCGGCAGCTGCAGGCCGCAGCTGTTGGCCACGGCGGCTGTTGGCGGCTGCTGGCCACGGCGGCTGTCGGCGGTTGCAGGCCGTGGTGGGCGAGCCCGGAGCCCAGATACTCCTGAAAAGGAAGGCAAAAACAGAAGGTTCTGTGTCGTCTCTGAGTGGCAGAGATTGAAAGAAGAGGAGCAAGAAGCTGTAAGGTCACTGGAAGGAAAAAGAATAAAGGAATTGGCAGATGAAGGAATCGTGGCTGAGAGTGAGGCTGTTCATTTGCAGGAGGCTGGCCAAGCAGACTGAAGGTGGTAGTCAAACACACAAAAGGACAGGGAGCTAGAGAGACAGATTTAAAGGAAAAAAAATGCACAAGGAGAGAGAGACACACAGAAAAAAAACAACAAAAGGAGAGAGATAGGAAAAAAAGACAAGAGAGACACAGCAGCCAATGAGACAGATAGACAGACAGTAGCCAAGGAGAGAGACAGAAAAACACAAAAGACAGAGACATACAGCATCCAATAAGACAGATAGACAGACAGTAGCCAAGGAGACAGACAATAAATTGTTTTAACTCTTAAGTCTGCACATATATTCTAGCACCCGTTAATCTAACGGGCTTAAACACTAGTTAGTATATAATATGTAAATCGCTCTGACTGTAACCACAGAAAGGCAGTATATCAAGTCCCATACCCTTCTCTCAAGTGTAGAAAGCAGGAGATGTCTTTGGGCCTCAAGGCATTCAGCTTCTGAACTGCGGTAAACCATTATGGTGAGCTGTTGTACACTACTACCCACAGTAGGAGGAATTTTGCTTAAAGGAACTGCGCTTAATCGCCTAGTACACTCTAGCAGAACTAAAGAGAATAGAAAGAATAAAATAGAATAGAAATGCTTAAAAGCATCCAAATTACAGTGTGATTAGAATCGGAGCACAGCCAACATGGTCTAATTCAAGCAATTGTGGCAAATCTTTGTGGTTTTGACAGAATGGACCCCAGAAGAAGGTTGTTTCAACCGAAACATGGACTGTGTTGGGTCCATAATACAGTACTATGTACTATTTGGATTTGTCAAGTATACTAATCACTTTTATTCGTGAAGACTTTTCACAATAAACTGGTTGTCAAGATCATCACCTCCACAGTTTTATTTTGTTCTTGGTTGTCTCCATTGTACTGTGGACTCATTTCGTGAATTTCTCGTTTGCTCTTCAGTTCGTACCAAAGCAGTTGATAACCACTATAAGAGGAGAAATAACCAAGAGGGGCTTGGGGACTTCTCCAAGAAAGCCAATTCTTTTCTCTTCTGCAATAATTTCAATTAAACAATAAATGTTAATAGGCATATAACCTAAAACAAGATGGAACAACCTACCCAAATGAGTGAAATCAGCACAAACACTTATACAGTTCTCACAGTCTCTTCCTTGCTTCAATGCTAGAGAGAATTAAGTCATTACTCTTCAGACCTGACAGGAGAAAATCAAACATCTAGTAATATACACATGTCCAAAACAGTAAGTAGGCTAAATGAAATCTGACACAGCAGGCCTTCAAGACTCATATGACTTTCTACCAGAAAGAAGATTATCAACGGAAGAACCTAATTTTCCCTTCTAGTGAAAAAGGCATATGAGTCTTGAACCAGTGGGATGTACCAAAGCAGTCTCCTGAGTCTAGGAACAAATGAGCTTGCTGTTTATTTTCTAATATATGAATCTCTATTTTGTTTCCATAAAAGTGGAACATGCAGCATCTCCTCTGGATTATTTCTTTTATGTAAACTAGATGCTGCTTTATTAATAGTTCAAGATAAGCAGAAACACAGTATGTTATAATGTGTAAAATAAAACAAGCTTACCTTTCTAATTTTCGTTTGACAGCGGATTGTGCTACATGTGGTCACCCAGAGGCGGGCCTGGGTCACATGGTCTGGTCTTGCCCTCATATTACAGCCTTTCGGCCTCAAGCTTTCACTTTTGGCAGCACAATTTGGAAAATGACTGTTCGTCATTCCCCCTGTCCTTAACCCTAGACAGAGGGGTACAAGCACCTTTCTCAAATGGACTGTGTTGATAGCTCTGAAGTGCATACTGCTTAAATGGCTGGACTCTGATGCTCCCACCCTTTCTCTTTGGAGGATTCATTTGATCACTTTATTGATGTGGGAACCGTTTTGGTCTTCTATGACTCCATTGGCGCGAAGCCGCCTTTTGAATTGCTGATGTAGTTATTGCATACTTGTATGTTTCTACTTAGATCTTTTGCTCTGCTTTGTTATGTCTACTGTTGAGAACTCTGGAGGCGGGATCGGGGGGTGTTTCTTTTGTATTCCTATCCTGAAAACAGCCTTTTGTTGCCTATTTGTACTCTCTGTATCTCTACTGTTTTTGGCTCAATACAAATAATTTAAACATAATGTGTAAAATAATTCAAAAGTAATACAAATTAATTTAAAAAAAACCCCAAACTACAAGAGCAGAGGAACACAGCTATACAGTAACATGGGGCGGGCGGGTGGAGAGACCAAGGGCCTAGTGAGACAGAACACAGCTGTTCAGAAAACCCTTCTAGGTTATTCTGAGCTCTAAGATGGCTGATTGGTGCTGTGCTGTTGGATGAGATCACCCACTAGTGTGGCTGATTTTATCCTGCTTGTCAATAGTGAATTCAGAAATACCTAACTCAAGGACCTTTTCTGTTCTATTCAGGCAGAAAATAATTTGCAATCTTACCCCTCATTCCCTTCAAGCGCCTGATCTTGAAAATGGAAAACGAAAGACAGTAATAAGGAAAGATTAGATGGGCAGAGGTGTTGATAAATGGTCTTCAATGCTTTCAAACTCTATCAAGTACCTTTTACAACAGATTCAATAGTGTTTGACATGGGGAAATGACACCAATCTGTCACTACTTCTTCACAATACTGACAATGCAAAATAAGGGCCCCTTTTACAAAGTCACAGTAGTGATGCTGCTACGGTAAATGCACCAAAGCCCATTCAATTCATATGGGCTTCGGTGCATTTATCACAGCAGCATTGTTGCTAGGGCTTTGTAAAAGAGTCCTAAAATACCTATGTATAAAATGTATTCTTCAGTGATCAGTCTGATGACTAACCCATAAATTAACATGCAAAATGAATATTTATTTGAATTTGCTGTATTAACACACTGCTAGCATATTGGGGTATGATTTAATTTCTATTGACATGCTGCCCAAAAAAGTAAAAGATACAGAATAAGCTACTGTACATTAAAAATAAAAAAGCAAAAACAAAATATTTTAAAGATAGGAAACATATTTAATATTTTTATTGATTTTCTGTTTATGCAGACAGTTGTTCTGCCCACATCAAATAGACTGTGGTCCTTGAGATTTGCTACTTCCCAGTCATCAAATTTAATTATTTTCTAAATTATGTCTACAAAATACATCTCTGAAATTTAAACTTTACTTTGATATAACTATGGTCTGATAAAATTACCACTGGAAGTCTTTTAAACATGAAGACAGCAGTGATGCATTGTTTGGCCTCATCTTCTTACTATTTTGGCAGGAAAAAAAAATCAAAGACAAAATCAATTTTATGTTTTGTTGCTGCCTTGGCTGCAACTGAATGGGATTATTAAAACCATCAAAGTTCAATTTCTTGCTAATCCAGCAGTGAACAGACAGACAAACAAAAAAGCCTGGAAAACAAATTACTGAGTACATATTGATATCAAGGGACATGCAGCCTCTAAAACAAATTAGAAGTTTATCCAAAAATATTTAACTGCACATCATCACCTCCAGCTTCAAACATTCACACAAATTACCACCACAGGCTTAGTTTGTTCAAAGGAAGAACTTACAGGGCAAATCCTTTAACCTAGAAGTTGGGAACTAATAGTTAAAGCAAACCATAAGATATGGGAACCATGCAACTGTTAACATACTAAAATATGTACTTATTATGACTGGTCATTAATATCATTAATTGTTTCCATACTATGAGAACAAGGAATATTGGCTCTGCATGTTAACAAATGCCATGCATTAGACTTCCTATTTTAAGGGTCCACTTATCTTCTGTTAAGCGAAGTGGATATAGTGGCATGTTGGTGTCTGCGACCATGTTGTTGGATTTACTTTACAAGCCCTGGATGTGGAAACAGAAAAAGTGTTTTCTAGCCGTTGGAGACCGAATCTGGATATTGGAGATAAGTTTTGATTGCATATAAGTTGATTTAGACTGTTGGCTTTTTCCCAATGTGAGCTGGACCCTTCAGTTGGCAGAACTATACATAAACTGTTAGGCTTTTATGCTAAACACTTCAAACACTTCTTTATTGTGCAATCACAGGACTTGTAGCAACATTCCAAGCTACCAATCTCAGGACAAGCAGTGGCTTCCCCCATGTCTCTCTCAATGGCAGACTATAAACTTTTACATTGTAACATAGTAGATGACGGCAGATAAAGACCCGAATGGTCCATCTGGTCTGCCCAACCTGATTCAATTTAAATTTTTTAATTTTTTTCTTCTTAGCTATTTCTGGGCAAGAATCCAAAGCTCTACCCGGTATTGTGCTTGGGTTCCTACTGCCAAAATCTCCGTTAAAACCTACTCCAGCCCATCTACACTCTCCTAGCCATTGAAGCCCTCCCTAGCCCATCCTCCATCAAATGGCCATCTACAGACACAGACCGTGCAAGTCTACCCAGTACTGGCCTTAGTTCAATTTTTAATATTATTTTCTGATTCTAGATCCTCTGTGTTCATCCCACACTTCTTTGAACTCAGTCACAGTTTTACTCTCCACCACCTCTCTCGGGAGCGCATTCCAGGCATCCATCATCCTCTCCGTAAAGTAGAATTTCCTAACATTGCCTTTGAATCTACTACCCCTCAACCTCAAGTTTTACCATTTTCCTTTCTCTGGAAAAGATTATGTTCTACGTTAATACCCTTCAAGTATTTGAACGTCTGAATCATATCTCTCTTTTCCTCTAGGGTATACATATTCAGGGCTTCCAGTCTCTCCTCATACGTCTTCTGGCGCAAGCCTCCTATCATTTTCGTCGCCCTCCTCTAGACCGCTTCAAGTCTTCTTACGTCCTTCGCCAGATACGGTCTCCAAAACTGAACACAATACTCCAAGTGGGGCCTTACCAATGACCTGTACAGGGGCATCAACACCTTCTTTCTTCTACTGGCTACTTTTCCTCTATAACTTGTCCAAACCTTTTTTGAAGTCCAGATATGCTCTGCTGTTACCACATCCTCTGGTAATGAGTTCTAGAGCTAACTATTCGTTGAGTGAAAAAAGATTTCCTATTTCGAGTTACATACTTTTATGTTGTGGAAGCTAAAGAGGCGGATCTTAATTCAAAGCGTAGAGCTTGTTTCTTGGAGGCATGGGCTAGGTATATTCTGTTCTTGTTTATGAGAGCAATGAATTCAATTTTGAATAGAATACATTTGTAAAATGAGTTTGATTTGCTCCCCTAATCAGATTGGGCTCACACTTCCTTAGGATGACAATTTCTTTAATTAGTTGGGCTGAGATGGAAGGGTGTGGGAGGAAGGGATGTCTTAGTTTGAGGCAACTTGGCAAGTCGGCTTGGTCTTCTAGTGGTAAAAGGCTATAAGATCACTGATGCACAACAATACTCCTCTATTATCATAACTGGGCTTGACAGTCAGGCAACATAGATTAGGATTTCATTTAAGGGGGTTGAAGCGTGAGTTGGGAGGGGTTACTTTTATGAGGGGGAGTGGAAGAAAATTTAAAACCTAAACTGTTACTGCTATTTTATTATATGGCTGTTTGTTATATCCCTTGAATATCTGTATAGTTTGTTGTTGCTATATGAGCTCTTTCTAATAAAAAGATATAAAGTAAATATATTTCCATGTAACTTCATTAACTGTCCCCTAGTCTTTGTAATTTTTGAAAGAGTAAAAAAAAAAAAATCAATTCACCTTTACCCATTCTATACTCAGGATTTTGTAGGCCTCTAGCATATCCCCCCTCAGCTGTCAATTTTCCAAGCTGAAGAGCCCTAAGCTTTTTAGCCTTCCCTCATATAAGAGAAGTTCCAGCCCTTTTAGCATTTTGGTCACTTTTCCTTGAACCTTTTCTAATTCTGCTATATCTTATTTGAGATACAGTGGCCAGAACTGAATGCAATACTCAAGATGAGGTCACACCATGAAGCGAAACAGATGCATTATAATATTCTTGGTCTTATTTACCAACCCTTTCCTAATAATTCCTAGCATTTTGTTTGCTTTTTTGACCACCACTACACACTGGGTGGAAGATTTCAGCGTATTATGTACAATGGCACCTAGATCTTTTTGTTGAGTGCCGACTCCTAAGGTGGACCCTAGCATCTGGTAACTATAATTTGAATTATTCTTCTCAATATGCAACACTTTGCATTTATCTACATTAAATTTCATCTTCCATTTGAATGCTCAGTCTTGCAATTTCCAAATATAATCTAATCTAATCTAAGGCTTGGCTTTATATACCGAGACATCATTCCAAGAAAGCTCAATTTGGTTTACAATAGTTAACTTAACAAATAAAAAACATAAAGAATAAGACTAAGTTTCGGGAGATTAATTTTCAAAGTGTTTAGCAAATAAAATGGTTTTTAAAGATTTACGAAAAAGTTGAAATGAACCAGAACTCCTTAAAAAGAGTGGAAGATCATTTCAAAGTTGAGAAAACTTAAAAATCAGAGATTGACTAAAAATCTTGACTCCTTTAATCCCTTTCTTGGAAGGAAGAGATAATTTAAATTGTTGATTACCTCTTGCAAAGGAGAATCTGTAAACGTTCCAAGATAAAGGAATGAAAGGAGTAAAGATACCATATAGGATTTTAAAGACAACACAAGCACATTTGAATTGAACTCTAAAATAAACCAGGAGCCAATAGAGACCCTGGAGCAACGGACTCACATGATCAAATTTACATTTCCCAAAGTTCAATTTCGCAGCAGTATTCTGAATCAGTTGAAATCTATAAAGACAAGTTTTTGTGATACTGAGGTAGATAACATTGCAATAATCGAAACGAGATAATATAATTGATTGAACTAATATGGAAAAATGTCGATGATGAAAGAGATGTCTAATCTTCCTCAATAAACGCAGGTTAAAGAAACATATTTTGATCACAGAGTTAATTTGATCCTTAAAAGAGAGAGAGGAGTCAAAGAGGACTCCCAAAACTTTGGCAGAAAACTCAATCTGTAGAGAGGATCCAGAAGCCAAA
Organism: Geotrypetes seraphini; assembly: GCF_902459505.1. NCBI lineage: Eukaryota > Metazoa > Chordata > Amphibia > Gymnophiona > Dermophiidae > Geotrypetes > Geotrypetes seraphini. Next base: position 206,892,961 of record NC_047085.1, on the reverse strand, counting down.
GCTACAGAAGGAGGAAGACAATCCAATTTTGGGCCTAACCATAATAATTTGGTTTTGGTTGTATTAAGCTTCATCAGGACAGACTGTGCCCAGGCTTGAAGTTTTGATATACACAGATTTACTTTAGATACTAGGTCAATAGTGTCCGGATCTATCTCTATCAGTATGAAAATGTCATCCGCATAAGTGAGTAAAGTTTCCCAGGATGACAACTTAAGGATATTCAGGGTAGTCATGTAAAGATGGAATAAAATTGGAGAAAGCGGGGAACCCTGAGGAACCCCTCAGGGAGGCTGCCAGGAGTTAAAAGTATTACCTTCAGAATTCACTGAATAAGAACGATACAGATGAAATTTAGAGAACCAATCCAAAACTGCCTGGTGGAGACCAATGTCTGAGAGCAACTGAAGAAGAATACAATGATGGACTACATCAAACGCTGCAGAAAGATCAAACTGAAGTAGAATAGAATATTTGTTTTGGAGATGGATTTGTTGAATTTTTGAAAGAAGAGAAATAAGTAGGGTTTCAGAACTAAAATTAGAATGAAACCCATGTTGGAATGACTGAAGTAAGGAAAATTTCTCTAGATAATCAGTAAGTTGACTGGTCTTCCTGCAATTTTTTTTTTATAGTTCACATGTGTTTTAACAGTTTTGAAAAGTTTTGTGTCATCTACAAATTTAATCACCTCATTTGTTCCAATTTCCAGATTATTAGTAAATATTTAAATAGCACCAGACCCAGTACTGATCTCTGCAGCACTCTACTATTCACCCTCCTCCATTGACAAAAATTGCTATTTAGACCTACCATCTATTTTCTGTCCAATAACCAATTCCTAATTCAAAACAGAACATTGCCTCCTATCCCTATTTTATTTTTCTCAAGAGTCTCTCATGAAGAACTTTGTCAAAAACCTTTGGAAAATGTATGTACACTACATCAACTAGTTCACCTTTATCCAAATGTTTATTCACACCTTCAAATAAATGATGCGAATTGGTGAAATAAGATTTCCCAAGGCTGAACCTATGCTAACACATTAACCTATGGGCCTGTTTTACGAAGCCACGCTAGCGGCTGTGCTGCGGTAACGGCTTCATAAAACAGGGGGTATATTTAAACCCATTAAGCCATGTTTGTCTATATGTTCCATAATTTATTCTTTATACATTTCCACTATTTTGTCTAACATATGGATGAAATGTGGGGTTTTAGTTTTTTTTTTTATATCTTTAGTTATGGAATATTATTTCTATTTGAGTTTCTATCACGTATGTTTTATGTTTATCTAATCTAATCTAAGGCTTGGCTTTATATACCGAGTCATCATTCTAAGAAAGCTCCACTCGGTTTACAATAATTAACTTAACAAATAAAAACCATTAAAAAATAAGACTAAATTTTGGGAAATTAATTTTCAAAGTGTCTAGCAAATAAAGTAGTTTTTAAAGATTTGCGAAAAAATTGAAGTGAAACAGAACTCCTTAAAAGAAATGGAAGATCATTCCAAAGTTGAGAAAACTTAAAGATCAGAGATTGACTAAAAATCTTGACTATTAAAATATGATATACTGCCATAGCATACAACTGTTCACAGCAGTTTACAAAAAAAAAAAAAAAATACATCATGTAAATAGAAAAGAACTCCATTAAATATAAGAACAGACCTATCTAAATCCAGACCTGGACAGTACAGTATTGAATTTTTATGAGATCTTTACATTAATTTAATCTGTCACGCTCACTTTCAAATATTATTCAAGGGAATGTAAGAAACAGAGATAGATATGAGGTCTTTGCCATTATTCTGTTAGTATGTTGGCTATACTGAACTTACCTCCCCTACCCTTTTATTCTTTTTCATGACTCACTTTTCTGGAACTAGTATTGTCATTATGTTTGTTGCGATTTGTTACTTTAAAATGCAAATAAACTAAGGCCCTTTTTTACTAAGGTGTGCTAATCGATTTAGTGCATGCTAAACGCTAACATGTGCATGTTAGTCTACCTTAGTAAAAGAGGGGGTAAGACTTAAAAAAGAAACCGATAAACAGCTATGAGAAACATTTAGGCCCCTTTTTATCAAGCTGCGTTAGGGGTTTTTTGTTGGGTTTTTTTTTATTACCGGCCATTGTGGTAAAAGTTCTGGCACTCATAGAATTCCTATGTGCACTGGAGCTTTTATCACTGCAGACAGCAATAAAAACCCCTAACGTGGCTTGATAAAAGAGGTCTTATTACTGCTCAAGGAGGTATTAAGAATTACTGAATGAAAAGTTTGCATACTTTTTCACACAAAAATACTTGTTGAAATTTTTTATTGATTAAATATTTAAAATACATCCTTTTTGTATGAGGTATACGTTCAATGGGAATATCTTTCTTTCCTGTCAAGGTTTAGAATAGGATCTAATGTTTAGAGTATAAAGTGTGCTAAAATGTAAGCTAGAGGGTTCACAAACTTCTTAGCGCTGTATATTCGTATGTATGGTATATATTATATGTACTGGAAAGTGTATGCATTCTGTTTACATTTAAGTGAACACGAAATTGAAATGAAAGAGAAACAATAAATCTTGAAGATTTCCAACCTGCCGCTGAATAATTTCCAGGTTTTCTTCAGCTCTATTCAGCAATGTTTGTATATCTTGAAAGTTGCAAACATTTTTGTTTTCCTTGAAAGCATCTCGTATCCTCCTGATAGCATAAGTTCTAGAAAAAGAAACAAAAAGCCACCTAGATTATGTCAGGTTAGCTGATTTATACAATTTATATTCTTGAATTACTCTTGTGGCTGTCACACAATCTGTACTATATGTCTGCCAAGGATTAAACAGCCAATTTGGGCTGGCACTGTCAGCAAAGAGACTGAACATTCCACTTGCCTTTGTCAATGAAATTCAGAATGTTTAGATCAGGTTTATTTAAAAATTTGATATACCGCCTTGTTAAAAATTCAAAGCGGTTTTATATAAAAACAAAGTATAATTAGAACGTACATTAAAAATAAATTACAAACAATCAAATGCACTGACAAACATTAACTTACCGATACAAGATGGAAAAGGGCAGAAATACAATTTGTATAAAGAGAAAGAGATCACACATTGCCATTGCATTTTAAGATATAAGAGTTTTCACTGTGGTGATTTGCCTTTTTTGAGTATGAATTCAGCCTATTTAAACATACTGCATACCTTGCAATGGGCATATCATACATTTCTTGTTAGTTTACCTATAAAGGTCTGGAACATCATAGGTTTATTTCAGGTGCCATGCTGGTACCCGAACATGGCTCAGCATTGACTTTCCAGGTATAAAGTCGCTGGTACCCAAAAAAATTGTTGACTACTGCTGGCTGAATATTTACCCCACAATGCCCAGATAAAACCAAGATAGGAAAAATTATTTTACATTTTGAGTGATTGGAATGGGTCGAAATGCATGCACAGATTGACTAACAAGCCCTTAACTACCAATAATTGGGCGCTAACAAATAATTCTTGAAGTTAATTGGCACCACTTAGGATTTGTGCACACATCTGGTTGCACACTATTCTATAAGGCATAACACCTAATTCTACTAGAGTGTAACTCAAAAGGGAGCATGACCATGTGCATTCTGAGGACATTCTGAAAAGTTGCACACATAATTACAGACTACGGCTTCAGTGTGCCTAACTTGAGCGCCAGTCTTTCCACCAGGTTTCAGCAGATGTAAGAGTCTGGCACCTACAGTTAGGCACGGGAATTAGTATTAAGCACTATTCTATAAAGCTCTATTCTATACAGAGGCATTAGAATATTCTTAGTCTTATTTACCATCCCTTTTCTAATAATTCCTATCATCTTGTTTGCTTTTTTGGCTGCCACTATACACTGAGAAGGTTTCAGCATATTGTCTACGATGACACCTAGATCTTTTTTCTTGGGTGCCAGTTCCTAAGGAGGACCCTAAAATCTGGTAACTATGATTTGGATTATTCTTCCCAATATATATCACTTTGCATTCGTCCACATTAAATTTAATCTGCCATTTGGACTCCCAGTCTTCCAATTTCCTAAGATCTGCCTGCAATTTTTCACATCCCAAATGCATTTTAACAACTTTCAACAGTTTAGTGTCATCATTTCCACATCATTTATAAATATGTTAAATTTTTAGCATCGGTCCCAGTACAGATCCCTGCGGCACACCACTATCTACCCTCCTCCATTGAGAAACATGGCCATTTAATCCTACCCTCTGTTTTCTGTTCAATAACCAATTCCTAATCCACAAAACATTGCCGCCTATTTATTTATTCATTCATTCAATTTTCTATACTGTTCTCCCAAGGGATCTCAGAATAGTTTACATGAATTATTCAGGTACTCAAGCACTTTTCACTATTGCATGACTTTAATTTTTTCAGGAGCCTCTCATGAGGAACTGTGTTGAAAGCTTTCTGAAAACCTAAATATACTATGTCAACTGGCTCTCCTTTATCTACATGTTTATTCGCACCTTCAAAGAAATGCAGCAAATTAGTGAGGCAAGATTCTCTTCCATTAAACCATGTTTGTCTATGATTTCTGTAATTTTATTTTTTATAATAGTTTCAACTATTTTTCCTGGCACTTAAATCAGGCTTACCACCAGTCTGTAATTTTCCGGATTACCCCTGGAACCATTTTTTAAAAATCAGCGTAACATTAGCCACCCTCCAATCTTCAGGTACTATAGACATATCACTAACAGCAGATCAGGAATTTCACATTTAAGTTCTTTCAGTACCCTAGGATGTATACCATCTGGTCCAGGTGATTTATCACTCTTTAACTTGTCAGTTTAGCTCAGTACATCTTCCAGGTTCACCAAGATTTCTTTCAGTTCCTCCACATCACCACCTTGAAAACCATTTCCTTTATTTGTCTGCATAGGCTCCATTTTATACTTGATTATACTTTGGTAATCTGTTATGTGGATTATTTTAAGGTACATTTTTATAAACTTTAAATGTAATAGGATTTTTATGTCCATAGTCCATGATGATATAAGTGATCTCTATTTTCATTATTTAACTTAAATCTATATCCACATTCTTGTCCTCTTATTGTGTTATTTTAATATTTTAGGTCCTCTATTTATTACTATTTATCATTTATTTTTAATTTTTATTATTAGCCGATTACCCGGCATTGCCCGGATATTTATTTATTCCAATCATCTGTCGTTTTTGATAATTTTTACATGTCACCCCTTCTCACCTCCACAGTATTTTTTCTCAGATAGTAAGTCATATGTAATAACAATAATAATTTATTTCTTGTATACCACCAAACCAGTAAAAGGTTCTAGGTGGTTCACAGCAAGGTAAGGATGAACATCCGGACGATTTACAATACAAGAAAAGCTATTTCTAGAAGATACATAATGCCTATAGATTAAAAGCATTAACATTAGAACACTTAAGTTACAAATTTATCAAATAGTTGTGTTTTTAGTAATTTTCTAAAATTATAGTAAGATGGAACTTCTAGCATAATTTTGCCAAACCAGGGGCTCCTTTTACTAAGCTGCTAAAGCATTTTTAGCGCACGCAGAATTTTAGTGCGCGCTAAACCTGCGCTACACAGCTAGAACTAATGCCAGCTCAATGCTGATGTTAGCGTCTAGCATGAGTGGCAATTTAGCACACGCTAAGCGTGTGCTAAAACCGCTACTGCAGCTTAGTAAAAGGAGCCCCAGGTATTCAATTTAGCTGCCTGAAAAGTGAGAGTTCTCTCTAAAAATATCTTAAAATGACATAATTTGACAGGAGGGCATGTAAATAACTGGACTTTACGTGTAGGCTTGTTTTAGTAATTTAAGGAGACATGGGAAACAAGGTAACCTGGAGACATACCAAAAATTGATTTGAAGCAGATACATGAAAATTTGGTTGAAATCTCTCCATGCGTTTCAGAGTCATGCTAGAAAATCATCTCAGCGAGGTGGAAAACTATGGGGTAGACAGTAATATCTGTCGTTTTTGAGAATTTTTACGTCACCCCCCTTCCCACCCCCACAGTATTTTTTTCTCAGATAGTAAGTAATATACATACCAAGTTTGGTTGAAATCTCTCCATGTGTTTCAGAGTTATGCTGGAACATACATACAAAATATCAAAAAGGAGGACTGGAGTGATAATATAAATAAAAGAAAAACAAACAAAAGTCACTCCAGTGTAAGAAATACACTGGAGGCCTGGGGGTTATGTTCAATGGTTTTTCCAGATTCAGCAAATCTGGCTGAAAAACCACATAAACGAACCAAACATGACTTATAATGCATTCCGCAAATCGATCAAAACCGCCCTATTCGCAAAATTCATTGACTAAAACGGTCCCCTCCCCCACTAAGACTCCTCTCATGGATGTTCTAAATCTTTCAGACACTCATTACCCTTAGATCACCAATTAATATGTAAGTTTCCCATTTAGACTATTGTATTGTTCTAAATCTTTCAGACACTCATTACCCTTAGATCACCAATTAATATGTAAGTTTCCCATTTAGACTATTGTATTGCATTTAGACTCTTTGTATGGTATTGTATTTAGACTTATTGTATGGTATTGTATTTAGACTCACTGTATTGTATTGTATGTGGATTTAATGTATTGTATTGTATTAAGACCTTTGTTATTCGCTGAATGTCCAGCCTTCTTACAATGTAAACCGCCTAGAAGTCGCCTGACTATGGCGGTATAGAAAAATAAAGTTGTTATTATTATTATTAGGTGTTTTTTTCTTGGCTATTTTGAGTTTCCCACCTGCCAGTATTTAACTTTTCTGAAAGTTTTTGCCTGTGATGTCAGGATGGAAGAGTGTGGGTACACCCCTCCGTTGATCTGAGACTTTTCTTTCACTTTAGTATCATACTTACTGGGGCACAGACAGTGCATTTCTCTCAATGGAGTGATTTTTGTTTGTTATTTTGAGGAACATACATACATACACACACAGATACATCCGATTTTATATATTTTTCGCTCCATAAGACGCACCTGACCATAAGACGCACCCAAGATTTAGAGGAGGAAAACAAGAAAAAAAATTCTGAACCAAATTCTCCCTGCCAGGCTCTGCACTAGAGAGTTGCAAGTGGACAGAAATCCCACCCATCCCTGCCAGGATCCTCTCCGTCCTCATCCGTCCCTGCCAGGATCCTCTCCGAACCCACCCGTCCCCTCCAGGATCCTCTCCATCCCTTCAAGGAATTACCTCCATCCCCGCCCATCCCCATAAAAAGCAGCAATTACTTCTGACAGGATCATCAATTCCACAGTTTCTTTTTTGTTTGCGCTGCTGTTTTCCTTGTGGAATCTCTTTGGTGGAACCCTTTTTTTGTTTTCTGTTCAGGTAATTAACTTATAAACCCCCTCTTTTACTAAGGCTGACATGTCCATTATATTATATGGACGAACCTGGCTTCCAAAGCCTTCCATCCCCGTGGGAGTCCCGTGGGCCAGAGGGGGGGGGGTCCCCGTGGGAGTCCCGTGGGTTAAGGGGGGATTCCCGCGGGACCCGCAGGATTCCTGCAATCTCCGTTTCCGTGCATACCTCTACTCTGCACCCAACCCCACGTTTCTTGCCAGGCTCTGCACCCTGTCCCCCTCCGGTGGTAGGCCGGGACAAGGCAGGCCAGGACAGAGGACAGGGCAAGCAGTGGCCTAGTGGCAGTCAGGCAGACCTAGCGGCCTAGTGATAGGCAGGAAGGCCTAGCAGCCTAGTTACAGACAGGCAGGCAAGCCAAGTGACAGACGGGCAGGCAGGCCTAATGGCAGGGCTGGCAGGTCTAGTGGCAGGGCAGGCAGGCAGGGCCCCACCCCTCACCCCGACAGGGCCCCCTAACCCAAGGCAAGCAGGCAGGGCCCCCCATCCAGAGGCAGGCAGGGTCCCCCTTACCTTAACTCCTTTGGCGGTCTCGCGAGAACTGGGGCAGCTATTCACAGAGCGGTGCGGGACAAGGCAGGAAGCAAAAAACTCGCACCTGCCTGCTTGCCGCTCTGCCGCTGCTGCTCAGAGGGGGAGAAACAGGAGAGAAGGGCAGGAGGCTGAAAGCTCCTGCCCTGCAGCACTGGACCACCATTCATGGAGCAGCAAGGCAGGAAGCGAAAAACTCACACCTGCCTTCTTGCCGCTCCAACTCTGCCGCTGCGGAGAAAGCCAGATGGAAGCCGGATGGAAGCTCCTGCCCTACAGTACTGGACCATCAGACCGCTGGAAAAATTAAGGTAGGGGAAGTGAGTTAGTTAGTATTCGCTCCATAAGACGCACCCTTATTTCCACCCACTTTGGGGGGGGGGGGAAGTGCGTCTTATAGAGCGAAAAATATGATATATAGATTTATTGTACGAGGACTCCTGATGCAGACTCTGTAGCCAAAACATGGTCCATTTTAGCTTCCAGTTTTTATGGTCATCATTAAAACATACTTTGTAGCTTGAAGGTCTGGTCTTCTCTGACCTTTTTTGTACTTATGTTCCTAATTGCTAGGCCTAAATCTTGCCAGATCTCTGTGATAACTTTGACTGAATGATTTGTTTTGAGTGATTTTCTACAGTGGTGGTTTCAATCACATAGGATATGGCCATGCTGATATTTGGAATTGCTAATGAATTCCAAAACCAGACCTTTAATGTCTTCCATCTTTGATCTTCCACATCGGATGGCTGCAAGAAGAATCCTTGAACTGAAGCTAAAGGGGCTTCTTCTCTGAAGTATTTCCCTCGATCATTGAACTGTTACCATAGCAACTGCTCTATTCAAGCTCTCCCTGGGCTTCAGTACACCACCTCTGTGATGTCTCCAGACCTGATCAGCCTTAAGCATTCCCAAATGGATAGGGGGTTCAAACCCAAATCCCTCGTAAACAATGCTGCAGCAACAATTACAGCCACAGCGTTAGCTCTCCAGGTATAATTCTTAAAACGATTTCCTTATTTATTTATATCCACATGATGAAGTCAAAACTAAATTTAAAATACAACAAATGAATATGCTCCCACAGGTAACAGTTCCAAGGTCTAGGTCAATGGTTATCAAACTTTCAGTGCCTGCAACAAATATTCCCTCACACCATTTAGGGTCACAATTCGGAAAGCCCTAATTTGAGTTAATTATAAACCCACCCTTTAATAACTAAGAGGAAATTAACTGCAAAAGGTACATTTTACCTTTATTTCTGTCAGTTATCAATATCAAACTTTATCTGCGTTACAAAATGTATGCAAAAGATGAATACTATGTGCTAGTTTACTCCTAAATAAAAGACAGGAGAAATAAGAGCAGCTTCACAAGGTTACTTGCAAAAGAGGGCAGTCAAAAGGTAGGATTTTGATCTTCTTGTTTCAAGGGTCTTAACACATAGTAATAAAGTACATGATGGAGATTAAAGACCTGTATGGTCCATTTAGACTGCCGACAAGCAGAAAGAAGAACACCTCGCCTAGAGATATAGACAGTCTAACAGAAGGCAAGGGAGGCGCCTTTTCAACCAATGATTGAGTCTTAATTCAATCGGTGGTCCCAACGAGGATCCAAGTTTCGGTGCTACGAGGACACCTTCCTCAGGGAACACTATTAAAATTGTGGCCAAATGACATGTTTGGTTAAAAAAACAAAACAAAACCCAAAACAGAATTTTCAACCTATAATGTCTCCATTTCCTTGAGGACAGATTACTGAATAGGCACTTGCAGATTTATTTTCTTCTAATACTACTACCACCACTGAAAGGCATATGCATCACTGTACATTTAACATCTAAAAGAAGGTCCTTGCTCCTATTCCATGACTTTTTATTTTTCTCAGGAGTCTCTCATGAGGAACTTTGTCAAAAATGTTTGGAAAATATAAATATACTACATCAACCAGCTTACCTTTATCGAATTAGGACAGACAGGCATATAGCAGAGCGCACGATAGGATGGACATAGGTATCTTAAAGCAAGTGAGAGTTAGAAGTTGAAAGCAGCCTCAAAGAAGTGGGCATTTAGCCTGGATTTGAATACTGCTATAGAAAGAAACTCATGTACTTAATACACTCATTAGCCCTCTAAAGCAGGGGTGTCAAAGTCCCTCCTCGAGGGTCGCAATCCAGTCGGGTTTTCAGGATTTCCCCCAATGAATATGCATGAGATCTATTTGCATGCACTGCTTCCATTGTATGCTAATAGATCTCATGCACATTTATTGGGGAAATCCTGAAAACTCGATTGGATTGTGGCCCTCGAGGAGGGACTTTGACCCCCGTGCTCTAAAGGCTACAGAAAAAGCATAAATTGTAATACTCCAGATTAGTTTCCTATCAGCCCAAGAGAACCTAACATGGATTAATCTGATAAAATGAAATTTGTAATACCGTATTTGCCGGCGTATAGGACGACTGGGCGTATAAGACGACCCCCCAACTTGTAGTTAAAAAATAGAGTTTTGTGTTATACTCGCCGTATAAGACGACCCCTTCTTCCTTCTCCACCCCTTTGTATTCCCCCATGTGCTTTCAGCATTCTTCTCCCTCCTCTGTCTTCAAGTGCTTTCAGAGTCCTTCCCCCCCCCCTCCTGTCTTCACCATGGCATTTCAGCGTCCTTCTCCCCCCCCTCCTTCTCCACCGCCCCGGGTGCAGCACAGCCAGCCAGGTCCCCTTACTTTTGTGGCACTTCCCCGACCGACCGACAACAGCCCGGGTCCGACAAACTTCCCTGCCCTTAACCGCGAATCTAAATTACCTTCTTACAGCTGCTGTAAGAAGGTAATTTAGATTCGCGGCTACAGGGCAGGGAGGATTGTCGGACCCGGGCTGTTATCGGTCGGTCGGGGAAGTGCCACAAAAGTAAGGGGACCTGGCCGGCTGTGCTGCAACCGGGGCGGGGCAGCCGCCCCTCTCTCTTGGTACCGCGAGGCTACTCTCCTTCTCCTTACCTGCCATGCCTGCAGCACAGAGCCGAACGGAAGTCTTCCCGACGTCAGCGCTGACGTCGGAGGGAGGGAGGGCTTTGTTTAAGCCCTCCCTCCCCTCCGACGTCAGCGCTGACGTCGGGAAGACTTCCGTTCGGCTCTGTGCTGCAAGCAGAGAAGGTAGGGTGAAGAAGAGCCGCGCGACTGAGTACATCCAGCCCCGCAAGTAAGGGCATGTAAACTGTACCCGGCGTATAAGACGACCCCCGACTTTGGGGAGGATTTTAAGGTACTAAAAAGTCGTCTTATACGCCGGCAAATACGGTACTCTAGTATCAACAGAAAAAGTCATTGTTTTCCATAATGGAACATTGGCAAAAATCAAGACGGCTCAAAACTGGATTAGGTTTACCTATTCTGTGAACAGAGGCATACACATTTCCAAAATATGGTCATTCAGATATTCATATTTTAAAGAAAAAGATAACAAAATAATAACTGTTAAGCATATTTTGTTTAAGAGCAGGCATAATCGAGAAGGGGCTGCCTTAAAATTTATTTGGAGAGCTGAAAAAAATTTTTCAGTCAAAAAGAAATAGAGTAGGGGCATGCAGGCTAAAGTGAGTAATACAGTGAAAATAAGCTGTTTACAAGGCTTCTGTTCAACTTTAAAATAAAATAAAACAATAACAGAAAATGCAAACTCCTTCTTGTTTGTTGAACTCAAACATTGTAAATCTGGCAAATAAAGCAAAAAAAAAAAAAAAGCATGTTACATAGCTGGTTAGTTCAGCTTCTTCATGATTGAGACGTTTAAATATATCACGGGCCATATCGAGGTGGAAGATGATATCTTCTTTCTTAAAGGTCCCACAGCCACAAGAGGGCATCTGCTGAAAATCAGGGGTGGGAAATTTCATGGTGACATCAGGAAGCCTTTCTTCACCGAAAGGGTGGGTGATCATTGGAATGAACTTCCACTGCAAGTGATCGAGGCCAGTAGCATACCAGATTTTAAGAGAAGATGGGATAGGCATGTGGGATCTCTTGGGGGGGTGAAGTTGGGGGGTGGGTCATTAGAGTGGGCAGACTTGATGGGCCGAGGCCCTTTTCTGCCATCATTTTCTATGTTTCTATTCTGATGAAAATCCTGTTTCCAATATCTGAAATTTGGAGGATTTAGACCATAATGAAGTGATGGGGGGGAGGGGCGGTCTTTAAAGCCTTGCAAACAGGAGGTGATAATTCACTAAGGCTTTTCTCCCATTCTGTACCAACTGGAATAAAGCTTTGGTAATCAGGCCATAAAAAGCCATTTGCCAAAACACATTTATAGCTCTCTACATCAAATCAAGAAGTACTTTTAAATCCATTTGTTGCCAGTCAAGTATCAGATGAATAACATGTGATAATTCAGTCTCTCTCCTCTTCCTTTGCTAAAATGAAAACAAGAGAATAGTAACTTTCAGCCCAAAAGGATCCAAATGTTCTTTAGTTACACAGAACAACTAGTACATGTGGATAACCTTCAGCTAATTAAAAGTTAAATGCTGTCTGGCAATTTCTAAAAGGGATGGATATAGAAAAAAACATTATCTGGTAAATCAAAGCACAGAGGGGCTAATGTAATGAGGTGTACTAGGCTTTGAACACCAATTGCAGTGATGTGAAAAACTTTGTGTCTCTCCTGAGTTTCCCTATTATTGCATATGTAACAGTGTTCAGTCCTGGTTGGCTCTGTACCCAGTCCCCCACCCAGGACATACCACAGGCCTCTCTCCGGGCCTACCTTATAACTGTGGTGGTCCATGGCAGGAGCGATTTTCCTACACTTCTACCCATGCAAACTCTCCACTAAAAATGGCTGCTGCAAGTTCCCAAGGCAACCTCATAAGACTACCAAATTTATAGAGGATCTCATGAGGTTGCTGCAAGAACTTGTGGAAGCTATTTATAGTAAAAGGTCTGCATGAGCAAGAGTGTAGAAAGAATGTGCCTACCCTAGCTCACTGCTGGACCATCAGGGCCTGCAGTGGGTCCGGGAATGGGGTGCACAGCTGGCCAGGACAGGGCAGGGCAGGACAGAACAGAACACCTCACTTCAAGGAAAAGAGGGATCATTCCCAAGAAGACCCATTTCTCTCAGCCTCTAAAGCAAGCCAGGCCTGCCATCTGCACCTTAAGGGACGCCACTGCTAATCCCTTGTCCAGGTCCTCTTGAAGGAAGGCCAGTACTGATGATACTGGGGCATTGTTGGGCTGCAGATTCTCCTTATTGCACCAGCACTGAAAAGTATTTTATGCCTTGGCATATGCCGAAAGAGTGGATGGTTTCTTGGCCTTCAGTAGGGTGGCAATGACTTCTGAATATCCTTTCTTGGCTAATGCCGTGTGCTCAAGAGCCATGCCATAAGAATGAAACAACCTGGATCTTCTAGAATAATCAGCCCCTTTGTGAACAAATTTAGATACACCTGGAGCCAGAAACATTTGTCTACTTGTAGGCGTACCAGATCTGCATACCAAGGATGCCTGGACCAATTTGGGGCCATGAGGATCACCCTCCCTAGTTGAGATGCTGTGTGATGAACCACCCAGCCTATCAGGGGCCATGAAGGAAAACACATATAGCAGTCTGGACCTTCGGCCATGGTTGCACCAGACATTGGACAGGGTGTACAGCCCTGTAATTCTGGTCTTGTATCTTCAGCTGAAAAACCGAGGTGCTTTCTTGTGTGCCCTAGCCATCAGCTTGAACGTCAAATGCCCCCAATGCCCAACAACAGTGTTTTTCAACTTGGTTCTGGAGTACCCCCTTGCCAGTCAGGTTTTCAGGATATCCACATTGAATTTGCATGAAATAAATTTGCATATAATGGAGGCAGTATATGTAAATCAAATTTATGCATATTCATTGTGGATATCCAGAAAACCTGACTGGCAAGGTACTCCAGGACCAAGTTGAGAAACACTGCCTTACAATGTCTTGGAATGACCAATGACCACTCTCCTGGGTCCAATGTCTGTCTGCTGAGATAGTCTACTTGCACACTGTCCACTCTGGCTACTTGTGCTGCAGTGATAGCCAGCAGGTGCTTTTCTGCCCAAGTGAACAGTAGTTGGAGTGATGTGCTTCTGGTACCTCCCTGCTGGTTGACATAGGCCACTGAAGTGGCATTGTCTGAGAATACTCTTAAGGGTCTGCCTTCCAGAAGCAACTATAGGTTTCACAGAGCCAGGCAGACTGCTCTCAGTTCTGTTTATCGACCACTTCTGCTGGGATTGGTGTCCATTTCCCTTGTACCAGGCTACTACTGCAGTGCAAACCCTAGCTGATTAGACTGGCATCCGTTGTCAGTGTGATCCAAGAATCGATCTGAAATGGAATCCCTTTTGCTAGATACTGTGGGTGGAGCCACCAGCTCATGCTGGTGCAGGCTGCCTCTGTCCAGGGTAGAGGACCCTCTAGGGAGTCTCTCTGGGGAGACCAACAAGACAACAGCGTATCCTGAAGAGGATGAATAAGCACCCTTGCCCAGGGCACTACTTCTGTGGCAGCCGCCATCGAGGCCAAAACCTGTAGGTATTGCCACGTTGCAGGCACTGGCTGCAACAGGTGATTCACAATTTGCCCCCCAAGCTTCTGTCTGCATGCTTCTGGATATAAAACCAGGCCTTCCATCATGAAGAGAACTTTCAGGTATTCTAAAGACTGAGTGGGGACTTAGTGATTCTATCTAAAGATTACAATCCAGCCCAGACTCTGCAAAATTTGCACACCTACTGCCACTGCTTTTTCTCCCTCTTCTCGAGAGGAGGCTCTAATGAGCCAGTCGTCTAGATAAGGATGAACTAGCCAGCCAGTCCTGCGGAGATGAGCTGCTACCATCACCATCACCCTGGTGAACATCCGGGGTGCCTTTGCCTGCCTAAATGGTAGCACTGAGAATTGATAGGTGATTTTCCAACCCATGAAATCTCAGGAATTTTCTGTGTGTCGGGAAAATTGGAATGTGGAGATAAGTCTGTCAAATTCAGAGAGGCCAGAAACTTTCCCAGCTGGACCACTGCAATTACAAATTTCACCATTTCCATCCGGAAATGCAGAACCCTCAGAGCCACACTGACATATTTGAGATCCAGAATGGGCATCCAGTCATTGGAATCTTTCTTGGCCATGGCAAAGAATGTTTAGTATCTGCCACGAGCCCAAATATTCTTCTGAAACTGGTTCTATGCCTTGAAATATCTAGCAATCTGTTTAATGTTGCCCAGACTTGGACCACCCGATCTGCCTTGCCCACCAGAGAATCCATGAACCAGTGGGACAGAGGCTATACAAACACTATTTTGTGACCTCAAGGAACGGGCTGCGACATGGCAAATGAAGTTTAACATGGATAAGTGTAAGGTGATGCATGTCGGTAACAAAAATCTTATACACGAATACAGGATGACCGGTGCAATACTCGGAGAGACCCCACAGGAAAGAGACTTGGGGGTACTGGTTGACAAGTCAATGGAGCTGTCCACGCAATGCGCTGTGGCAGCGAAAAGGGCAAACAGAATGCTAGGAATGATTAAGAAGGGGATCACGAACAGATCGAAGAAGGTTATCATGCTGCTGTACCGGGCCATGGTACGCCCCCACCTGAAATACTGCGTCCAGCACTGGTCGCCATACGTGAAGAAGGACACAGTATTACTCGAAAGGGTCCAGAGAAGAGCGACTAAAATGGTTAAGTTGCCATACAGTGAGAGATTAGAGAAACTGGGCCTCTTCTCTCTTGAAAAGAGGAGATTGAGAGGGGACATGATTGAAACATTCAAGATAATGAAGGGAATAGACATAGTAGATAAAGACAGGTTGTTCACCCTCTCCAAGGAAGAGAGAACTAGAGGGCACTCTCTAAAGTTAAAAGGGGATAGATTCCGTACAAACGTAAGGAAGTTCTTCTTCATCCAGAGAGTGGTAGAAAACTGGAATACTCTTCTGGAGGCTGTTATTGGGGAAAACACCCTCCAGGGATTCAAGACAAAATTAGACAAGTTCCTGCTGAACCAGAACATACACAGGTAAGGCTAGTCTCAGTTAGGGCACTGGTCTTTGACCTAAGGGCCGCAGCATGAACGGACTGCTGGGCACGATGGACCACTGGTCTGACCCAGCAGCGGCAATTCTTATGTTATATTCTTACGTTCTCTGACAATATCTAAGATCCAAAGATCTATCGTTATGCTTTTCCAAGCCTCCAAGAATGTCTGAGAGCCGACCTCCAATGGTGTTATTGTGGCTTCTTGGCTGCCCATGTGGCCCATGAACCTGCATTTTGGATTTTCCAGCTTCTGGAATATCTCTGAATGGAACCTTGATAGGTTCTCTGAGATGAACCTTCTGAGACATATTGGCAAAATGTTGGGGCCCCAGTTCTGGCTTCTAGCCACTCGAGGTCTGCTGTCTGGTAAGGACTTGGGATGACAATCTTTCATACTGGCCATTAGATCATCCAGGCCTTTGCCAAAAAGCATCTGTCCCTTGAAGGGGAGCCTGCTAAGTGTAGCCTTGGAGATTGAATCACCCACCCATTGTCTGATCCACAGCATGCATTGGGCAGAAATGGAATAGCGGAGACTCTTGCCATAACTCTAATTACATTATAAAGTATGTCAGCCATATAGTCCACCCCTGCCAGCATGAGCTGAGGTAATGGCTCACCTGCTGTCCTATCCACGGTTTACAGCTGTGAATGGCAGGCATGTTTTACAAAAGAAGCAGCTGACGCCTTAACTCCTAGGACCAGGGCCTCAAGCTGCTTCCTGAGGACTATATCCACTCTGTGGTTCTGTGTATACTTCAGCACAACTCCTCTCTCACTGGATAAGGACGTGTGTTTAGTCACCTGTGCCACCAGGGAGTCTATCTTTGGTATAGCAAACATTTTCTGGAACTCTAATCCATAGAATACAGTCTAGTCATGGCTTTTGCCACTTTGAGGGAGGCTTTTTGAGATCATCCAGGGCTCTGTAACCAGGAGTTTCATGTCTGGGTACCACGGAAAGGACATGGGATAAGATCGGACACCGCTCAAAAGAGAACACTAAGATGACTGGGGCTGAGGCAGATCAATCTTGAGCTTATGAAGAGACTCAGTAATAATGTCTGGCAGGGCCGAAAACTTGAACATATGGAGGGATTCTCTCCCAGGTCTGCAGTCAGGACTCCATCCTAGTTCTCAACATATGAGGCTGAATCTCCCATCAGGGAGGCCTCGCTTTGAGACAGTATGGGGATCAAGACTGAACTTTCATCCCCTAAATCCCTGTCCAACTGACAATGAGAGTCAGGGAGGAGCTCTGCTCTCATAGAAGTAGCACTCTGAGGATTCTTAAAGGTGTGCGCCAAGGGTCACTCTTCAGTGGACCTAAATTGTGTTATTTTGGCTGTGCACATATGCCTGCAATAACAAATTAATGAACTCTGGGGTAAAGGCCTTAGAAGACAACTCTCCTTCCCCTTTAGAAGGAGGGAGACACCTCTTTTTTGGCTGTGAAGCCTCTGCGCCAGTTCGGTGTGTCGTGCCACTGTTCCAGGACTCCCAGGGAAACTTTTGATCCCCTAACAGGCTCAAAAGCCACGATCATGCCTCAGAGGCTGCATGGGAGCTAAACTTGAAGTTCCTACCTCCCTACTTCGTTTAATGAAGAACTTGGAACAAGGATGCTCTGTCGCCCATCCTTTACAAGCAAGGCATGATATAGGGGTAGCAAAATCAGAGGACTCCATCTCTGGCACTGTGGAAGCAAGACAAGGTGTTTTGGAGAAGTTTGAAAACTTAGAAAAAAAAAAATCGGGAAAATCCAAGATACCCACAGCTGATAAATTTCAGTGCCATAAATAACAGCTTAAAATCACCTCAGGGCTGACCAAAAACCTAAAACAAACAGGATTTTAGGGGAGGGGGAGGACCAAAGCCCTAGTTGTAGAAACAGTTAAAAACAGCTTTTGAAGAAACCTCCCCCCCCACACACACACCCCAAATTTTCCCCACAGGCTGTAACAGCCTTACTTACATATCATGTGCTGGGGAAATGGTGCTGTTGCTGCCTGCTTCAGCTTCTCTCAGGTGTAACTTCTAGGAGAGGACCTCTGCTTCCAGGCACTCAGCCAATTTGCTGGAGTTTTTGGGCTGCTAGTTTGACCTCCGCAAACTGACCCCCCAACCTTTCAGACCTCTCACAAAAAGAGGGAGGGGGGAGACAAAATGCAGCTGGTACTGAGAAAATTAAAGAGTCATGGGATAGGTGGCAAAGTTCAGTTGTGGATTAGGAATTGGTTATCAGATAGAAAACAGAGGGTAGGGTTACATGGTCATTTTTCTCAATGGAGGAGAGTAAACAGTGGAGTGTCGCAGGGATCTGTATTGGGACTGGTGCTATTTATTTAGCACCAGTATTTATAAATGATCTGAGTTATTTATAAATGATCTGGAAATTGGAACGACGAGTGAGATGATTAAATTTGCAGATGACAATAAACTATTCAAAGTTGTTAAAACGCATGTGAATTGTGAAAAATTGCAGGCAGACCTTAGGAAATTGGAAGACTGGGCAGATGAAATTTAATGTGGACAAATGCAAAGTGATGCACATTGGGAAGAATAACCCAAATCACAATTACCGGATGCTAGGGTCCAACTTGGGGGTTAGCACCCAAGAAAAGGATCTGGGTGTCATCGTAGACAATACGATGAAATCTTCCGCCCAATGTGCGGCAGCAGTGGCCAAAAAAGCAAACAGGATGCTAGGAATTATTTAAAAAAGGGATGGTTAACAAGACCAAGAATGTTATAATGCCCCTGTATAACTCCATGGTGCGACCTCATCTGGAGTATTGTGTTCAATTCTGGTCTCCTTATCTCCAGCGAAAAAAGCCCCAGTCTCTCTAATCTTTCAGCGTATGAAAGGTTTTCCATACCTTTTATCAAATGCGTCGCTCTCTTCTGAACCTTCTCAAGTATCGCCATATCCTTCTTTAGGTACGGCAACCAATATTGGACGCAGTACTCCCGATGCGGGCACACCATCACCCGATACAACGGCAGGATAACTTTTTTTGTTGTAATATCCTTCTTGATTATTCCTAGCATTCTATTCGCTTTCTTAGCGGCCGCTGCGCATTGTGCCGACGGCTTCATTGTCATGTCAACTATTACGGTCCCCAAGTCCCTTTCTTGGGTACTCTCACTCAATAACAGCCCTCCCATCGTGTAGCTGTACCTCGGGTTTCCGTTTCCTACGTGTAGGACTTTACATTTCTCTACATTGAACTTCATCTGCCATCTCGTCGCCCACTCCCCTAGTTTGTTCAGGTCCCTTTGTAAATCTTCGCAGTCCTCTTTAGTCCTAGCCCCATTAAATAGCTTGGTGTCATCTGCAAATTTTATTACTTCGCTCTTCGTCCCTTTTTCTAAATCATTTATAAATACATTGAATAGCAGCGGTCCAAGCACCGACCCCTGCGGAACACCACTCGTGACCTTCCTCCAGTCCGAGTAGTGGCCCTTCACTCCTACCCTCTGCTTCTTGCCCGCCAACCAATTCCTGATCCATCTGGGTACATCTCCTTCCACCCCATGGTTCTTTAGATTCCAAAGTAGTCGTTCATAAGGTACCTTGTCAAAGGCTTTTTGGAAGTCTAAGTATACAATATCTATGGGGTCCCCTTTGTCCATCCGTTTGTTAATTTCTTCAAAGAAGTGCAATAAGTTCGCCAGGCACGATCTTCCCTTGCAGAAGCCATGTTGGCTTGTTATCATAAGTTTATGCCTCTCTAGATGCTCCTCGATGCTATCTTTTATCAGCACTTCCGCCATTTTCCCCGGAACCGAGGTCAGACTTACCGGTCTGTAGTTCCCTGGGTCACTGTTCATGATCACCAGCAAAAAAAGAAACTGAAAAGGGCAGCAGACTACTGGTAGAAGGAAGAGGTTTTAAAAGCTGTGATTGACATCTTTCTGCAGTATGCTTGTGAGAATGAAAAGAGTAGTACCCTAAGGTTCAACATACCATTCCTATTGCATTGGAAGGTTAGGGTAATTTGGGTTTTGAATGAGTAGAGAATTCCACCTTTTAAACTGCCTTGCCCTTTTCTCAAATCTCTCCATTTCAATCTAAGTTTATTTGTTTCAGAAGGTGGAACTCCCTTTCCTATGGAAATTTATTGGGTAATATTTTGGGGGGCTTATTTTTCTGGAAACCTGGTCCAATTTGGACTAATTTTCAAATTCCATATTTATTTTTATTGTTTTTTTCTCACATGCCAAATGTCATTCTATTCCATTACTTATTCTCTGCTACAGAAGTTGAAACGCATTGCATCATTTTTTGGGTGACCTTATATCTCTGGAGCCCCAGTCTGATTTGGCCCATTTTCATATGTATCTTTTTAGCATTTTTTCCCTTATGCCAGGTTTCTTTCCTTTCCATTATTTTTCCCCTACACAGACAGAAAAGCTGATAGACAAGACATTCTTGTCCCCTTTTGTATAATTCCTTTCAACTTCCATTTTGTTTGAAAAAATAAAAAATTGACACAGACCCAAGTTCCAAGCTTAATATTTGAAATAAACCCTGAAAAAAGGAACATATTTTATATTGTCCTGTGTAAACAGATTAGTGAGGCTCATTTGTGTACCACTGGATGGTGCTGAACAGTTCTCATCTCAGTTTCCATAAACCAGCTGACATATATGTGTGTGTGTATGTGCTTATAAATAATACATTTCAATCAGATGGACTGCAAGAGCTACAGACAGAGCATCACCCCACTGCCATGCATTAGCAGATGGTGTGTTCTTTTAATTAGGACCTGCTCACCTATAACTTGGCATGGGGGTTATTGTTAATAGAAATTATTAAATGTGGAAGCTTATTCTCATTTGCAGCTGGTGTCCTGGTAATACATTTTTCATTATCATCCTCATCATTAGGGGAGAAAGAGATCAATATGCAAATTTCAAGAATATAAATATCTCGTTAGAACCAAGCTGGATTTTGTCCTTGGACAGTGAACCAGACCTGAAAATGCATTTGGGTATGAGAAAAATAAATGTAGCTAAAACAGCCTAAATATGACTGTTTATCTAATCAGTAGCTTCGAAGGAGCAGCATGTCTCACAAGTTCCCCTTTGAAAAGCACTTGCTTTCTCTCTGATTTTTTTTTAACTAATTAGGATACATCACTTTGAAACAACAGGGGAAAACCAAGAATTGCACACTGTAAATCTGCATCTGGCAGCAATAAACTAGCTGTGTCTGCAGGAAGAGAGTTTACTAAGAGAAGGGTAGGAAACAAGACAGAAAGCTACATCTTTCTATAGGCAAGAGGATACAACAGGTTCTCCTTATTCTTCAAAGGCTTATAAAGGATGACATGACAGAGTAAAGTTATAGCTATGCCTTCCAGGGGAAAAGCTGTCCAAATAGTTCAGTGTTTACAAAAGACACACATTATCAAACAGCAGAGTCAGGGGTTCTTGCAAATCAAGACTTCCATATTTCTAACCTCTTTCTTATTCCATTTCAAATAAGAACCAAGGCCTCATAAGTAGTGCCCTAAATCAGAGTACACAATTTTAAATATAAGGAATATCTTCTTTATGTTAAGAGATTTTATTTGTTGCCAGTATTAACTTCTACTGCATTATATGGTATTAGCTTTTACTTACAACTATTTTCCTCATATTATAACTCTACTTACCCAGTCATCAGTGTGGAAGTCCTTGACTAGGGATCACAGAACCGGGAAGGAGTGCATCCTTATTCTGGCCACTAGGTGTCATCACAGTATCATGGCTCAAGTTCTCTCCCCCAAGGTTCTGTGAACACTGAGTTTACAATGTCCTTATTCTTGGTCAACCTGAGGTGCAGAAGCTGGTTTCAGGACTGACCAGGTCACTTATGTTTGTGGAGAGTTCTATACTGAGGAAGAAGGGGGGATGTTAGAGATCATGGGATAAAGGTAAGAAAGATAGGAAAGGATAGAGAGGATGGACACCATGGAGTGATACTGGTAGGGGATGGCTGAGATAGAAAACTCTGCAATGAATGCCAACACTGGAAAAGCAGGATTGCATTTCCTTTTGCACTGTGTAAATCATAAATTTATTATAGTTGCATATTTCAAAACCTGAAATATTAATGCTACCAATAGGAAGAACCAATTAAGTGGGAAGAGGCATGCAAAATATTCTTATTACTGTATATACTTGAATATAAACCGAGAGCCTGTCTTAAGCCCTGGTTGTCCAGCAGTGAACCAGGACAAGAGCAATCTTTCCCATGTCCTGTCCCGGCCAACTGTTAACCACCAGCAATTTTTCTTCGCTCCTGCCCGATGCAGAGCCGCAATCAGATATGGCTGTGCAAGTTACTGAGGCAGTCTCGTGATACCGTGAGAATTTGCAAGACTGTCCCGGGAACTTGCACAGCCATTTCTGATTGCAGCTCCTGTCCCGTTTCACTGCTAGACCACCAGAGTTCCAAAGGTATGTTGGAGAGGTGTCCGGGAGGTAGGAGGGATGCAGGATGGTTAACAGTTGGCCGGGATAGGATGTGGGAAGGATTGCTCCTGTACCGGCTCACCACTGGACCAACAGGGCTTAAGGAAAGCCCCGCGGGAGGCCTGCAACAGGTCTGGGAGGCAGGGGGAGGTAGGGTGAACAGGACACAGGATCGTTCTTGTCCTGGCTCACCACTGGACTACCAGGACTTAAGAGAGGCCTGCAGTGGGCATCGGAGGCTGAGTGCAGAGCTGAGTAGGAAGGGAAGGAAGGAGGGAGGGAGAGAAGGAGACTGGGTGCAAGGCAGGGCAATTGAATATAAATGACCCGGTTTATATCCAAGTGAACCTTTTTCCCCCGGTTTATAATTGAGTATATATGGCATATATTTTGTATATCCTTATTCCGTTGATTCCTCCATTTAGTAGTTTTGATCTATTCTGGGAATCTGATTTGCCTCCTTTTTTACGTGACAAAAATAGATACATTCCACTCATTAAATTGAAAAGAAAACATGTTCTATCTTTGTTGTTTGGATATTTTAGTTTACTAATCAGGTTGATCCTAGTTTCTTCTATCCATGGACTCTTAACAATTTTTTCTTCTCCTGTCTTCCTTTCCTCTTTACATCTTTTTTCTCCTTTTCTGCATTCTCCACACACTATTGGATTTTACTCCTCATTCTTCTCTTTTCTCACGTATCTGTCAATGTTCTCCAATTTTCACCTCTCTTTAGGCTTTCCATTCCCCATACTCATCCTTTCCCCAGCTTTTTTAATCTTCCTTCAAGTCCCATTCCTTTGCTAACACCCCTGCATTAATTATTCCTGTTACAGAATTTAGAATTCCTTTTCCAATAGGAATGCATTGCATAATTTTAATGGGTGGCCTTATATCTCTAGAGCCCCAGTCCAATTTGGATTATTTTCACCCCACGTTTTCCTGCCCCATACCACTGCTCCATCACAATGAGCGCCGAGACTTCCCACAGCAGTCTTGACAGCCATTTTGTGACTAGAACCAGCATGGGCAGGATCGAGTTCTGCTGTGCTGGTTTCAACTGCGAAGTGGCTGCTGGGTCCTCTTGAGGCAGTTTCTAGAGCCACTGTAATGGGGTAGGAATGAGAAAGAAGCCACCAGACCAGTGTTTCCCAAGTTGGTCCTGGAGTTCCCACCTTGATGGTCAGGTTTTCAGGATAGCCACAAAGAATAAGCATGAAAATGATTTGCAATAATGGAGGAAGTATATGTGAATGAAACATAATTATATTAAACTTTAATTTTTATAATTTTATTGTTGATCTTTTATTGTTTTAATGGCAATATTGTAGACTAGGCTTCTATATGTATTTTTCCTTGTTTCCTTTTTCTTATTTACTTTTTATGTAAACTGCTTTTATTTGTGGTATATTAAATAAAGTTGAAATGTGAAATCCTGAAAACCTGACTGGAAAGGGGATGCCCCAGGATGGACTTAGGAAGCCCTGATGGTCTAATGCAGTGTTTCACAACTTCTTCAAGCTAAATCTAACAAATATCAACTGAGGACCCCCGCCCAAGCTCTGTCCCACCCCCACCCCCATAATAATACTAATTGTACTAATAGTACTACAGTATAATCTCGTTATAATGGACTCATTTATAACAGAATAACATTTATAGCAGACGAGGTCCGCTGGTCCCAGCCGTGTGCCTTTGCAAACATGCAGAAAAACACTGCATATAGTGGACTCGCATATAACGGACAAACAATTTGGTCCCCAGAGCCGCTTTTAACTGTAGTTTTGTTCGGCTATAACGGACGTGTAGGCTTCACCTACAAGGCACATGGCATGCCGGTGATATAGTATCAAAATGCAGCCCAGAAAAAAATGACAGATTATTTTTCTTTCCAGTACAGTATGACATAATGCTTAGAACATCTTTTAGTGTTCAGGTTTTACAATCATTTCGTGCCATACCAAATGTTTTGCTGAGTTTTGTTATTGATATTGCTGATATGCATGTGCAGTGACTGTTGTTCACTAATTGTACGTTGTTTCAAGTTGACCTAAATAAAATTTTTTAAAAATGGAACTCTGGATATAATGGACTGTTTTGCCTGGTTCCTTGAAGTCTGTTATAATAAGATAATACTGTAATTGTAATGCAATTTCTTCCATTCATTTTTCAAATACACACAATATAATCTTATTAATAAATAATGGTAACCACAAAATTTAAAAAAACACAGAGCACAATGTATGCAGAGAAAATGTTAATTACCATATATACTCTAATATAAGTCGAGACCCCCATTTTCCCCCCCAAAAAGGAGGAAAAATGGTTGACTCGAAAATAACTCTGGGGCTTAATATTCAAGTACCATGCCCTGCCAGGATCTGCACCCAGTGTCCCCTCCGTCACGCCCTCCCTGCAAGGTTCTGCACTCAGCCCCCCTCTCTGTCAAATTCTGCACCCAGCCCCCTTCTCTCCCTGGCCTGCACTCAGTCCCATTCCCTACCAGGCTGTGAACCAAGCCCCCTTCCCTGTCAGGCTCTGAATACTGTCCCCCCTCCCTGCCAGGCTCTGAACACTGTCCCACCTTCCTTCCCTGTACCCTCTTCCCCCTAAAAAGAGCCAACCTCATCAGTGATGTCACAATGGCTTGATTATCCCGTACTCCCCTCTGCCCTCTAACCCAGCCAGCAGATTAACCCTTCCCCTTAACTTAAACCATCTAGTGGTAGGCTGGGACAGGAGGGGTCCCTCCCATCTCCTGCCCCAGCCGACACTAATAATTACCACCCTCCCTCCTTCCCTCCCTCGCGTTCCCTGGTGGTCCAGTATGTATCCTGCGCTGAAATCCTTTGTAAAGGTAGTAGCCAGTGGTGCACCCGGGTCGGCCCACAGGAGCGAGCTTTTCGTGCTTCTGGCCAGCCACTCCTTGATAGGCTGCCGTGAGAACCGCGAATCCCGTGAGAACTTGCGGCAGCCTATCAAAGAGCAGTGCAGGGCCTGCCAGCAGCACGAATAGCTCACTCCTGCATGTCGGCCCGGATGTGCCGCTGGCTATTATCTTTACAAAGGATTTCAGAACAGGATACATGCTGGCCCACCAGGGAACAGGTACACGAGGGAGGGAAGGAGGGAGGGCAGTAATTATTAGTGTCAGCCGGGGCAGGAGACGGGAGGGATCCCTCCTATCCGGGCCTAAGGCAGGCCTATAGGAAGTCCGGGAGGGTTTCAGGTGGTCACTGGGGGATGACCCGAATATAAACCAGGACCCCTTACTCTAGCACAATTTTCCTCCACCTTTGTCAATGCTCAAGCTAAACTAAACTAACCCTTAAGTTTATATACTAACCCTTAAGTCTATCTCCATAAAGATAGAGCTTGTCACGGTTTACAGGAACTTTAATATAAGGAAGGAAAAACATAATAAGAATTAGTGATTATAAAGAGGGTAGCGAGATTTACATTTTTTAGAATAACCAAATTTTCAGATGCTTTCAGAATAATTGGAAGGAGCCCAGATTCCACAGCAGGGCAGGAAGGTTATTCCAAAGCTCAGTGATTTTGAAGAAAAGAGATTTCCCTAATTTTCCCGCATAGATAACACCTTTAAACGAGGGGAAAGATAGTTTAAGTTTTTGGGTGGATCTGGTAGTGTCAGGTCTCGTAGAATTCCAAGATAGTGGGATTAGGGGGGAAGAATGCCATGCAGGATCTTGAATGTTAGGCAGGTACATTTAAAGTGAACCCTAGAAATTACTGGAAGCCAGTGAAGTTTTGACAGAAGCGGGGAAACATGGTCAAATTTACTTTTTGCGAAGATCAACCTAGCCACAGTATTCTGAATCTGCTGAAGTCTTTGAAGACTTTTCTTGGTTAGACTTAGATAGATGGAGTTACAATAGTCCAGCCTGGAAAGAATGATTGATTGTACAAGGACAGCAAAATGTTGTTGGTAGAAGCAGGATCTCACTTTTCTCAACATGTGAAGACTAAAAAAGCTGCATATGTGAATGGTTTTCTTTTTGCATAAGGCATGCCTCTAGAGTAGACCAGTGTTCCTTGTAAACTGTGGTATATTCCTAACAGCAGGGATTGCTGTTCAATTCCACATTTTCAATAACAAGAAAAAGTCATGTTCTGCAGGACTCCATAGGACCTGCCTGTCCCTAGTGATTGAGAACACAATATTGAAGCACCACCATTAACTAGTAGGAATGTTCAAGCCCCAGTTAAAAGTCAACCTCTTTGCGAATGCTTTTGACTCCTAATTCCTCTCACCTTGGGTTCTGCATCCCCAACCCTATATGTCATGTCTGTCTGTCCAAGTTAGATTGTAAGCTCTTCTGAGCAGGGACAGTCTATAAATGTCAAAATGTACAGCACTGTATATGTCTATCAGCGCTATATAAGTGCTAAGAAGTAGTAATGTAGTTTGAAATCAAAATGATAAGGTATTTTGACACCTACTAGACATGACTTAACAGAGATCTGGGCTTTCTTTCCTACTATAAAGACATTTTAAACTGCTCTGCCATCTTTGTCTCCTGCCCACCCACCCAGCCACCCCTCTTCCTATCCCTGAAATGCTTTCATGTGTTCCTTATATATACTGATATTTGTCAACATTTGTTTTTTTTCTGATCTGAAGAAGGGGGGGGGGGGTTACTTTTGAAAGCTCATCATAAATGCATTGAGTTAGTCCAATAAAAAAGGTATCAACTTATTTCCTTTGTTTTTTGTTTTATTTCTTTATACTACCTTGGAAGGCCACCACACCATTTCAATCAAATTGGTTGTAAGCATTCCTGTCATTTGAAGTTCTGTGTTGTAAAACATGCAGATATGTAGATATTAGCCTCAGGAAGCTGTGGAGTCCATCTTGATCTGGGCTTCTCTGACTGACTCTTCCGGAAAGAGATTTATTGTGGGCTCTGGATCCAAATGGAACCTCACTGGCTTGTCATCTCAAACCTGTAAGCATGCATATAATTTCTTCAGGATTTTGTTTCTACCTCTTCTTAAAGCTAAGAGGCTTTCTCTATTATCTCTGTCTTCAGCGGGCTGAGTATACATTAAACTGGCTTTTGCATACACTGACAAAATGATTTTTTTTCCATGTAGTTTGCAGGGTTAGACTTTTTGTCTGGAGTAGCTTCCAGTGAATTGCCTCATTCCCAATGCCGATAACAAATCTATCCCATAGGATCAAGTCTTCTAGATCTCCATACTTGTACATCAGATACTAGATTCATTTTGTGTCCTGTAGTCTGATATTCAGGACGTACCTTTGAAAAGCACAGCAACTCAACCTCCCTTCTAAACTAAGAAAGACAAATATTAACTATGGCCATACTGATCTCAATAATGGACCTAGCAACACAACATCTCAGAAAACCAAACCCATTGATTTTACAAATCTTTACTGAACTACACTTCTCCCTCTCTATTTGCGGGGGTTAGGGGCAGAGCCGGCCCGCGAATAGGGAAAAATTGCGAATAACTTTTGGCCGGCTCTGACCCATACCTGGACCTTACCTGGTGGTCTAGCAGTGACGCGGGGCAGGAGCGATCTTCCTACACTCCTGCCTCACGTAGAGACGTGCTGCTGAGTTCCCATGGTCTCACGAGAACCTATGGCAGCCATTCGGAAAGCAGCGCGGGGCCGAGCAGGAGAGCGTAAAGCTTGCTCCTGACGTCCGTGCTGCTGATCTCTGTGCCGCAGGCTGGGAAAAAAAACGAAGGACACACGCTGGACCACCATGTTAAAAAGAGGGGGACAACGACGATGGACAAGGAGGAGGTGTTTTTTAAAAATTGGTGCGGCGGGCGGGGTGTTTATAAAAAACTGGTGAGGTAGCAGCGGGCGGGCTGTTTTTAAAAAAAATTGGTGCGGTGGCAGCAGCAGCAGCAGTGGGCGGGGTGTTTTTTTTAAAAAAAAAGTGGTGTAGTGGCAGTGGCGGCAGCAGCGGGCGGAGGATGGGTGTTTTAAAATAAAGGTGGTGTGGAAAATGTGGTGCGGCGGGGGTAACAAAATTTGTACCTTCGCTTCATAAGACGCACCGAGATTTTCACCCACTTTTGGGTGGAAAAAAAGTGCATCTTATGGAGCGAAAAATACGGTAACTGAACATCATCCTCTGCTGTTCTGAAGCCAGTCTTGCCATGACTCATAAGATTTCAATACACATCCCATTTGACTGCCTCTGTGACAGCATGGGATGATATACAATATCTCTCCTGCTGCCAAGTACCAAAACTCAGAGGTGACCTTTATGCGAATTGCCTATCTATCTTTGGGAAGGCCTCCCCAAGATTTTTCTCTTGGTCACCTATGACACTTACCATTTTATTTTTTAGTAGGATTGGTGTTTTGAGGAGATGGGGTAGAGAGTACCATTGGGTGGTGAGGGGAAGGGAGGGTTGGGGAGGGGATGTAGAGAGTATTTAAATGTGTTTGTTATATTATTGTATTTGATGCATCATTATTGTAAACATATTGTGTCTTCAACTGTATTTGATGTTGTTTGAATCAATAAAAATAGTTTAAACCTAAAATTTCCTAATTGCCCCCCAAACACTTGGCATGATTACATAGCTCCTCTCATTCTCATGCCGTGAAAAAAAGTTTTATTGAAACATACAGAGAGCTCACATCTGTCTAGTGCCTCCTTTATTTCCTTACAAAAGGACCTTCCGAGCAGATTACTGCCAACTTGGTATCGGGGGGGGGGGGGGGGGGGGGGGGGGGGATACAGAGAAACAGAGAGAGCAATTGATTGCAAGATAGGGTTTACATCTTAAATGCCCTATGGTATAAACTAGAATTTGACATCTACACTCTGCAGTTCCCCTGTTGCTGTTTCTCCCTCATCTCATTCCCTCCCTCCCCCACAAAAACTCATCTTTTTCTCCTACAGCACACTCATTTCCCAAGGTGCAAATAACTAGGCCCATCATTGCCAGAGCAGGCTCAGAAAAGCTATAGCCAAAAACCATAATTATCTGTTGCGTGGGCCGAGATGGTGTTCAATGACAAGTAGTCAATGATTAGCTGAAAGAACTGGGGGACTTGTGGTTTGCCTTGGCAGGTTTTCAACACAAACGGTCATCAATTGTGAGGAAATACCAAACCAAGAGATCAGTTTTATACCGAAGAAACATAAAATAAAGCACACTACTATGCTCAGGGAAAAAAGTATTCTTATCTTACAGCAGCCACAATACTTCAGGATTAATTAGTGAAACCATGACATATTATGCGTCTTTAAAGGTGAACATTAAATAAAGATAGAAAAATTATATTTTTCTATTTTGAACACTAGATTCTGAAGCAGGTATTTAAAAAAATATTTTTTTAATATTTTAGTTTCAGATTTATGAGGGTAAAGTATTAAGCCACTGGCTCTTGAAAGGCTAAAGGAAAACTACACCTAATATGTGCCAACTAGGATGAAAACTTGCATTGTAATCTTGTACTGATATTATGTATGTTTAACCTGTAACCTGTTCTGCGGGGACAATGGGATAGAAAACAAATTAAATTAATAAATTAAATTAATGTTAAAACTAGCAAGTATTGTGTAGTAATGGGCAGCTAGAACATGGGAACCATGACATTCCATTTGAACAATGGAGCTAAAAACTGTTGTTAAACCTAATGTTTTGAAGGAAATAATACTGAGGTAGTACCTCACCAAAAATGCAACGGTGTCGCTGCTGCCATCAGCTATCTGAAAGCTCACTGTGGGCTGCGATGTTCTCGCCTACCCAAATAGAACATTAAGGCCTTCCTGGGCTGCCTAACTCACCCCCTTCCAGGTTTCACTTCTGACATACAAAACAAGAACAAACAAGGCCCCAAGCCAACCAAACCCATTCTGCCCTAACATTCAAAACTTGTACTATATTGCCTTTTAAAAACACCTTACAGACAATACATAGATAATAAATGTACCGTATATACTTGAATATAAGACGGTCTGAATTTAAGTCGAGGTACCCTTTTCCCCCAAAAAAGGAGGAAAAAAGGTTGACTCAAATATAAGCCAGGGGTAGGGGATTAATATTCATGTTCCCTGCCAGGATCTGCACCCAGACCGCTTCCTCATTCCCTGCCAGGATGTCCCCCTGTCCCCCCTCCCTCTCTGGCTCTGCACTCTGTCCCACCTCCTTGCCCTGTACCCTTTTCCCTGCTCCCTCCCGATGTCCTGTAGGCCTCCACCAAGCCTGCCATATAACCTGGTGGTCCAGTGGTAGGCCAGGACAGAAGGGATCCCTCCTGTCTCCTGTTCCGACTGACTTTGATAATTCTTTTTCCTCCCTCCACCTTCCCCCCTCCCTGTACCTTTTTGAATCCCTGATGGTCCAGTGGTGTACTGGGCAGGAGCAAGATTTCTGCGCTTCTGCCACACGCAGAGCCCCTCCCCCAAATGGCTGCCTCGAGTTCTCACGGCCCAGCAGTGTAGCAGGCATGAGCGAGCTTTTTGCACTCCTGCCTAGCCCTGAGCCACTCCTTGAATGGCTGCTGCCAGTTCTCACAAGTATCGCGAGTTCCAGCGAGAGGCTCAGTGCCAGGCAGGAGCACAAAAAACTCACTCCTGCCTGGTAGACTGCTGGACCACAAGAACTTGCAGCAACCATTCAGAGGGGCTCAGCATGGGGCAGGAGTGCAGAAAGCTTGCTCTTGCCCAGTACGGGAGGGAGGTAAAAAAACTGTCACGAGTCAGCCAGGACAGGAAGGATCCCTCCTATCCTGGCCCACCAGGTCATACGGCAGGCTGGTGGAGGTCTGCAACAAGTAAGGGAGGGAGGGGGCGGGGGGTGGGGCGCTCACCTGAATATAAGACTAGAGAATGACACAGGGAAAAAATCTGTCCCCATCACTGCCCCGTCCCTGGCCTATCATTCCCTTCACCGCCCCGTCACCGCCATTCCCTTCACCGTCACTGTCATCCCATTCACCGCCCCGTCACCATAAGCCTCAGTACTGCAATATTTAGCTTATTCCTTCCTTACAAAGTTCTGGCTGCTGAACTAGAGAAAGAGATGTTCAGCTGGCAGGGCTTTGTTTATAAATTTTTATCAACACAACTAATATACTACTTTATCCTAAAGCAAAAAAAAAAGAAAAGAAATAGAATTTTTTTTTCTACCTTTGTTGTCTGGTTTCTGCTTTCCTCATCTTCTCGTTCAATTCTTTCCATCCACTGTGTGTCTTCTCTCTGCGTTTTCCATTTGCTCTGTTACAGTGCCTCTCCCTTCCCCCCCCCCAGGACTACGTGGGGTGCTGGAGGGGGATCAAAATTCTTGATAAGGAAAGAATTTTGGACTTGCTGGGGGGGTGAAGAAGACCACATTGGAGCAACAGATTTGGAGGTGTATCACTATGACTTTTGGAGACTGCTCCATCCAGAGACCCATTCATTTTTATGGATATCTAAATACCAGAAATACATTGGATAATATACTACATAAGAATAAAAGAATTGCCGCTGCTGGGTCAGACCAATGGTCCAACCTGCCCAGCAGTCCGCTCATGCGGCGGCCCCTAGGTCAAGACCAGTGCTCCAAATGAGTGCAGTCTCACCAGTTTAGCATGAACTTGTCCAACTTTGTCTTGAAACCCTGGAGGGTGTTTTCCCCTATAACACACTCCGGAAGAGCATTCCAGTTTTCTACCACTCTCTGGGTGAAGAAGAATTTCCTTATGTTTATACAGAATCTATCCCCTTTCAACTTTAGAGAGTGTCCTCTCGTTCTCCCTACCTTGGAGAGGGTGAACAGTCTGTCTTTCTCTACTAAGTCTATTCCCTTCAGTATTTTGAATGTTTCGATCATGTCCCCTCGCAGTCTCCTCTTTTCATGGGAGAAGAGGCCCAGTTTCTCTAATCTCTCGCTGTACGGTAACTCTTCCAGCCCCTTAACCATTTTAGTCGCCCTTCTCTGGATCCTTTCGAGTAGTACTATATCCTTCTTCATTTACGGCGACCAGTGCTGGACACAGTATTCCAGGTGAGGGCATACCATGGCTGGGGCAGAGGCATGAAAACCTTCTCCGATCTGTTTGTGATCCCCTTCTTAATCATTCCTAGCATTCTGTTTGCCCTTTTTGCCGTCGCTGCACATTACGTGGACAGATTCATGGACTTGTCGATCAGAACTCCCAAGTCCCTTTCCTGGGAGGTTTCTCCAAGTACCGCCCTGGACATCCTGTATTTGTGCATGAAATTTTTGTTCCTGACATGCATCACTTTGCACTTATCCACATTAAACCTCATTTGGCATGTCGATGCCCATTTCTTGAGCTTGATTATGTCCCGATGCAGATCTTCGCAATCCCCCTGTGTCTTCAGTACTCTGTATAACTTTGTATCGTCCACAAATTTAATCACCTCGCTTGTCGTACCAATGTCCAGATCGTTTATAAAGATGTTGAAAAGCACAGGTCCAAGCACTGAGCCCTACAGTACCCCGCTGGTGATGCTCTTCCAGTCTGAGAATTGTCCATTTACCCCCACTCTCTGTTTCCTATGCTCCAGTCAGTTTTTAATCCACGTGAGTATTTCACCCTCTATTCCATGTAAAAAATGTAAAATGTAAAAAATATAATAGAATACCTAAGTGACTGGATACAGAAAAACTACCTCAAACTAAACAAGTTCAAGATTAAGATTCTCTGGTTGACTCATTACTGTACACAGAAATAGAACTAAATACAGGAGAGAAGCTAAAAACAGAGTAAACTTCCAAAATACTGGTGGTTATTCTTGACTCTGCCCTAACCTATGAACCCCAAATCAACGCAGTAACGAGAAAATGCTTCTTCAGACTAAGACAGCTGAGAACAATCAGGTCAGTTCTAACTCAAGACAACTTTAGGACGATCAGTTAAGCAATACTACTGCCATACCTAGATTATTGTAAATCTCTACACAGTGGAATTACAGCAGCCAGACTAATACTCAGCCTATCTAAAACATGGCCCTTTGTTAAATGCACATTCTGCAGCATTAGATGTTCATTTCCTGGCTTTATAAAATCAATAACTGGATATCCATAAAAATTGGATGCCTAAGAGAACATCTAAAACACAAATAGTGCTTCTAAAATAAGTATTACTGTGCTTAAAATATTTTTAACTAGTATATATATAAGCCAGTGTTCTTTACATTGACTAATATAGTGTAGCTCATATCCTTGCGTCAATGTATTTTTTATACATATATATATAGGCTTTAGTTACCTTTCTAGGGCGTCAGACATGCCATTTTTATTCGCCTTGATTCTGGCGACATAAAGAGTGTTTATGGCTATGACTCTGGCTATGGCCTCTTCATTCGCCCATTACCATCGATTATTTTAATTTTTTATATACTTTTTCTTTTTTTCAATTTTATAATAAAGTGCTATTGCTTATATTCTTAAATATTGAAGTGAAAATAACTTATCTTAAAAAGACGTTTTTTTCTTTAGTACATTCGGACCAGGGACCTGTCAAATCGACATGTTTCGCCTCCTCGGCTTTTTCAAGATTTTGTCCCCCTTTTCTTTTTAGTGCGACCATCCCGATACTAAAGCATTGACAGATCAAAAATGCTTTAGTATCGGGATGGTCGCACTAAAAAGAAAAGGGGGACAAAATCTTGAAAAAGCCGAGGAGGCGAAACATGTCGATTTGACAGGTCCCTGGTCCAAATGTACTAAAGAAAAAAACGTCTTTTTAAGATAAGTTATTTTCACTTCAATATTTAAGAATATAAGCAATAGCACTTTATTATAAAATTGAAAAAAAGAAAAAGTATATAAAAAATTAAAATAATCGATGGTAATGGGCGAATGAAGAGGCCATAGCCAGAGTCATAGCCATAAACACTCTTTATGTCGCCAGAATCAAGGCGAATAAAAATGGCATGTCTGACGCCCTAGAAAGGTAACTAAAGCCTATATATATATGTATAAAAAATACATTGACGCAAGGATATGAGCTAAAATATTTTTAAAACACACCTAGAACAGGGACCCTTTTATTTCTCTACAGTAAATAAATACTGTAATTGGATGTACAATAATAAAACTTGACTCAAATACAGGCCTATGACAAAACTATAAAATTTTCATGCATCAATATATAGTTCAAAATCTATTTGCATACAAAATTGGCTGAATTTAAATGATTTAAACTGACATGTTAAATTTGAAATGCAATAAAAAAGCCTTGTCAACAACCTATAGAGATATACAGAAATAATAACAATTCCATAATACAAAGAGAGAAACCCCCCCACAGAAGATAGATATTAATTCATCCACAAGTGAAGTAATGGATCCAAGATTTACCTAATAAACAGAGGCAATATTTTAAACCTAAGAGATTGTCCAGGAACTAACCTCTCCCCACCCCTAATAGCAACGATAAGGCTCTTATACAATTACATTAACTTCAAATTACTTACACTGTCAGTTTAAAATGCAAGTTCATAACATTTATGGGTGGAGTGGGTCTGCAAAAATGTTCTTCTGACTTAATATCAGATCTTCACCTTGGTCAATGACATCAGTAATGGGTGTACTTTAGGGCTGAGACTCTTTGAAACTCGAATGAGGGGGCATAGGATGAAGGTGAAAAGGGAGAGATTCCGAAGTAACCTCAGATAATACTTTTTCATGGAAAGAGTGGTGAATAATCTTGGAATGGCCTCCTGGTGGAGGCAAACATTTTATCTGAATTCAAGAGAGCTTGGGACAAATGCGCTGGCTCTCTGAGGAGAGTAGTAGTAGTAGTAGTAGATGGCGTGGTTAGGCAGACTAGATAGACCATATGGTCATTTTTCTATGTTTGAAATTGCCAGTAATACCAATTTTGTGAATAAGTTTCTTAAGTCCACCAAGTGACCACTGTTTTTCAAAAGGATTTTGAAAAACTTTTTTCATTCCAAAATGTTTGTCTCAGAAATTTTATTATGTGCTCATCTTCTAGTGAAAAATCCATATCAATCAAAGTGATTTAGCGATGAAAGTGATTTAGCGAGGACTGAATGGGCCCCTAAAGCACCATTAAGACAGGCCCCTAAAGCATCATCTCTCTCAAGGAAGTGGGTACCCCTTCAGAGTTCCAGTTGAAGATTTTATTGCTGACCTACAATATCTCTCCTCACTTCTCTCTCCTTATACACCTCCCAGAGAACTCCGTTCCTCAGTTAAGTCACTCTTAGCGTTACCCTTCTCCTCTACTGCCAATTCCAGACTTCGCTCCTTTCATCTAGCTGGAGATGCCTGGAATAAATTACCTGAGTTTGTCCATCAAGCCCCTTCCCTTGCTTAAAAGCAGACTGAAAACCCACCTTTTTGATATAGCTTTCAATCCTTAACCCTATTCCTCTGCCCTCCAACCCAGCCTACTAATTAATCATTCCCCTTAACTGTATCCATGACATCCTGTTTGTCTGTCTTGCCTGTTTAGATTGTAAGCTCTTTTTTGAGCAGGGACTGTTTTCTTATTCTTTGTGACTGTGCAGTGCTGCGTACGTCTGGTAGCGCTATAGAAATAATTAAAAGTAGTAGTAGTAACAAAATTCCACAAAACCCAAATATATTCCAGATCTATACAGAAACTACATGGTAGCAAAATACTACAGCTTGGTCACATACACAAAACACATACAGACCCTAAACAACTAAGAATTAAGGGACTAATGATCAGTAATAGATATATGAAGACAAATAAATTAAACTGGAAACCTTAAGAAGTCAGACTAAGTGTAAAGCAATTCTGGAGAAAACAGATACAAGCTACCAGAGATGCATTTTCCCAAATTAATAAATTCAGAATAAAATACTGTTTTTATACCTTTGTTATCAGAGCATTTTTTTTGGTCTCAGTGTCTCTTCTGCTTTTTTCCTAACTCACTTTCCAGGGTCTCCTATCCTTGACATTTCTTCTCTCTCCATGTCTACCATCCATTTTTCCTCTGTGTCACTATATGTTCTGTCCAGCATTTTCCCTCTATCCCTATTCATATCCTCCCTCTATAAACAGCATCTGCTCTGTGTCCCTATTATCCTCCCATATTCAGCATCTTCTTTGTATTCCTGACTCTGTCCAGCATCTCCTCTCTGTGTTCATGTCCCTATGCTTCCTCCACACCCACCCATCTCTGTTCTGTATCCCTGTTCATCCCCTTTTTTCCTTCCCTTTCTGCCACATCCCTAGATCAGCATCCCTCTTTCTCATCCCCTGCTGCCCCTAACATCCCCCACCCCAGCCAATGTCTCTCCCTCTCTCCCCTGCCTACCCCTACTTCTACCTTGGGGCCAACCTCTCTTTCCTGCCATTCTTTCAGTCTATTCTCTTCTCCCCCAAGGTCCAGCATCTCTCTCTTCTCCCCTGGTCTCTTTACCCCCACTCTACTTCTTCAGCTCCCCCCCCCACCTCCACAGGTCTGCATTTCCCAACTCCCACAACCAAAGGTCCAGCATCTTTTTTCCCAGACCCCATTCTATGGGTGTGGCTTTTTCCCTTCTCATCCAACATCCCCTGCCATGCTTCAAAACACTTACACAGGTCTGCATTTCCCAATCCCCACCCCAAAGGTCCAGCATCTTTTTTCCCAGACCCCATTCTATGGGTGTGGCTTTTTCTCTTCTCATCCAACATCCCCCACCATGCTTCGAAACAGGTCACCAGCACTGATCAAAACATGCTGCTTTAAACTTGCCATGCTGGTGCCTCCCTCTGTCATATTCTGTCTCCTGTGGGCAGATTGCAAAAGCGAAAAGTCACCAGTGAGGCTGACCAGAAGCAGCCTATTTATCAGCCATGTTTTATAATTTTATATCCAGCCATTTATTTGTTAAAGAGAAAAATAAAAAAAAGGTCCAGTTATTTTTGAAATGCATTGAGTACATAAAGTTGTGACAAGAAACAGGGAGCACTGGTGCAAGAATTCTAACAACAGTGCTCCTTGTTTCATGTCACAACTTTATATGTACAATGCGTTTCAAAAATAACAATTTTTGGACCTTTATTATTTTTCTCTAACCTACCTTGGAGTAGAATAGATTTCCATCAACTAAGTACCTAAAATCCAAATGTGTTTCCTTCCCCCCACCCCTTTTAAACCGTGGTCTTTTATTTTCCATTGAATATATTAATACTCCACAGACACAAGCATACTGTATGCATTTCTGTTCATACCATTGTACTAGGACCACAAGACTCCCAAGTTTTAACATTACACTCTATTCAGAAATACATAACTGAGGTCTGAGAACTGCAAATTTTTTTTTCATTTTAAAGTTACCTGAGACATCTATTGCTTGTGACATTAGCTTCAAACTTTTCAATATATAGAATCACTGTAGGAGTAACTTTATTTTGTTAATCGTTCACTCCATGACTATGAATCTCAAATGTTATAAAACCTTTATCTAAACAATGATATACCAGTTCTCCAGGGAACAAATGGCAGTGCTGATGGCAGCAGTAAATAAGCTAATGATACAATAATAACAAAAATATATATGTATACTCTATTGAAGTACTTCCAAAAGTAGAAATATCAGCCTCTACAATTACTTTGAGAATATTAAAGTAGTATCAATAGAAACAGAGAGCAACAGATAAAGATCACAAGGATCATTCATTCTCCTTCCTTTTGCAATAATATTTTACCCAAACTCCAATTTCTCTTTTACTTTCTTATAGAACAGGTTTCTTTGTAATATCCTCATGCTTCCACCACTTCTGCTTGGTTTCTAGAGTCCATTGGGATGTTCAGCAGGAAATCCTGGCGACAGCCATCTTAAAAACATAACTATAGCCTTACTGGGTCAGACCAATGGTCCATTCTAGCCCAATATCCTGTCTTCACAGAGGCCAATCCAAGTCACAAGTACCTGACAAAAATCCAAATAGTAGCAAAATTCCATGCCACCAATCCAGGGCAAGCAGTGGCTTCTCCCATGTCTGTCTCAGCGGCAGACTGTGGACTTTTCTTCCAGCAACTTGTCCAAAACTTTTAAAAAAACAGTTACATTAAATGCTCTTACCACGTTCTCTGGCAACACATTCCAGAGCTTAACTATTCTCTGAGTGAAAAAATATTCCCTTCATCAAGTGTCCCTTAGTCTTTGTATGTCTTGATGCAGAAAAAAAAAATAGATCCACTTGTACCCATTCTACACCGCTCAAGATTTTGCAGACTTCAATCATAGCTCCCCTCAGCCGTCTCTTTTCCAAGCTGAAGAGCCCTAACCTCTTTAGTTTTCCTCATATGCGAGGAGTTCCATCCCCTTTATCATCTTGCCACATTCACATTTTGCATGCATTAGTTTAACTCATTTGTTAGAATCTGATGTGTTGTCACAACAGTATCACATTTCCCATTTTACTTCTATCCATTAAAATGAATGTATTTTTTTTATTTTGATTTATATCTCGTCCTCCCCAGCTCAGAACAGATTACAGTTTACATTCACAGTGTTATAATATAGGGTTTACATACAGTGTGCTGCAATATATCTTCATATAGGATTACTTACTGATGCTGGTGAAGGGTTGAGGCAAAAAGGTAGGTTTTTACAGCTTTTTAAAAGTTACGAAGTCCTTTAAGGGCTCTGATATGAGGAGGTGGGCTGTTCCAGAGGTTTGGTAAGAAATGGGAATAGGATCGTTTCCAGGCTGTCTGGAGTTGGAAGGCATGTCCTGATGGTGTATGTAGGCTTATTTTATCTTGGGAGCATAGCGTTCTCTTTGGGGTGAAAAGAGGAAGTTTATCTGAGAAGTATTTGGGTGTCATGTTGTAGAGGGATTTAAATGCCAACACTAGGCCTTTGAAAATGCAGCATTTGGTTATGGATAGCCAGTG
This sequence comes from Geotrypetes seraphini, assembly GCF_902459505.1. NCBI lineage: Eukaryota > Metazoa > Chordata > Amphibia > Gymnophiona > Dermophiidae > Geotrypetes > Geotrypetes seraphini. Next base: position 206,853,603 of record NC_047085.1, on the reverse strand, counting down.
GGCCGATATCAATGCTGGAGAGACTGGGTCATAGGTTTGTAGACTTTTCAGAAGTCTTATTGCTGCATTTTGAACTCACTGTAGTCGTTTGGTGTTTCTTGCTGTAAGACCATTGAATAAAGCGTTGCAGTAATCCAGGCAGATAAGGACAAAGGCATAGAGTGGGTGAAGTCTTGTTCCATGAAGTAGCTTCTTATCTTTTGGAGCTGAGAAAGGTACTACAAGGATGAAGAGACTACTTGTGAGATGTGTTTGGAGAGCGATAGGTTTGAATCAAGAGTAATTCCTAGGCCCGTATTTCATTGTTTGCCATCAAGGTAGTTGATTCCCTGGTTAGGGAAGGGCGGGTGTAGGAACATTTTACTTTCCTAATCCATAACAGTTCAGTCTTGGAGGCATTCACTTGAAGTTTGTTCGAGGTCATCCAATGTTTAATTTCGGATAAGCAGTTATGCAGGATTGTTGTCTGGGTGTCCCGATTTGCTAGTTGAATGTCATCAGCATGGTTGCAAGTGTCTGAAGAAGGGTAAATGTGGTAAAAGGAAGGAAGCTGTAAGCTACATGCCTAGATAACCATTCTTGATGGAAAAATTGATGAAGACACTACTGAAAATTACTAATCCATATAATTCAATGGTTTGCAGAATATGAGGCAGCAAGGCTTTACTAAAAGCTAGTGGCATAGCACAAATGAGTCTGGGTGGGCATGGGAAAGCCCAAAATTGAAAACACTCTTGCTGTGGCTGGCAGAGATTTCTAAACTTTGCCAGCTGAAGATTTCTTCCTCCTTCACCAGCCAGTGCTATTCCAAATGGCAGCACTTGCCTCAAACCGACACTGCTGGCAACAAGCTGTGCATGCTCAGTGCTTGCACGTGCACAAAAATTGAGCATGTGAAGAGGAGCCAGTCTCAGTATCAGCTCGAGGAAAGTGGAGTAGAAGAATGAATTTCATGCCCAGCACCTTGGACTCAGAACCAACCAAAGTCATCCTTTTAGCTATACTCCTGCTAGAAGTAGACTGTCAAACAAATTTGAATAATTTATTCAACTGGAAGACAAGAGAATTAGATCAAGAACATACACTGGATGTCTCTTACCTGGATTTCAGCTAAGCTTTTGATCCTGTATTGCATAAAGGATTCATTAATCAAATTGAACAATTTGGGGGGTATGTTTGAAAGTGGTAGAATGGATTAGAAACTGGTTGGATAACAGACAAGAATAGTGGTAAATGGAATTTAGTCTGGGGAGAGAAAAGTCATTACTGGAATGTCTTGGGGATCAATCCTGTGAACAGTTAGAAACATAGAAACATGATGGCAGATGAAGGCCAAATGGCCCATCCAGTCTGCTCATCTGCACCATCTACTATCGCTTCCTCTCCCTAAGAGATCCCAAGTGCCTGTCTTTCTTGAATTCAGACACAGTCTTTCTGTCCACCATTTCTACCGGGCGACAATTCCATGCATCTAACACCCTTTCTGTAAAAAATGTATTTCCTTAAATTACTCCTGAACCTATCACCTCTTAACTTCATCCTATGCCCTTCCATTCTGGAGCTTCCTTTCAAATGAAAGAGACTCTCTTCATGCGCATTTATTTATGCAATGTAGGTATTTAAACATCTCTATTATATCTCTCCTCTCCTGCCTTTCCTCCAAATTATACATATTGAAATCTTTATGTCTGTCCCCATATGTCTTATGATGAAGACCACCGACCATTTTAGTAACATTCTTCTGGACCAACTGCATCCTGTTTATATCTTTTTGAAGGTGCAGTCTCCAGACTTGTACATAATATTCTAAATGAGGTTTCACGAGAGTCTTATACAGGGGCATCAATACCTCCTTTTTAATACAGGACATACCTCTCCCTTTGCACCTTAGCATCCTTCTAGCTTTCACCGTCGCCTTTTCAATCTGTTTGGCTACCTTCCTGCTCCTCTTCCGTGCAGAAAAGTTTTTAACCCCCTAAACTGTACTATTCCCTCGGATTTTTGCTGCCCAAATGCATGATCTTGTATTCCTTAGCATTAAATCTTAGCTGCCAAATTTCAGACCATTCTTCAAGCTTCACTAGGTCCTTCCTCATGTTATTCACTCCATCAGGAGTGTCTACTCTATTGCAGATTTTGGTATCATCCACAAAAATGCAAATCTTACCTGACAGCCCTTCTGTTCTGTTTAATGACTTTGAGCAATAGAAAGCAGGGGTTAGACTGGGAAAAGTTTGCTATTTGTGAATAACACAAAGACCTGGAAATCTTTGAGAGGTGACAGCACACAAAATGATCTAAGAAAGTTGAGGAGTGGTCAGCTGCTTGGCAGTTAAGATTCACTGTGAAAAAATACACAGATGTACACTTAGAATACAGAAATCTGCAGGAGTTATGTGATCGATGTTGAAGAAATGAACATTAATCTGGAGAAAGACCTTGAAATGTCAGTATGGAAGTGAAGCTGAGATAAAATAATAGCCAGTCAAAAGCGATGATAGCATACATTAGTGCTGCCCGATTCGCGATTCGAATCAATTTTCCGATTCACTTTTGGTGAATCAATTCAAATCGGTTTACTATGAAAAAAAAATTGGACTTACCGATTCGTTGGCCCCATTGCTACCGCCGCTTTTGCCTGGCCAGGGAGGAGAAGAGAGAGCCTTGCTTGCGGGAAGAAGAGAGCCTTGCTGCCCTGATTTGCACCAGAGACTCGTTCGGGCTTCTCCTCTGCAAAACCGAAGTTACATCGAAGCAAGGACTCCGATGGCAGAGGGGAAGCCCGAACGGATCTCTGGTGCAGATCAGGGCAGCACGGCTCTCTCCTTCCCACAAGCAAGGCTTTCTCCTCTCCTTCCTGGCCAGGCAAAAGTGGCAGTAGCAAATTCAATTCACTATCCTGCTGCTACTCTGGGCGTCTTCTCTCCATTCGGCCGCCCAAGCGGAAACAGGAAGTTTTCACTGAGGGCAGGCCGCAGTGGAGAGAAGACGCTAGGAGTAGTGGCAGGAATGGATCGCTACCGCCACCGGCAGACCTCTTCCGGACTCTCTTTGGGAAAAGTGCGGGGGTGTGGTGGTGATGGGGGCTTAGGAGTGCCATTAAAAAAATAAAAAAAGGTAGATGGAGGGAGAGGTGAGATGGGGAGTTGGTGGACTGGAGGAGAGATGGGGAGAAGATAGATGGGAGAAATGAATTTGTTGGGGGGGGGGAGATCATGGAGAGGGGAGATGGGGGGAAGGAGAGAAGAAATAAGGATCTAAAAACAGGAGAGGGAGATAGATGGTGGATAATGTGATTTAGGGAGGGAAGGAACAGAAAGGGAGAGAAGTTGGACTCAAGGGATGGTGTGGAGGGGGGATAGAAATACTGGATAGGAGGGTAGTTGGGAAGAAAAAGGGAGAGATGGTGGACCCTGGGGTGGTGGGAAAGGAGAGAGAGATGAAGGATGAAAGGGTAATTCAGAAAAGGTGGATCTGTGGATGGAGATGAAAAAAGGAAAGATACCAGACCTCCGGGGGAGAGAAGGGAAACGGAAGGGGAGGACAGATAAAGCAGATGGATGGTTAGAAAGAAGAAAGAAGGAGACCCGGGCAAGCAAGTTATCAGAAGACAACTGGAGCCTGGGACCGATAAGATCTGAATAATGATCAGACAACAAAAGATAGAAAAAATAATTTTATTTTCTATTTTATGGTGTTAGACCATGAATGTGAGCTAGGATTTAAGAGAGAGAGGAAAAGTGTTTTTTGTTTGTTTATTTTGTTTACACCACAGCACCAGGAGAGGGCAAAGTGGGTGAAGAGGCTATAAAATAAACCCACCAGGATATTTGAAAAAAATAGCCACTTGGGCAGGAAAATCGAATCGAATCGAAAAATCGATTCAATAGGCTGAATCGAATCAAAATTTTTTTTCCTGAATAGGGCAGCACTAGTGTACATGGGAAGAGGAATAACCAACAGAAAAGAAAGGAGACAATAAATGCGACCTGTAGAGAGTTAGAGCACAGTGTTAAGTTCTGGAGGCAGTGGTGTAGTAAGGGGGTCGGACTGCCTTGGGCACCATCTTTGTGGGAGGCACTGACACCTCTTTTCTTCCCCATACCTCTTTAAATGTTCACCAGAAACAACTTCCACTTGCTACTCGCACTGGCTTCTGTTCTCTTATGACATCACTTCCTGGTCATAGGACCAGGACATGATGCCAGAAGGGAGCCAAGGTTGCCGTGAGCAGCAGATGGAAAATGCTGCTTGCGATGGTAAACATTTCAAGAGGTATATATGTGTGGGGGGGGGGGGGGGAAGGCCCTCAAGCAGTGGGGAAGAGGATGCACGGCACAGTGATATCGGGTGCCACCGCCCCGGGCACCAACCACCCTTGTAACACCAATAATGTGTAATCTGCTATCAGATATTATACAAGAATGTATGTTATGGTGGATCCTCCTCCACTGCTATCCCACTATCAATCGGTGTTCCCCATGGCTCTGTCCTGGGACCTCTCCTTTTCTCCTTCTATACCCACTCCCTTGGTGCACTGATTTTCCCCCATGGTTTTCACTATCACCTCTATGCTGATGACTCATAGATCTACCTCTCGACACCAGATATCTGTATAGAAATCTAGGCTCGTGTCTCAGCCTGCCTGTTCGAAATTGCAGCCTGAATGTCTCAATGCCACCTAAAACTGAATATGGCTGAGATTCTTATCTTTCCACCTAAAAGCACAGTTACTTACCGTAACAGGTGTTATCCGGGGACAGTAGGCAGATATTCTCATATGTGGGCGACGTCATCCACAGAGCCCAGTATGGACAGTTTAAAAGTGTACTGTCACTTTTAAGTTTTGAGAAACTTTGCGACTGCCCGCACCACACATGCGTGAATACCTTCTCGCCCGACATCCGCTTGTGGTACCTAAGTTCTCTAAGCAAGCTAAGAAGCCAACATGGGGAGGTGGGTGGAATGTGAGAATATTTGCCTGCTGTCCCTGGATAACATCTGTTATGGTAAGTAACTGTGCTTTATCCTAGGATAAGCAGGCAGCATATTCTCACATGTGGGACTCCCTAGTTTACTGCAATGAGATGGAGGAAGAGTTGGCCATTAAGAAAATAAATTTTGTAATACTGCTTGGCTGAAGTGACCAAACCGTCTGGAAAAAGAAACCAGACAGTAGTGAGATGTGAACGTGTGAACTGAGGACCAAGTAGCTGCTTTGCAGATTTCATCTATGAAAGTGGAACTTAAGCATACAACTGAAGCTGCCATAGCTCAGACCTTATGTGCTGTTACATGATTCCTGAGCTGCAGCCCAGCCTGAGCATAGCTGAAGGAAATACAGGCTGTGAGCCATGTGGAAATAGTTCTCTTGGTTACAGGCCGGCCAAACCTGGTTAGGATCAAAGGAGATGAACAGCTGAGGAGAGGCTCTATGTGGCTTAGTCCTTTGTAAATAATAAGCCAAGGCTCGTTTACAGTCTAAGCCGGCATGAAGAGCTGTTTCTCCAGGGTGAGAATGAGGCAAGAAAACTAGAAGCATAATCAATTGATTTAGATGAAACTCCATGACTACTTTTGGTAATCATTTTGGATAGTTGCTGAGAACTACTTTATCATGGTGGAAAACTGTAAAGAGTGGGTCCGACACCCACACTTGAAGCTCACTTACTCGACATGCAGAAGTGATGAAGATTAAAATTACCACTTTCCAAGTGAAATCTTTAAAGATGAATAGAAGACATTGGCTCAAATGGAGGTTTCATCAGTCAGGTGAGAAAATTAAGATCCCAAACCACTAGAGACAATTTGAGAAGTGGTTTGATATTGAAAAGTCCTTTCATAAACTTGGAAACAAGAGGATGAGAAGTTAGAGATTTATTGTTGACCAGAACATGGAAAGCACTGATAGCACTAAGCTGAACTCTGACTGAAGTGGTTTTAAGACCTGAATTGGATAAGTGGAGGAGGTAATCCAACACTGAAGATATGGAGGAGGATGAAACATCTTAATGATGTTGAAAACTGAGTCCACTTCTGTTGGTAGCACTGCTGTGTAGAGGTTTTCTGAATGCATCCAAAATGACTCTGATAGGATCGGAAAGATCAGCGTCAGCTGAGGTCATCCTGAGAAGTACCAAGCTGTCAGGTGCAACAACTGCAGATTGGGATTTAAAAGAGACTCTTGACTCTGCGTGAGAAAAGATGGAAAGATCTACAGAGGTAGTGGATCCTTGACATTGGGCTGAAGAAGAAAATAGAACAATGGTTGTCTGGGCCACTGAGGAGCTATCAGGATCATGGTGGCCGATTCTCACTTGAGTTTGACTAATGTCTTGAGAATGAGAGGAATTGGTGAAAACAAATAAAATAATTTGGCTATCCAATCTAGGAGAAAGGCATCTGCCTATAGACGATGAGGAGAAAGTATTGTCTGGTACAGAATTGTTTGTGATTATGGGGGGATGCAAATAGATCTATCTGAGGAGTCCCCCAAAGAGAGAATATCTGATGCAAGACTGTGGAGTTGAGTGTCCATTCGTGTGGCCGAAGAAATCTGCTGAGTTTGTCGACAAGTGTTTTGCGTTCATTGAACATAGACAGCTTTTAGAAATATGTTCGAGCGATTGCCCAGTTCCAAATCGTCTTGGCCTCTTGACAGAGAGTCAGAGAACCCATACCTCCTTGCTTGTTTATGTAATACGTTACAATTTTATTGACCGTGTGTACTAGGAGGACTTGATTGGATATACTGTTTTGAAAAGTCTGCAGAGCATTGTGAATTGCTCTGAGTTCCAAATAGTTTATATGAAGCTTCTGAGTAGATCAGTGACCTTGTGTGCGAAGACCTTCCAAGTGAACTCCCCAAGCATACTTGGATGAGTCTGTGGTCAGAACTTTCTGATGTGGAGGCATTTGAAACAGCAGCGGCGATGTTGCAGACCCAGCCCACCTGGATTTTGTCCTGGTATATGCAGTATATATTTGACACTCTTGCGACACATGCCGCAAAGGCACGCACCTATGGAGCGCACTTAAGGAGTAGGTAATGCTCCTTATTGCGCTCCTTCATGCGCAATTCAAGTGTGTACTTAATTTCCCAATGCTACATCATACCAAACCTCCTTTATTTCTAATTCTCACTACTATTCTTTCTTTTTCTCTCTTCTTTAACCAACACACAAATCCCAGTAATCTGGGGCCATCTTCAACAAATTTAATTATCTCACTAGTTATTCCCATCTCTAGATCATTGAAAAATATGTTAAATAGCAGCAGTCCCAGCAAATACCCCTAGAGAACCCCTATATTTATCCTTCTCCATTCAGAATATTGACCATTTAAACCTACTCTCCATTTTCAATCTTTCAACTGGTTCTTAATCCATAATAGGACATTATCACCTATCTAAAGACATACTAATTTCTTCAGAAGTCTTTCATAAGATACTCTGTCAAATGCCTTTTGAAAATCCAAATACACAATATTAACCAGCTCACCTTTATCCATATGTTCATTTACCCCCTTCAAAGAAATGTAGTAGATTGGTGAGGCAAGATTTTACTTGACACAGATTAAATCTTCATACAATTAGACAGACTTGAATTGGGAAAGAGCAATTGAAAACAAAAGGAAAAAAGGGGAGAACTACAATTTTTAAGTAAAGTAAACATGAAAGGATAACACAATAGGTTTAAGAAGTAGGGATTGACTTCAAAAATAAGACTGAAGGATTGCAAGACTCATTCGTAGGCATCTTTAAACAGAAAACTTTTTAAACTACACTTGAATTTGTCTAATCTTTGTTCTGCTCTAATAAAAAGTGGGAGAGGATTCCAGATTGATGGAGCAGTGACCGGAAAAATGGTGGCTCGATGAGTGCCAATTATTTTGCGTGAAGGAACATTGAGGCTATGTTGTGAGGCAAACCTTAATGTTCTGGAGGGATCATATGGTATTAAAAGTCGGTCTAAGAAAGCGGGGGCATTAGTCTTTTGAGTTTTGAAAGTTAATAAGGCAATTTTGTATGTAATTCGGTGGGGAATGGGTAACCAGTGTGCGTTCTTTAATAATGGTTTAACATGATCAAATCTTTTCGAGTTCGTAATAATTTTAATAGCCGTATTTTGAACGAGTTAGAAACGCCTAATATCTTTTTGACACAGTCCTTTGTAAAGGGAATTACAATAATCAATTTTAGATATGATGAGAGAATGTATTAGGATGTTAAGAGCCTTAGAGTCCAACAGATGAACGAATGATTGGATCATCCTAGCTTATAGAAACATTTTTTTACTAGGGCACTAATTTGAGGATGGTATGTAAGTTTATTGTCAATGATGACGACCAAAATTTTTGTAGAATCAGTAGATTCAAGTGGAATGTTATTAATAGATATTGGCAAAGCTAATTGTAATCCTTCTTTCCAGGGGAAGAAAACAGTGCTTGTTTTTTTAATGCTTAAAGAAAGCATATTTGAAGTTAGCCAGTCATGAGTTTTATCAAGTTTAAGGTTAATAGCGGAAATATCATTTAAGTTTGATGGATCAATGACGTAAAATTTGAATGCCATCGGCGTATGTGTAAACAGTGAAACCGATTGACTGACATAAAGTTAAAAGTGGGGAAAGATAAATATTGAATAATAAAGGGGATAATATTGAACCTTGTGGAATGCCAAAATGAGTTTTAAAAGGCTTTGATATGGAGTTATTGAAATGTACAGTTGAAGTTCTTTCGGAAAAATAGGATTTAAACCAATCAAGAACCTGGTTTGAGATTCCAAAAGAAGCTAGTCTAAGGAGCAAAAGTTGATGATCTATTGTGTCAAAGGTTGCGGCAAGGTCCAGTGAGATGAGAATCACAGATTTGTGTTGATCTAGAAAATAGTGGATGGTTGTGGTGAGACCTAAAAGTGTTCTGTTGAATGGTTTTTAGGGGAAACCAGTTTGGTTGGGATGTAGTTTGGGTTTTGTCCACATAATCGGAAAGCTGGTTAAAGACGATCTTTTCAGTTAGTTTCGCTACAAATGGGAGGTTGGCTATAGGTTGATAATTTGCGCAATCCATAGAATTATTTTTTTTAATAACTGGATATAAGATGGAGTGTTTTCAGTCCGCAGGTTGACTGGCTGAGACAAGACAATTATGAATGATTTGGAGAATATAGGGATCAAAGATAGGAAAATGATGTTTTAGAATAAATGGCGGAAGAGGCTCTGTACTGGTTCCTTCTGAGATTGCCACTTGGCTAATTAAAAAGTGCCAATGCTACGTTCATAAAGTGGAGAGAGGATCATGGCAGATTCAATGGCAATAAATGATTTGTGCAATATTTTTTAATTTTAGCTCTAAATCTCAGGGCAGCATCTCAGCTACTTAAAAAATGTGTTTCCTACTCAATCCTCTTTCCTCTTTGGACAATCAACTCCAATGACAAATGCATTGCTATAAGAACAAGATAAATAAATGTGTTTCTCACTGTTCTCTCAACCATTCTTCTTTTGTGACATTACTAGCAGATGATGTTCAAGTGTATGATACACTGAACACTATAATTCACAGCTGAACAAAAGAGAATCTTCACTTTATATTGTTGTTAAAATGATGCAAAGGAAATATAAAATATTCTTAGACAGATTTAACTTTGTTTTATAAATTATTATTAAAATTAGAGTTATACTGTATTTTTTCTCAAAGAAGTTTTCATCTATTATCAGTAAGAAAACTGGTACTTAAGTATTGAAGAGAACAAAACCAAAACTGCAATAGAACGTACAAGGAGCAGGAATATATTAAAAAGTCATAAAAACATATATAACATATATACAATAAAAAATCCCCAAACTGGTACTAATATTCTCGTGGACCGGACCCGACACTTCTTCCTCAGGGGGTCCCAGATGGTGGTACGTACAATATAAACCCCCCCAGATTGGAAAAAACAAAATCGAACGAAACATGCGTAAGACTCTCCTGTGTAGGCACTGCACTGTGAAACACGAAGTGCTGAATGAATTGAATTGAATACAGCATTTATTTTTAAATAAGAGATTGATGATAGGCAAATTCACAAAGGGCTCCTTTTATGAAGCCACGTTAACGACTATCGCACTCACCTTTTTAGCGTGCGCTAACCCCTGCGCTAGCCGAAAAACTACCGCCTGCTCAAGAGGAGGCGGTATCGGCTAGCGCGTCCGGCAAATTAGCGTGCACTATTACGCGGGTGAAACCGCTAACGCGGCTTTGAAAAAGGAGTCCAAAGTTTAGTGTGAATTTGCCTACCATCAATCAAAACACTTTTGCTCTTTCTAGAGAATCCAAACAGAGCATAGAGCTAGGATTTCCCCTTACAGTTTGTCATACAAAACAAATACAGTAGAATGCTGATTGTCCAGATGTCCAATTACCTAGATTGCTTCGGGGGCCTGTTTATATTTGAGTTCTTCCCGAAGTACCATTCCTATCACTCTCCCTCCCACTAGTACTCCTTCTCTGCTTCTGCCACCGCTGCTATCAGCCCAGCCCAATGCCTTCCTCCTCCCAAAACGGGAGACTTTTCCCCGTCAGCACGCCCCTGCAATGATTGCACATTCATTTTTGTCTTTTATTTTTAATAATTGCAAAAAAAATAAATAATACGGTCAGCGCCTCCCCTGGGACAAGAAAAGGCAGAATTCCCCCTCCCTCTCTGAACAGTTACCACCAACCCCCTCCCGGACCCAGAGGAAAGACCCCAGGCCTACTCACTCCTGCCCATGCTCTGTCAGCAACAAAAATAGCTACCGAGACTTCCAGGGGCAGACTCGCGAGGCTATGAGTAGCCTGTTTTTAATGTGGCCATGCATCATTCCTGAATCTGCTACAGGAAAAGTGTAGGAGTCTATGCAACTGGAAATACTGCTCAGTAAAATCAAATGAAACCACAACCGAGTTCTTAAGTACGAGTCGTACTTAAGTCGGGCATCTGTAACTCTGTGACTACTGTATATAAAAGCTGAGCAAATGAACAGTAAACCACAGTTAAAACCTTAAGCCTTGTGAGTAGTAGCACCAAACATAAGCTAACTTAACCTCTTTATATCTGGTATGTGACCAAAATGAATATGTGGTTTTCTGTATCAGAAATATTGTGCACATACTGGTACCACAAAATATGCCTTAAAGTCTAGAGAGCATATCCAATCCCTAAATTTTGAATTCACATAATGATACAGGGAAAGACCCTCAGGTCTACAATAGGGCAGAATCAATACCAAAATTAGTATTATTACCTTCTGTTTCTTATTCCTACAGAAGAAAAGGCTCAGCTGCATAAGCCTGCAAGAAGGAAATTTACAATCTCTAAGTTCTTATAAACAGTAAACTTGAAAGTCTTTCTAATAGTGAGTTCCAAAACACACTAACTAAACACACTGAACAATCCAGAGGATTGAAAAAAACCCCAAAACCTCAGAAACTGCTAGACTTCAATTTGACAGAATGACCATATTGCTGGTGACTTACTTTTAGCTTTATTCTCTGAAGCAAGATGATCCATGAATGTGTTACTTTTAAGTAAAACCAGCTTCCTCTGGAACCTATTCTGAAATGACTAAGTGACAAAGTGAATGCTAGAGGTGAAAAGTATTTAAACTGTGGGGTGGATATGTGTGTGTGTCTATAGTCTCTTTCATTTGATCTCCAAAGAGATTACCGTATTTTTTGCTCCATAAGACACACTTTTTTTCACCCAAAAGTGAGTGGAACTGTCAGTACGTCTTATGCAGCAAAGATACAAATTTTTACCACCCCGTACCTTTTAAAAACATCCTTGCCTCCATACCTTTTTAAAACACCCCCGCCCATCCTACCTTTTAAAAACATCCTTATCCCTAAAACTTCATGTCCATGATTCATGTAGATATCAACAGTCATGGCAGATGCTCTTCTTATGATCTTGAATATACGAGGTCTGACAAGTTCATGAACTTGCCTACATGTACTTACATTGGCAGCACTGTACAAACTGTAAGGTTTCATAACCTTGGTATATCAGTGTCTCACAGCTGTGTTTGTGTCGACATGTAGCAGTGTCTTGCTGAGTGGTATTCACTATTGTTGTTGCATGTTTTTGTGTGCCGTGACAAGAATGTTGGAGCTTGAATTAGAGCAAAAAACAAACATTAAATTAAACTTGGCAAGAGTGGAAGTGAAATCAGGGATGTTAGTCCAAGTTTATAGGGACAATGCCATGAAGAAAATGGCAGTCTACAAATGGATTAAACGTTTTTCTGAGGGGAGAGAAAGCGTCACTGATGAAGAGAGGTCAGGGCGGCCAGTAACGAGCAGAACTGATGAAAACATTGCAAAAATTTGTCAAATTGTGCATCAAAATCATCGGCTGACTGTGAGAAGCATAGCAGATCAAGTAAACATTGAAAGTGAAACAGGAAAATCTTAACTGACAATCTTAGCATGAGAAAGGTGTGTGCAAAAATGGTCCTTCATGGCTCTTGCATCACAACAATGCACCAGCTCACACAGCACTGTCTGTGAGGAAGTTTTTAGCCAGTAAAGAACTGTATTGGAACACCTTCCCTACTCACCTGATCTGGCCCCAATGACTTTTTTCTTTACTCGAAGATAAAAGGAAATATTGAAGACATTTTGATGGCATTCAGGACATCAATGGTAATATGATGACAGCTCTGATGGCCATCCCAGAAAGAGTTCCAAAATTGCTTTGAAGGGCGGACTAGGTGCTGGCATCGGTGCAGCTTCCCAAGGGGAGTATTTTGAAGGTGACCATAATGATATTCTGCAATGAGGTATGTAGCACTTTTTCTAGTATGAGTTCATGAACTTGTCAGACCTCATATACAAGACAAAAAGGGGGGGAATCCATACATGTCACTCATGTGGGGAGTAAGAAGGGGCTGATGGAGATTAAGAAGGGGGTTAATGGGGTGGATGGGATAGTGGACTAATATGTGGTAGGTACAATATATAATTGTCTGAATTGTCTACAAACTCAAACGCCTTCTCTCTAATCTAATCTAATCTAATCTAAACCTTAAGTTTATATACCGCATCATCTCTAGATGTCATGAAGGTTAAAGAGAGTTACTGGAGCACTTTTTTAGATATGTGCAAGCTGGCATCTGTGGGATGGCACTATAGATTAATAATTATGAGATAGTTATACCAGATTCTAATCAATATCAAATCAATGTCCCATGTACTAATCCATCCAAGGAGACCTAATAAGTAGAAATGTAAATTTGTTCCAGATGCAACATTTCTCTTTTATTTCTTTGTGTATTTAGGCTTGCAGTTTTTCTTTGCTTGTGCTGTCTTCTCTTTCTTTCCATAAATATGTGCAGTAACTGACAAGCCCCTAACAATAAAGAGAACACATTTATTATTCTCTGAAGATCATCTGGATGTGTTATGTGAGGAAGAGGAGACGACAACAGATTCAGGGCCTTTTGTCCTACAAGAATTTTTAATACCTTTGCAATATTTCCACAGATATAGCTATGGCCAATCTGGAAACGTTCAAAAACCTCAAAGCATGGAATCTAATCACATTCTCTAACCTTTCAATTTTATTGCACAATAATAAATTTTCTTCTTGCAGAGAGTCTTCAGACCCTTCTATTTTTACAGTTTTTCCTTTCTAACATCTAGTTTTGTCCTCTCTTTTATCTTTATTGGAAGCTTCTATACCGCTACTAATGACTGAGGAATCAATTCAAAGCGGTTTTCAAAGACATCTGTAATGGATTTTAAATACAAATTCAGATGGATTCTACTGTGATTATTTTTAGCCTCCTAGCTGCTTGGCTAGGGAATCTTGTTTGTATTATTACACTATTATATATGTATCTTATGCATACTATGTTTACACAAGATTGCAGTTAACCATTCTAAATATGCTATATTTACACCTTCCTAAATAGGTTAACCGCTATAATTAAGGGCTCCTTTTACTAAGGTGCACTAGGTCTTTAACGTGCGGAATAGCGCTTGCTACATTGCCGCGCGTGCTAGACCTTAACGCCAGCATTGAGCTGGCGTTAGTTCTAGAAGCGTAGCGCGCAGTAAATTCCTGCGTGCGCTAAAAACGCTAGCACACCTTAGCAAAAGGAGCCCTAAGTAATCTATATTTACATACATCCTAAGTAGCTCTAGCAATGTGTACTATATTCATCCTATTTACTCGCATCCTAGATAATTCTAGTTACACTCATCCTAATTTATTTTAGTTCCGTTTACTATATTCACCATATCTTAAACATTTCTGGAAAGATCTATTATATGCATACATGTCGTGTCCTTTCTTCCTATCATGCTCCTAATGGGAGGAGGGAGCCTGCTATTTTCCTCTATGTTGCTTCCTCCCTCTGTCGGCTCACTGTTTCAGTTGAAGTACATAACATAAGAACATAAGAATTGCCAAGCCCAGTATTCTGTTTCCAACAGTGGCCAACCCAGGTCCCAAGTACCAAGCTAGATCCCAAGTAGCTAAACATATTTCATGCTGCTTATCCTAGGACTAAGCAGTAGATTTTCCCAAGCCATCTCAATAATGGCCTATGGACTTCTTGTTTAGGAAATTATCCAAGCCTTTTTAAAACCCTGCTAAGCTGATTTTACCACATTCTCCGGCAACAAATTCCAGAGTCAAATTACATGTTATGTGAGAAAAAAATAGTCTTTATCCCTTTCTTGAATTTTCTGGTATCCTTTTCTAGCTTTAATTCCTTCGGTAGAGCATTCCACCACATTGGAGCCATTACTGAGAATATTCTTGCCCTTGTAGTTGATGTCTTTGTCTTTGGAGGAAGATGTTGAACAGCATGGGTGTTTAAGGACGGAGTCCTACACTGCTACTAGAATGGTTTCTATGCTCAGATGTCTTCTGAATCCTGATTGGGCTTGGTCTAGCTTCGATGAGTTTTCCAGGAAGTCTGATATTTGTTGGCACACTAATTTGTCTACTAGTTTGGGTATCCATGGCTGGTTAGTTACCAGTCTGTAGTTAGAGAGATTTTCTAAATCTTTTTCTTTAGTCTTCAGAATGGGCTTGATGACTGAGAGTTTCCATTTAAGTGGAACTTGTCTGGACTATAATAAGTTGTTGATGAGGTCCGTAAGGTAGAAGAGTCCTGAGCCTTCGAGCTCTCTCATTGGTTAATCGGGCAGGAAAGCACTTGCGTGAGGTTACAGCAGTGAGGTGGACAACGTTTCAGAACATAAGGTAACCATTACAGGCAGTGCAGCTTGTGCGTGTGTATGTAATCTTGTGAACTCTCATGAAATTCGGCACCTCTCCTGGCGGTGACTGCTTGATGTAAGATGGCGGTTGTGTTCAGTGCTGGAGATGAGAGTTGAAGGCGGTTGCGGACGCGACCACCGGACACTTAAGGCACAAGTTGGATATTGATTCTCCTCTCTACAAAAAAAGCCTAGAGAACTACACCAAAATCTTGTCTCTTGCAGTTGATACTTTAGATTAGGTAAAACTCTTTATGGTTTATAAATATTTCCTTAATTGTTTCTGATAATTTCAGCTATACATAACTGAAAGTAGTGCAACATGCAGAAAGTGAAAAACTATCTAAACTTCACTTTCTGCATGTTGCACTGCTTTCAGCTGTGTATAGCTGAAATTATCAGAAGCAACTAAGGAAAGATTTATAAACTATAACGAGTTTTACCTCATGCAAAGTTGTCATTTCTTTAATAAGACAATAACTATTTTTTCTGCGGCCCTCCAAGTACCTATGAATTCAAAATGTGGCCCTGCAAAGGGTTTGTGTTTGAGACCGCTTGCATATGCCTAAGTATTAGTTTACTTAAGACATGTAATCCTCAGTTTTACAGTTGTTGCCCCTACATTATGGAATGCTTTACCTCAACAACTTAGAGAAGAACAACATCTAGATAAATTCAAGATCAATTTGAAGACATTTCTATTTCAAGATGCATTTTCCTTTTCTTAGTTTTATTTATTTTTTTTTTTTCTTTCTCTTCCCTCTTCTCATTTACTTTATTCATAAACTCTTCCGATTCCAATTCATGCATCCAACCGCTTTAAAAAAGCGATCCTACCCAATATGTTTTTTCCCATCCCTACTTCTCCCTTTCTTCTCTAAAATATGTAACTTTCCCTCTCCCTTTCCCTCCTATCCACACGTTCATGTTAGTCAAATTATGTTTTAATGTTCACTCACTACATTTTATATTTAAAATTTTTATAAATCTTATTGTAAACCGGCCAGATACTTTGTGATGGTCGGTATATTAAAAAGTCAATAAACTTGAAACTTGAAACTCAGAGATGGAAGATAGCATGTCATATCATTGGAGCTAACAGACTGTTGTCTTAATCAAAGAAATTTTAATTTATTAGAAATTTTAATTGTCCTTGGGGCTCTTTTAATAAAGCTTAGCACACACTAACAGAATTAACACACTAAATGGTGCACATCCTATTTTATACCTATGGGCTATATTCATTGAACAGCAAAATTTAGGATGACATGATCCATTGTTTGAATGATGAGGTTTGAAGTAGCAAAATCCTGTCCAGATTTTGCTCTTTGATTTAGTGTACCGAGGAGTCATCAATTACATCTTGCTTCTGCTTCTACTTTTTACTTTTAACTGTAAGCATCAGATGTAACGCCCTTGTAACCTCGCGCTTAGACTACTGCAATTTACTGCTAACAAGTCTCCCGCTGAACTGCCTCTACCCCCTGCAATCTGTATAAAACTCTGCTGCATGATTCATCTTCTACCAACCTCATTACACTCAGGTTAGCCTTCTCCTCAAATCACTTCACTGGCTCCCTATCTGCCTTCGCATACAGTTCAAACTCATATTACTAACATACAAGTATATTCATTGTGCAGCCCCTCGGTATCTCTCCTCATACACCTCCCCAAGAACTCTGTTATTCACATAAGTTACTTTTATCTGAACCCTTCACTGCCAATTCCAGATTTCATTTCTTTCACCTCGCTGCCCATTATGTCTGGAATAGATTACCCAAGTCTGTGCATCATGCTCCTTTCCGTTCCTTATTCAAAGATAGACTGAAAGCCTACCTGGGACAGATAGGGAAAATGCTTGAAGTACGTGTATGTAAATTGCTTTGAATGTGGTTGTAAAACTACAAAAAGGCAGTATACAAGTCCCAATCCCTTTCCCTTTTTGAGATTGCCTTCAATGAACAACCCTCTTTTCTTCTGCTCATCTCCAGAGCCAGCAGTTTAATCATCCCCCGCTAACTATAAACCCTACCCAGGCATCCTGTTTGTCTGTCTTGATTGATTATTAAAGCAGGGACTGTCTCCTTCGTGTGTCTGTACAGCACTGCGTACATTTGATAGCACTCTAGAAATACAGTAGTACCTTGGATTACGAGTATAATCCGTTCCAGGAGCATGCTCGTAATCCAAAATGCTCGTTTATCAAAGCGAGTTTACCCATAGGAAATAATGGAAACTCGCTTTGATGCGTTCCCCCTCCCCGAGAACCAGCATTGCTCCCCTCGAAGGCCCCCCACTGCGATCAGGCACCCCCCTGCGATCCGGCACCCCCCTGCCTCGAACCGGCACCCCCCCGCCACGATCCAACCCCCCCTGACACGATTGGGCACCCCCCCGACATGATCCGACATCCCCCCCGACACAATTGGGCACCACCCCACCGCTTCTTACCCTCATCTGGGCACTCTTGAAGATCGGCCTCCTCGTCTGCTGGGCCTTGAGCATCTGAGCATGCTCAAGGCCTGCGAGTTCACTTTCACGCAGACGAGGAGGCCGATCTTCAAGAGTGCCCAGATGAGGGTAAGAAGCGGCGGGGGGGGTGCCCAATTGTGTTTTGGGGGGGAGGTCGGATCGTGTCGGGGGGGGGGGTGCGCAATCATATCGGGGGGGTCAGATCGTGGCAGGGGGGTGCCCAATCGTGTCGGGGGGGGTGCCGGATTGCGGGGGGGGGGGGTCGAGTGCTCGTAAATCGAGCCATGCTCGGTTTCCGAGGCACCGATTTTGCAAATGTTTTGCTCGTCTTGCAAAACACTCGCAAACCGGTGCACTCGTAAACCGAGGTACCACTGTAATTAATAGTAGTAGTAGTAGTAATAAACTTATTACCTACAAATACCAACAAAGTTCAATATGAGGTACAAATAAAAACAAACTAGGGCATTCACCAAGATATACAATAAAATTAGGTCAAATAACACATTTTAAGATACAAATTTTTTAAAAAAATCTTCAGTGCTCTTGTAAAGAACAAACAATTTGGAATCATAGAAACATAGAACATAGAAACATAGAAAGATGACGGCAGAAAAGGGCTATAGCCCATCAAGTCTGCCCACTCTACTGTCCCACCCCATTAAGTCAGAGTGCTGCTCGACCCACGTAGAGATCCCACGTGGATGTCCCATTTATTCTTAAAGTCGAGCACGCTAGTGGCCTTGATCACCTGCACCGGTAGTCTGCTCCAGTGATCCACTACCCTTTCTGTAAAGAAATACTTCCTGGTGTCACCACCAAATCTCCCTCCTCTGAGTTTGAGCGGGTGAGACCCTTGAGTCCGGAGACCATCCTAGTGGCCATTCGCTGGACCGACTCAGCTCGAAGCACATCCTTACGGTAATGTGGCCTCCAGAATTGCACACAGTACTCCAGATGAGGTCTCACCATGGTTCTGTACAGTGGCATTATGACTTCAGGTTTACGGCTGACGAAGCTTCTATTGATACATCCCATCATTCGCCTTGCCTTGGATGAGGCCTTCTCTACTTGTTTGGCAGCCTTCATGTCTGCACTGATGAGTACTCCCAAGTCCCGTTCTTCTGAGGTCGTAGCTAATGTTTCTCCATTCAAGGTGTATGTTCTGCATGGATTTCTGCTGCCGAGATGCATCATCTTACACTTCTCTGCGTTGAAGCCTAGCTGCCATGTTGAGGACCAGTTTTCCAACTTGATCAGATCCTGCGCCATACCATTCGTGAGATCGCTTTCACCTACTATATTACACAGTTTGGCGTCATCGGCAAACAGCGCTACTTTTCCCTGAAGCCCTCGGGTCAAGTCCCTTATGAATATGTTAAAAAGGGATGGTCCCAGGACTGAGCCCTGTGGCACTCCGCTAGTCACCTCTGATGTCTTAGAGAGGGTGCCATTGACCACCACCCTCTGAAGTCTTCCACTCAGCCAATCATTGACCCATGCAATTAGTTTCTCACCTAACCCCATCGATTTCATCTTGTTTAATAGTCTACGGTGTGGGACACTGTCAAACGCTTTACTGAAATCCAAGTACACTATGTCCAGAGACTCTCCCGAGTCTAGCTTTCCTGTCACCCAGTCAAAGAAGCTGATAAGATTGGATTGGCACGACCTGCCCCTAGTGAATCCATGTTGACAGGGATCCCTCAGATTCCCCTCATCCAATATCGTGTCTAATTTCCCTTTAAGTAGAGTTTCCATGAGTTTACACACTATTGATGTGAGACTTACTGGTCTGTAATTCGCAGCCTCCGCTCTGCAACCCTTTTTGTGCAGAGGAACAACATTGGCAGTTTTCCAGTCCAGGGGGACTCTCCCCGTACTTAGAGAGAGATTGAAGAGCATGGCTAACGGTTCCGCCAAAACATCGCATAGCTCTCTGAGCACTCTTGGGTGCAGATTGTCCGGTCCCATGGCTTTGTTCACCTTGAGTCTTGACAGTTCTTTGTAAACATCAGCTGGTGTGAATTCAAACTTCTGAAATGGGTCATCCATGCTTTGCTTTGCATCCAGCCAAGGCCCGTGCCTTGGTGCCTCGCAGGTAAAGACTGAACAGAAGTAATCATTCAGTAGTTTGGCTGTCAGTTTCCACATAATTCCCGTCTGGCGTTCTAAGGCGTACTATCCCGTTTGTGTTCTTTTTCCTGTCGCTAATGTATCTGAAGTATTTGTCCCCTATAGATTTAGGGATAAAGCTGCCTGATACATCAGCACCATTCTACCAGATGTAGTTCCTTTAAAGGTTTCAGGAAGCATCATTTCAATAAAATGCTGCATTAAAGTAAAATAATTACATATTTTCTCTGTATGTCTTCAAATAACAAGTACCACAATAATCTTCCTTCCTTGCCAATACTTTGATTTCCTGCTGGGTCTCATCACAGAGCCTGAGCTTTTTCAGCTGATCTGTACAGATAGGGCACAGAAGACAGCTTGTAAATTACAGAAGCAACACTTTATTTTTAAAATACAAGCTCCTTTTACCTCCAAAGGTTTATAACATTCTATGACTGTACAGTACTGTGCTTCGACAGCCTTGTGTTGCAACATAGTTCACATTTGATTAGCTATGTCTGGAAGCTGGAAAAAAAATAATATATATATCTATATACTGGGTAAAAGGAGGGTTAGTAAAGACGACTCAAGACCAGACTTCACTCTGATGAAACAAGAATGGCACAGCAAGTACTGCTATGCCTATTTCTTTACATGTGGCATTATAAAATGGCTAGAAACTGTTCTCATTTGAAAATGGTAAGAAAAGCTATATTCAACATACCAAAGATAAAAGATAAC
This sequence comes from Geotrypetes seraphini, assembly GCF_902459505.1. Classification (NCBI taxonomy): domain Eukaryota; kingdom Metazoa; phylum Chordata; class Amphibia; order Gymnophiona; family Dermophiidae; genus Geotrypetes; species Geotrypetes seraphini. The sequence goes on along the minus strand of NC_047085.1, from coordinate 206,833,014 downwards.
ATCTTTCAAAATTAATTTTGTATCCCCTATTAACAGAAAGCAAAATAAACCAACCCACCCTGATTCCATTGATTGCTGATCCACCTCAATGGCAGGACATATTTTGGACATGATTCTGATTCCTACTACTCAGAAAACTGCCTTTTCCTTAAGATCAATTAACCCTGTTCTGTGGTCAGACCACTCATTAATTACATTTTCCTATCAACATAAATCAAGTAAAATAAATTTTTTACCCCAGTCACATTATCGCGACTACAGTAAATTAGATGCCAAATCCATCTCCCTTTCAATTGAAAATAGAGGATTATTTCAACATTTTAATGGATGATCAGATTTCAGCTTGGAATGTTTCGTTAAATTTGCATCTAGATGAATTAGCACCTTTCACCTCTCGCACTCTCTTATCCTGTCGTGTTAGGAACACTTGGTACACAGCGGAACTTAAGACAATTACGATCTTTAGAAAGAGAATGGAGAAAAAATAAATCTCTTATTACATTAAATAAAGGAACAAGCAAACTTTTACAAACTAAAAATAAACCTGGCTAAGAAAAAATATAATTCAGATTGCATCTCAAAGTAAAAAATTCATCAGCATTGTACACTGTTAAGTCACTAACAACAACCAACCATAAAATCACAACGCTAGAAAACCTTCCTACAACTCAGGAACTTGCCACTTGTGTCACAGATAAAATCTGTACCATCAGAACCAAACTTCCTCAGAACTTATCCATCCATTCCTCTGCCGAACACATTAATCTGCCATTCTCCAAATGTTCCAATTTTTCACTCCCCACATTGAATGACATACACCGAATACTACAGTCCATGAACATTAAAGGATCAAGTTCAGATTTAATGCCTCCACCCATCTTAAAACAATATTTCTCAATTTTTGGATCTCACATACACAGACTTGTTACAAACAGCCTATTATCAGCAACATTGCCAAAAGCATGGAAAGAATCGACCATTCTGTGTCCCAAATTCATGTCTCCTTCCCTCCCATGGGTGTTGAGGAGTAGTGGCTCATGGCCAGTAGGGGGTGATGTTTATGGGACGGTAATGGAACAGTAATCAGAACGGTAATCAGAACATGATGATACAGTATTTTTGTGGAGTTTTTTCTACAACAGTGCCTGTTTGTGAAACACCTCTTTTGTTAATTGTTATTGGTTGTCAAACTGATATGTCACTGAGCCAAAAGTATATAATAGAGGGTCATGAGATCCTGAAGTGAGCTCGTTATCAGAAGGCCAGCATTTGGCAACTATAACGATCTCCCATTAGCGCAACTGTTAATGCAAGCAATTATGCTTTATTCTTTTGAATTTCATAATGGAAAAATAGAAACAATAACTCAATAAATCTTAATTATAATTTTTAAAACCTTGCGCTGGTGTCATTTTGCATGTTTTATTATTTTTCAAACCTTGAGCTTTCAAGAAGGCGTCGATGTCCCTTGCTTAGTGTTTACCTCCTCCTGGCTAGCTGCCTCCTCCCAGTCTAACTTCACAAAGCCAAGAGCAGCAGCTCCTGCACATAGCCTTCGGAAGGCTTCCTGGTCAGCCACGGGCCATGCGTATGATCCATGGCTGCAACTTTGTGACAAGAAGAATGGATGGGAGGAGGCAGCCGGCCAGTACAGGTAAACAACTGTGGGAGAGAGGGAGGCATTAATTTGGGACTCAGAACAGATGACAAGGGGCGCGTTGGGACACAGAAGGGAGGAGGAGGGTGGTATTGGGAGGAGGAACGTTGGTACAGGAAGGGATAAGCAATTTCGGACAAAGGAAGAAAGGAAGAAAGGAGGGATAATGAACTTGGGACACAGAATGGAGGGAGGGGCACATGAACTTGGGATATAGGATGGAAGAATGGAGGGAGTGAGGGAAAAATATGCTGAGGTGGAGAGGGAATAAAAAGGGAGAATTGTTGGGCATGGGTGTCTGAGTGAGAGGGAAAGAGATGGTACACATGGGGAAATGAAGAAAATGGTGAATTGTTGGGCATAGGGAGGGAGAGAGAAATATTGGACATGGTGGTGGGAGAAGCGTAAGGTACAGATGCATGGGGAAGAGAGATGAGAGGGAGAAATGTTGGATGTGGTAGTGGAGAGGGAACAGTGGGACGAATGAAGAACAAAAGTATAAACCTATTTTTTCTTTCTATTTAACCTACAGTACTTTATTTTGAGGACTGTTTCTTTAATGTTCTTATAGACTGTGTACTGTACAGGATCTGAGTTGCATACAAATTCAACTTAAGAACAGTTTAAAATAACTTATTCTTAACCTGGGGACTGCCTGTACTGCAATAAATATAAGTTCTCACTAGTGGTAGGAATAAGTTTGTAGCTAAGGAACAGTAAGGAATTTCCACTGCCAAATTACAATACAATATGTCCTTTGATTGGTATGTAAAGCCTTTAGAATAACTTGATAGTTCTAGATTGAGCTGGGCCACACATCCATTGTGATTATTTCTCTGACTATCTCTTTATTCTCTGATTAGCTCTTTATCCTGCTTACATGTATTTGATGACTTTTCATTGTGACTATTTCGCTGATTGTCCAGCTCTTCTTATTGTAAACCGCCTCGAACTACTATGGCTTTGGCGGTATATAAGAATAAAATTATTATTATTATTATTCTAATGGGCACTAGACTCTTAATCTGAATTCTCTGAGCCCAGTTATTTGTTCAGAACATGCTGGAAAGCTACAGTATGCTGAAATCGCCTTGAACCGCAAGGTAATGGCGGAATAGAAATCTCTAATATAATGTAATGTAATATTATTATTATTATGTTCTTGTATACCGCCATATCCAAAGAGTTCTAGGCGGTTCACATCAATTAAATTAGGATCCGATCTGAGCACGGATTTACAACATTTTATCGGAATTACAAACAACGAGGAAGGAAATGTTTGAGTTTTAGCAGGAATTTATCAGAGTTGGATTGGAAGGAAAGGGGGAGGGAGAAGAGAACCAAAGGTGGGGAGGGGGAGAGAAAGGGGTGGGGAGGGTGTTGGTTTATTGCGGGGGAATGAGGGTCAAGGGTCCTGTTCACGGAATAGGTATGTTTTGAGAAGTTTTCTGAAGTCGAGGTAGGTCGGGGCCTCGAGCATCATTTGGAAGCATGCCTTGGAATGGTCCATGCTTGTGTGCATAGGATAAAGTGTCTATTATGAGAACCTCCTAACATAGGCATGAAAAAAAATGAAAGGTAACCTGCAAATAGAAAACTGAAACCTGAGCCCATCTCCCTTTACTCCCTATTATAGATGGCTATTCAAAGTCAGGAATATAGGATTCTTTTTCTAGGCAGCATAAAGTCTAAAGCAAATTCTTAAGTCCTTTGATCTATTACTTAATTTTTGCTTTTGGATTCTATATCTTGAAAGCCTGGTATAAAATTATTTCAGCATGATTCTTGAGCTTGCTATCAGAGCCACTAGAAAAGCATCTGACACTTGCTTTGCCATCTCTCATGCCTGATCATTTTGATAGGTAGACCATTGTCCACAATCTCACTTCTAGAAAATTATTTTTACTTGTGATTTGACAGAAAAAAATGAATGGTTTTATCCATACTCCAAGGAAGGTAACAAAGTTATATCCTCCTTTCAGCAGCTGGCTGGCACAATGTCCTTTTTAATTGGCAGTTAGGAATGGACAGCAGTATAAAGCCATACAATTGCTTCCCTCCCCCCCTCCCCCCGGCACTTTACAGACAGCCACTTTAGCTCCACTGACATCTATCTAGACTTTGCTCTTCTAATGGAAAAGGAGAACTTATGTACTAAAAAATCAGAAGGATGAACAAAGAAACATAAGATACAGGAAAACAAACTTTACTTTTATATCACTAACTTTTAAAAAAAAAATTTTTTTGCAGGCTGTTAATTAGCAATCCTTTCTGTAAACCAACTCAAACATAAATCTCCAATTCTAGTAACAGCTTCACCCCCGCCACTCCAAACTTCAATTTTCAAGCCAATTTTTAGCACTTTCTTTAGAATTATTTTAGGATGCTTTCTCACTAAACAGCTGGAGAGAAAGAGGGAAGCTATACAATGTAGAATCCTTATAAATACATACTGCAGCTGTACAATAGATATGAAAATAGGGCTTTAAGGGTGAAAGTTATCAAGATGGGCTAAATGCCATTAAGATAGGTTATTTTATTCTAAGTCATGCATAAAATGGAACCTGTGATAAAATAGCACAACTTGTGGTAAAATAATTCATCTTAAAGATAGCCCTAAGGGCCTCTTTTACAAAGCTGCAGTAGCGATGCTGCCATGGTAAATGAACTGAAATCCATTCAATTCCTATGGGCTGTGGTGAATTTACCGCAGCAGCATTGCTACCGTGGCTTTGTAAAAGTGGTTCTGAATCAGGAGAGAAAGAAAGCATTAAAAGAAAATTATGATAAGAATGAGTGTTTCTGTATATCTATCTATCTATCTATTTTTCTTTTTATAGATCCCCGACACAGGTGTTCCACCGAAACATGCCTATGTTGGATTCTTCAATAAAGTTTGACTATCAGCTAATTCTAAAAGGCTCTTTTATGCTCTTTTTGCTCAGTTCCCTCTTAGATGTGCCAGAAAAATCACTTTATGCCTATTTTTTCATATTAACTAAACTTTTTCCCCCATTCTTTGTTTAAAAGAACAAAGCTTAGTAATTCCAGCCTGTGTTGAGAGGAGAGGGTTAAACATCCAGCTTTGTTGTCGCAAGAACTGACAGCCGCCATTCACAGAGTACGCAGGACCAGGCAGGAAGCGTAAAGCTTGCGCTCCTGCAGTATTCGCCACTCTGCAGCAACCAAGGAGTCAGCTGTCCTGCAAGAGCACGGAAAGCTCCTGGCGAAACCGCGCAGGACCACTGACATTTAAAAGAAGGTACCATGTTAGACCATACCTTCTTGACTCTGAGGGGAGCTGGGATTCCACGTTTCTTCTTTTGTTTTGACTTTCTTTGACAATATGTCAAGTGGAGCTGTCTCCCTTACCTTATCTTTCCTTTACCTTATCTTTCCTTTCTCTTACCTACTCTTGAGGTTTCGATTGCAGTGTGTTGAGTGTATGAATGTGTGTTTGCGTGTGAGTGGTGTGTCTGTTGCGTGCATGGGAGTTTGGTTGTCTTGAATCATTTGGGGATTCTGTTCAGATTTTTGATAAAATGACAGAGATACCGGTGCTGCCTGTACTGTATTGATTCATTCATAGGTCGAACCCATTCTGTTCCCCGTCTTTTTGTGGTTCTATCTCCTGCATAGGTCTTCCCATCATTGGTTACTGAGTTATTTGACTGTATATATTTCATCTCTTAGTGGGAACTCTGTGTCAGACTTGTTCCTTCGTTCTTCATGGCTGTGTATTTTTGTGCACTTACTACCTATGTATCCTTATGTTATTGTATTTTTATTTATTTGTACTGCACCCGGTTCTTCTTTGCCTCAATAAAAATGATATTACAAAAAGAAAAAAGAAGAAGGTATCGGGGGGCTGTGGGCTGTCTACCACAAGATGCCAGCATTTATAAAAAGGTACCGGGGGCTGCCTACCACCAGACGCACCAACGTGTAGAGAAGGAAAAACAAAACAAACAAAAAAATTCTGAACCCAATTTTTTTTTCTTGGGTTTTCCTCCTCTACATGTAGGTGTGTCTTATGGTCAGGTGCATTTTATAGCACGAAAAATATGGTGTATATATACATACATACTCTCACATATACAGTCACATGAAAAAAATTAGGACACCTTATGAAACATTCAGTTCTATCTTAAGATATGTTCACATATCGATGTCAAATCCTTTTTTTTTTTAAATTTATCTCTGGAAAAGAAAGTGATGTAATTGCAGGCAAACAATAAAAATGTTCCTTGATTTATTCATGAAACAAAAGATATCCACAAAAATGTGTATTCTGAGGAATAAATTAGGACACCCCACATATCCTCCCACTTAAAGTAGCTGAAATCACACACAGGTGTATCACATCAGGTGCACATGATTAGAACTTCATTACTCAGCATTTTGAAGGTTTGCCCTACTTAAACCTCAGACATTTATCCCCTTTTTTACTAATGTGCAGCGCAGGTTTTAGCACCGACAGCGGCGGTAACTGCTCTGATGCTCATAGACTTCCTATGAGCTTCAGAGTAGTTACCCCCGCTGCCGGTGCTAAAACCTGTGCTGCACATTAGTAAAGGGGGGGTTAGTTTGGTGTGCTTATGACTACTGCGATGAGAGTGAACACCATGCTGAGATCAAAAGAGCTGTTTGAGGACTTCAGAAAGAAGATTGTAGCAGCTTATAAGTCTGGTAAGGGATTTAAACACGATCTCAAAAAAATTTGACATTAGCCATTCCACGGTCCGGAAAATAGTGTACAAGTGCTAGAACAGATGCAGAATCCTGCTTGGCTGTCACATTCCACAAAAATACTAAAGTTACAGAAAAAAAAACCCCACGAGCAGAAAAGACTAGCTGTCTTGCTTGTAGGAAGACAACTAGAAGTCAGAGGGCAGTCCTGGAAACTGGCGAATGTTACGCCAATCTTCAAGAAAGGTTCAAGAGGAGATCTGGGAAACTAGAGACAAGTAAGTCTGACTTCAGTACCGGGAAAGATGGTAGAGGCACTGATAAAGGACCACATCATTGATCACCTTGATGGATACAATTTGATGAGGACCAGCCAGCATGGCTTCAGCAAAGGAAGATCTTGCTTGGCAAATTTACTGCACTTCTTCGAGGGAGTAAATAGGCAGATAGACAAGGGTGATCCGGTTGACATCGTATATCTAGATTTTCAGAAGGCGTTTGACAAGGTTCCCCATGAACGTCTACTTCGAAAAATTGCGAGCCATGGAATCGAGGGTGAAATACTCACGTGGATTAAAAACTGGTTGGTGGATAGGAAACAGAGAGATGGGTAAATGGACAATACTCGGACTGGAAAAGCGTCACGAGTGGTGTGCCACACGGTTCAGTGCTCTTCAACATATTTATAAACGACCTAGAAATTGGTACGACGAGTGAGGTGATTAAATTTGCGGACGATACAAAGTTATTCAGAGTAGTGAGGACACAGAAGGATTGCGAAGACCTATAACGAGACATAAACACACTCGAGGAATGGGCCGCGAAATGACAAATGAGGTTCAACATTGATAAGTGCAAGGTGATGCATGTCGGTAACAAAAATCATATGCACGAATACAGGATGTCCGATGCTATACTGGAGAGAGCCCCCAGGAAAGAGACTTAGGAGTACAACAAGTCAATGAAACCGTCCGCGCAATATGCGACGGCGAAAAGGGCAAACAGAATGCTATGAATGATTAAGAAGGGGATCACAAACAGATCTGAGAAGGTTATCATGCCGCTTTACAGGGCCATGGTACATCCCCACCTGGAATACTGCGTCCAACACTGGTCGCCGTACATGAAAAAGGACATAGTACTACTCAAAAGGGTCCAGAGAAGAGCGACAAAAATGGTTAAGGGACTGGAGGAGTTGCTGTACAATGAGAAGCTAGAGAAACTGGGCCTCTTCTCCCTTGAAAAGAGGAGATTGAGATGGGACATGATCGAAACATTCAGGATATTGAAGGGAATTGACTTAGTAGAGAAAGAGAGATTATTCACCCTCTCTAAGGTAGAGAGAACATGAGGGTACTCGCTAAAGTTGAAAGGGGATAGATTCCATACAAACATAAGGAAGTTCTTCTTCACCCAGAGAGCGGTAGAAATCTGGAATGCTCTTCCAGAGGCTGTTATAGGGGAAAGCACCCTTCAGGGATTCAAGAAAAGGTTAGATAAGTTCCTGCTGGACCAGAACATACGCAGGTAAGGCTAGACTATAGTAGGGCACTGGTCTTTGACATAAAGGCTGCCACATGAGCAGACTACTGGGCACGATGGACCACTGGTCTGACCCAGCAGCGGCAAATCTTATGTTCTATACTGCTACTAATGACTGGGGAGTCAATTTAGAAGGAAAGATCAAAAATATGTAAATGGAGTTTCCTACAAAAGATCTCATGAAATGGGATTGACTACCCACTTGTTAAGGAATAGAGTGGGACTGTACAAAAAATAAGGATTCTCTGTACCTATCCCAACCTTTCTTGAGTTTTATTTTTTCAGACATATAACAGCTATAACTTAGTCATGAAATACTGCAATTTACTGTAAGGCTACTACATAGTAATGTTCTGTTCAAGGATTTAACTATTGTGTGTTACTTTCTGTTCAGGTCCTGGTTACGTTGAAGGAGTGTGTGGCGCGGTGGTTGAAGCTACAGCCTCAGCACCCTGGGGTTGTGGGTTCAAACCCCGCGCTGCTCCTTGTGACCCTGGGCAAGTCACTTAATCCTCCATAGCCCCAGGTACGTTAGATAGATTGTGAGCCCACCAGGACAGATAGGGAAAATGCTTGAGTACCTGATTGTAAAACCGCTTAGAAACCTGGATAGGCGGTATATAAAATCCTAATAAAAAACATTAAAAAAAAAACATCCATAAAACATGAGATACTATTTGCTTCCTCTCTCAGGCTGTAACATGATGAGCACCCCTACTAAAATAGTTTTAATATAACATAACATTATACTTATAAACAGCGTTACCAAAAAGTTCTACGCAGTTTACAAAAGATTATAAACATTAAACATAATCGTATATTTGAATGAGTCAGCTAGTCGGAGGTATTTAGAGAAAAGATAGTTTTTTAGCTGTTTTCTAAAATGTCTGTAAGAAACAGCTGTAAAGCAACAATGATTGAAATTCTTTTTCATGAGAAGCTGCCTGAGATGCTAAAGAGTGATTTAAGAATTTCTTGCTTTTACAACCTTTTACAGAAGGGAAATTGAACATAGCATGAGTTTTTCTACTGCATTTGTGCATAGCTATGGAAAAACTATTAGCCAGATCGGTAGAGGCTGCACCATATAAAACCTTGTAACAAAAACAGCCCAACTTGAACAATACCCGAGCTTCCACAGGCAACCAATGCAATGCACAATAAAATAAATAACATAATCGTATTTCTACAATTCGTAAATCAATCTAACTACTGTGTTTTGTATCAATGATAATCTCAATAATTCCTTCTTAGTAATTGATAAATAAGCAATATTGCAATAGTCAAGGAGACTCAACAGTAATGACTGGACCAATAATTTAAATTTTCTACTGCATCTTGCTCTTGAGTATATTGATACAAGCTTACTCTAACATTATGCCATTGGAATGTTCTTTCTAGAAACATAAAATTATCAGGAACAAGAAGGGAAAACATGGAAGTGCTATTACAATTATATTTGTATGTTAGCAATAACGTTTCTCAGAACATTTTATTTAAACACTATTGTTTAAGCCTGTTACATTAACGGGTGCTAGAATATATGTCTGCCTGTCTTCCATTCTTTCTGTCTCTCTCCCTCCCGCTGTCTGCCTGTCTTTCTTTCTGTCTGTCTCTCTCCCTGGCTCCCTTTATGTCTGTCTGTCTTTCTGTCTCTCTTCCTGCCCCTGGGTCTTTCTTCCTTTCTTTCTGTCTGTCTCCTTCCCGCTGTCTATCTTTCTCCCTCCCTCACGCTGTCTGTCTTTCTTTCTGTCTCTCTCCCTGTCCCCTATGCAGCAGCATTTCCTTCCCCCCACACTTCCCTATGCAGCAGCTGCTGCAGCATTCCCTCCCCCTCCATTTCCCTATGCAGCAGCATTTCCCTTCCCCACCCCACTTCCCTGTGCAGCAGCAGCAGCAGCATTATCTCCCCTCCACTTCCCTGTGCAGCAGCAGCAACGGTATTTCCCTCCCCTCCACTTCCCTGTGCAGCAGCATTTCCCTCCCCCACCCCATTTCCCTGTGCAGCAGCAGCATTCCCTCCCCGTCCACTTCCCTGTGCAGCAGCAGCAGTATTTCCCTTCCCCTCCACTTCCCTGTGCAGCAGCAGCGGTACTTCCCTCCACCCCCCCACTTCCCTGTGCAGATGCAGCAGCATACCCCCACCCCCCTCCCCGTCCCTTCCCTTCCCAGCAGCTGGTTGTTTATGCCGGCTCCCTTAGTCCCTTGCCGGAGTTATTTTTAAGTTTAAAGCTGCCACGGTGGCTCCTCTCATGATCCCCGCCTGCATCAGAAGCCTTCCCTCTGACGTGACGTCAGAGAGGCTTTCGACGCAGGTGCAGCTGTGAGAGGAGTCGCCATGGCAGTTTTGAACTTAAAAATAACTTCGGTCAGGGACTGTAAGAGAGCCGGCCAGACCGCAGGCCGCAGAACAGTACCTGGGTGGCCATGAGTGTGGGGCCGTTCTATTAGACGGAGTGAGGGCGGAAGGGGGAGAGTCGCCTCTGTGAGTCTCTGCTTAAGGTGACTCTGCATACACAGAAGAAACCACCGTTGACTCCTTCTACTGTGCATGTGGGGCCCCGGTGCTACGGATCACAGATCACACAGGTAGGAGTGCGCACGTGCACTTAAGGTTTCATTATTAGTGATTTAACAGTTGCATAACCTGTGAGTTGGTTTCCAATGAGCAAACTGGCTATTCTAATAAGTATTTGCATTTTATTTCTAATTATTTTTTTCTTTAAAAACATTTAAATCCCATCCATCTCCAAATCTGAGCAGATTACAACATGAGAAATAAACAAAACACACATGAGAAGAATTAAAACAAAATCAGTCAATGCATAAGAAAATAAATAAAATTAAGTTTCAGTTTACGGCTTTTAACTATACTTCATTCATTGTATTTTACTACTGTTATGCTGTTGATAAAATTGAAAGTGTTATGTTGAATTATACTTGCTGTACACCTCCTTGTTTGAATCTCTTCATAAAGATGATAAATAAATAGAGCTATGCTGTATCTCCTTGCATCTGTTCATCACAGTAACAATAGCAAACAGTACAAGAAGGAACCAAGTGGACGCTTGGTAAACCCTTTACTATTATTTCTTACCTGTAATTGTATGAACTAAATTTCTTGCTTTCTCTCAACATTGTTCTGTAAAGACTCAATACATGTGCTCTGCTGGATGATGCCATATTGCAAATTGTTTGATCTTTTGTCAAAGTTCACATAAAAGTGTTTACAGTTAGGCCTGAATAGAAGTGGGAGACACAAATAAAATATTTTATAAATTTTTATTACAAAAGTTCTACCATTCTAAGCTGTACATCACCATTCAGAATAAAAAGATCTCTAGCTTCATTTTCCAAAATAATAAATAAGTGAGAGATTGGAGAAACTGGGCCTCTTCTCCCTTGAAAAGAGGAGACATGATCGAAACAGTCAAAATACTGAAGGGAATAAACTTAGCAGATAAAGACAGATTATTCACCCTCTCCAAGGTAGGGAGAACGAGAGGACACTCTCTGAAGTTAAAAGGGGATAGATTCCGTACAAACGTAAGGAAGTTCTTCTTCACCCAGAGAGTGGTGGAAAACTGGAACGCTCTTCCGGAGGCTGTTATAGGGGAAAACACCCTCCAGGGATTCAAGACAAAGTTAGACAAGTTAGGGCACTGGGCTTTGACCAGAGGGCTGCCACGTGAGCAGACTGCTGGGCATGATGGACCACTGGTCTGACCCAGCAGCGGCATTTCTTATGTTCTTATGTTCTGAGATGCAGTTCTAATCCCTTCCTTTTTTTCCCCCTTCAGGTATAAATATTCTCCAATCAAGCAAATTAAGGGCCCCTTTTACTATCAAGCTGCACTAGAGGTTTTTAGCAATAGGCTGGCGAGGTAAATGCTCCGACGCTCACAGAATTCCTATGAGCATCGGAGTACTTACTTTGCATGCCAACGTTAAAAACCTCTAGCACAGCTTCATAAAAGGTGGGGGAGGTATAAGCAAGTATCTATAATGCACACTTGGTTATAATAACATTAACGTAAAACCTATAGGAAACAAAAGTACACCATCCGCTGAACATTAATAGACATGAATAGATCTGCTCTGTGACAACCCTTAATATCCTTCTAGGTACATCTACTACCCTTTTAAGATTTCTAGCTGACTCATGGCTTTCCCCTCCTTCTGTCCTTCAGTATTTCATAAAAGGATCTCTCATAAGGTAGACCTCAAACATATTTTCACTGAATGTAGCAGTCAATCCAAAATCTTAGGAGCAAACAGCTTTAGCCTCTTTTGTTTCTCTTCCACCCCACACCCAAGGTTGCTCACAATTACATTTGTGTAAGGAGGTAGGGGAATGGCTTCAAGATCAGCAACAGCTCCTTTAGAAGCTAAGGGCTCCTTGCTAGCAAATGGTAGAACCCTCTACCATAGCTTTCTCGTCAAAGCCAGCGTAATTTACTAAGGTTCTTTTCCTATTCTGTGTCTGTGTATGAAATAAAAGCTTAGAGGTCCTTTTATCAAGCCACACTAGCGGGGTTAGCGCATTGGACATTTCATCACACGCTAACCCCCGCAGCAAGCAAAAAAACTAACGCCTAGTCAATAGAGGCATTAGTGACTAGCGCGGCAGGTGGTTTAACGCGCGGTATTACACGCATTAAACCCCTACCACGCCTTGATAAAAGGACCCCTTAGTGTTATTTGTCCCGTCAGGTTTCACTGCACATCACTACCAGAAAATCAGAAATCTGCCTTCCTAAAACATAGTTTCAGCTCTGACATACATCAACTTAATAGGAGCATTTGTCGCACGGCAGCCACTACTGCAGCTTTATAAAAAGGGAGAGTAAGATCATTTAGATATATTGGTCCATTTGGACCTAATTTCCACCAAGTTCTTTTCCCACTTCTTGTTCTTTATCCAAACTAAAAAGTTTCTCACTGAGGAGGATCATAAAACAAAAAATTCTGTTCTTTATAGGCAATCATACAATAGAAAATTAAGAAAAAAAGTTGTACTTATAGATAGCACTCGAGGTTTAAAATCCAACAATTGTTTCCTTATCTGTTGAGTATTTCTAGATACATCTGGAAAGACAAGGATCTTCTGTCCATAAAAAGGAATTTCTTTCTTAGGAAAATATTTTTAATGATCATTGTCTTTATCTCTTCAGAATCAAGTGACCAGAAGAGTAGCTCTTTGATCAATTAAATCTTGAGAAGTTGGAAGAATTATGTTAAATTCAATTAATCCACTTCTTTGCCATTCTGATTCTGTAATTTAGGTAAATACACATAGTAACAATTTTCAAATTTAATACTATCAACTTCTTCAATATTTAGCATTTCCTTTAGATATGTCCTGAGAAGAAACTCAGGAGCTAGTAATTTGTGATCTAGGGAAAATTCAAAAATCTTACATTTTTAACTTTCAACATATTTTCCAATTTATCTAATGATCTATCAACATATAAACTGTCTATCTTTAACTGTTAAACACTAGCTCCTTGAATTGTAGCCAACTGAGAAACTGTGTATGTCTTTTACCAAGTTCCTGAATTTCTCCATCAAATTGAGTCAATTTGGCAATAATTTGCTGAGTAAAATCACACAGCTGAGGGAGAGTGGATTTCAACCAACTCTCAGTTCAAGAAACAATTTTCCACACATCCACACTCTTCACTATTTCTAGTTGTGGTAGTTCTGAATATTTAACAGCAATGGACATCAGAATTGCTGAAAACTGTATAGAAATCTTCTCTTGGGAAATATATTTACCCTAGAAAACGGTGATTGGAGAACGCCCTTTCTCTTGGGGACTAAAGGAAGATATAAGTGGAGAGGGGGTAGGTCGACTCCCAGAACTCAGAGAAGGACCTGAGGACAAAGGAGATCTTGCAGTTGATAATTGATTTTACAAAGAAACATGTCTGTCCATCAGACCTTTCACACGGGAAGTACTCACTGCAGATGCACATTTAACTTTCCCTCTGCGTTTTCCCATCTATAATTAATTTAAAAAAACAAAAACATAAACAGTACCTTAACTAGAGATCTAAAGCTCCTGGCCTTTGTGGCTCCTAAGGAGCACCACATGCCCCTATAAGCATGCCCCCTTCAGGCACACTTCTATAGCCATGCACTGCAAACACAGCTGTTTAAATGTCCAAAGCAGCAGCACCCCTAATGACATCAGATGCTGCTATGATCACTCAGGACCTCCTCTCTCAAACTTCTCCAGCCTCAAGTGGATCAGGAAAGTCTCACTGATCTTAGGCAGAGCCACAAGCACACCCTTTTAAATGTTCAAAGCAGTGGTACCCCTGATGACATCAGATACTGCTACGATCTCCAGGGACCTTCTCTCTCAAACTTCTCCCCTCAAATGGATCAGGAAAGACACACTTCACTCAGGCAAAGCCACATGCACAGCTGTTTAAATGTCCAAAGCAATGGCACCCTGACGACCTGAGACCTCCTCTCTCAAACTTCTCCTGCTTCAACTGGACCAGAAAAATCTCTCTGCTCTCTTTCTATACATAATTCTTTCTGCAAATAGAATTATGTGCCAATGATTCTTTTGAGTTTGTGCTGCTTGTCATAAGCTATTATGTTGCTTTGACAGCAGTTGCTATTTGCTACCCTAGGCAACCACTTAGTTTGCCTAATGGTTGAGCTGGTAAAAAAAATTCTGGGGAGCACTCTGGAAGTCACAGCAGAAAAAAGTGAGAATGGATAAGTGTCAACCATAAGGATAAAATAAAAACTTCAAGTAATCTTGTAAGAGTATTTACAATATTACTTTGGGGGGGTTGGGGGGAGGGTTTAATCTTATGGTTGGTTGACACTTATCCATTTCCACTTTTTTCTTCTGTGATTTTAATTTTGTGGGTTTTTGGTTCCAGTTTTTGCTTTGTTTAGAGCACTGGGAGCTGGGGTTGCCATATGACTCCAAAAAAAGAGGACAGATTGATATAACCAAGTTTTACTTCCATTGAAAGCAATGGAAGTAAAACCCGGATGTCTCAATCCATCTTCCTTTTTCTGGAGCCATATGGCAACCCTACTGGGGGCCCATACTCATGCTCCTTCAAAAGAAAAATGAACTTAATGCCACACCTGGGACACAGTCTTTAGAAAATATATTTATGTTTAATCTCTGGTTTTACTCACTAATATCTTCCTATAAATAGGCTGATGCTGAACCAAGAAATTCAATAACATGAAGTTAAACTAGAGACTTTGGATCTCAAGTGCCTGCAGTTATTTAGCCAATTGAGCAAGTCTTAGCTCATAACTTAGCTCGGGTGTAGTTTTCTACCCAGTCACCTAGAAACAGT
Source organism: Geotrypetes seraphini (assembly GCF_902459505.1). Classification (NCBI taxonomy): domain Eukaryota; kingdom Metazoa; phylum Chordata; class Amphibia; order Gymnophiona; family Dermophiidae; genus Geotrypetes; species Geotrypetes seraphini. The sequence continues at coordinate 206,817,786 of NC_047085.1, read as the reverse complement.
CTGTTTCTAGATGGCCGGGTAGAAAACTACACCCGAGCTAAGTACTATTATGATAATAACAGAAATTTAAGATAAGGATAAAAATGAGTTAATAAAAATGAATTAGAAAAAGAATCACATAAAGTAAAAGTTTTTATATAAAATAAATTAAATATCACAAAAGAGACTAATGGACCGATGATAGCCTGCAAAGTTATGAGCCAAGACTTGCTCTATTGTCTAAATAACTGCAGGCACTTGAGATCCAAAGTCTCTAGTTTAACTTCATGTAATTGAATTTCTTGGTTCAACATCAGCCTATTTATAGGAAGATATTAATTAGTTTCACTTGTATAAAGAAGGTATTATTATAATCTCTGGTTTTAGCCATGCTACTGTTTTTTTATTTAATAAGAACAGATTTTTATTTTTCTGCTAAAAAAAAACAACAGCTTTCTCCGTAAACAACTTGAAATGCCAATTCATTAAACTGCTTATGGCTACACAAGCGACCAGAAGATGCAAAATCTTCCAAACGCTATAGAAACAACAGATTTCCAAAACGCTAGCCTTTAAAATGTGAAGTCTTACACTAGCATTCATAATTCAACTTTTAAATAGCAGAACATAAAAACCTGCACTCATGTGAGCTGAGGGCATGCATCACTTAACGCCAGAAAGATAAAAGGTCAAAAACCAATATTCACATGTGCAAAATCTGTTGATCTTTACTGCTCAAGAAATTTCTCCCACAGCACTTTTCATACCTTTTTCGAATTTATTTTGGGCAGAGCAGATGTGTGTGCAATCACGCTTTAAGAACAACACAGTAACATGTACTCTTCCGTCGGCAACTGATGACGTTACTAAAGCTAGTCTACTCCACTATCACCTGATCCTCTCCCTTCCCCGTCATGTGATCCATAATAATAATAAGCTGCTCACTAGGGAAAGTAGCAAAAGCGGGAAAATATGATGAGCAGGGAGAGTTCTTATAATTTTTGGAGCAGTATGTTTTTTTTTAAGCATTTATATCACGCACTGTCTAGAAATCTATATGATTGCGTGAATAAATATGTTGCTTGAATCCAGCTTAATTGGCTGTGGTACTGTTGTAACACTTTACGTTTACCACTTCGTGTAATATTTTGGAAACCTGTCAAACTAATTTAGGTTTCTTGAAACCGAATGTACTACAGTTTGCTTTCCTAATCCTCGAAGAACAGATAAAAATAGTATTTCATGTTCAGAACCTTTGGAGGTGCATCGCCTCTGTAATTAAACCGAGGAAAACTAGGGATAGAACGTATAAGACCAGTCTTTAGTGGCGATAGCAATCCTTTCTGCTTCAAGCAGAGTGCCAGTTCAGGTCGCTGATGGTGTTACAGCGTGATGTGATGACTTTAAGGAGAAAGCATGCTGTAACATATTTCTGATAGAGCGGTGTCCCGCAAACCTTTTAACGCTGCGGCACATTAAACTCAAATCAAATCGGTTCCAGTTTCGCTTTTTTCTGCTTTCCTGTCTTCTGCATTCCTTCCTCTCTCTCCTCCACCCCCATGTGCAACATGTCTCCCTCTCTCTCATTCCTTCCCTTGCTGCAAAGAGAGTGGGAAAAGAGAGGGGGGGGGGTGTCCAGAGCACATCTCTACTAACCCTTCTACTGACAAGTTAAACATTTCTCCATCTTTCATCCCCTGGCATGTATAGCATCTTTTGCCCCTCCCCACAAGCCCCATGCCCAATATTTTTCCTTCTATCAACTGTCTCCAACACCATGCTGCATCTCTTCCTTCCCTCTACCAGTCTTCTCTCTTGAATCCTTTTCCATCTATCCCACACTTCCCTCTCCACTGCAACATCCAATATTTCTGCCTCCCTCCTCTCCACCACTATCTGTCCAACAATTATCCCTTTTTTGCCGTTTCCCCATGTGCATTAGCTCTCTCCCTCCTGCTCCATGCACCTATGTCCTACCATTCTCCCTTTCTATTCCATCCCCTACGGGCATCTCTCCCTCCCTTACCACCACCCCACCTATGCAGCATTTGTCCTTCCCTGCTTTCCCAACCCTCCCAGCCCATGCAGCATCTGTCCAATTGGCTCACAAATGTCAGTCTAGGACAGGGGTGCCCACACTTTTTGGGCTTGCGAGCTACTTTTAAAATGACCAAGTCAAAATGATCTACCAACAATAAAATTTAAAAAAAAACACACAAAGCACACTGTACGCATAGAAAATGTTAATCATCATTCCTATTCCAGGGTTTTTCAAAGAGGTCAAAGCAGATGACTCTATGCACTGTCACCTCACTAACAACCATACAAAAACAGACAAATACCCCCCTCCCTTTTTACTAAATCACGATAGTGGTTTTTAGCGCAGGGAGCTGCACTAAATGCCCCACGCTGCTCTTGATGCTCATAGGCTCCCTGCGCTAAAAACCTCTATTGTGGTTTAGTAAAAGGGGACCACAGTGTAAAATATAGACAGCAGATATAAATTCAGATACATTTTGATCACTAAATTTAAAATAAAATCATTTTTCCTACCTTGCCTGGTGCTTTCATGAGTCTCTGGTTGCACTTTCTTCTTCTGACTGTGCATCCAATCTTTCTTCCCTTCTTTTAGCCCGTATGCTTTCTCTCCTCCTGACCTCATTCCCCTCCCCAACGTTTTCTTCCTCTCTCCCTGCCCTCTCTTTTTTTCTCTCTTCATGCCCCCTTTCTTTTTTTCTGTTTCTCTTCTTTCCTTCTGTCCCCTGCCTGCCCTCCCCCAAGTCATTGCCACTGCCGCTGCCATCAGATAACAGGCCCCCAAAGCCGCCCACCGCCGGCCAAGCTCTCCCTGCTTCAGGCCCACCAGCATTCCTCTCCCCGACGTCAATTCTGCCGTCGAAGAGGAAGTTCCGCTGGCCAGAACTTCCTCTCCGACGGCAGAATTGACGTCGGGGAGAGGAAGGCTGATCGGCCCAAGATCGACCTATTGGGAGAAATGCTGCCGGGTCTTGCCTTTGAGGAAACAGAAAGTAGGCAGGACCTGGCAGCAAGAAGAGCAAATCGCAAGCTTCACTGACCTGTCTCCTGCTTTAGCCCGCGAACGGGGCTCTAACATGTGTGTGCCGGCTTCCCTTCTCCCCCCTCCCCCGACATAACTTCCGGTTTCAGAGGGAAGAAAAGGGAAGCCGGTACAAGCACACGTTAACCCCCGGAGCATAAGTTCTCCAAGCCGGTTTTTTTTTTTTTTTTAAATGTTGAGCAGCGGCGGCAGCAGCAGAATTCAGGAGTGGGCCAGTCAGGAGGAGAAAAAAGAGAAGGGAAGAAGGGAACCCGCTCTGCGATTGACTGGGGTCGCCTGAGCGAGCGACCTGTTGATCGCGACCGACGTATTGGGCACCCCTGGTCTAGGATATCAAATGTAATCTTTTGTGTTTAAAAGTGTTTTTTGGGCTAGTCTTTTGTGGGTGTGCTAGAGGTCCTGGCTTCAAGACTCAGAGGAGCAGCGGGAAGTAAAATAAATTACAATAATAGCCAAGAGTGGTTGCATAAAAAGTATATTTTAAAAGAATAGGCTTAATATTACAAAGATACAATGCTTAGAGAAAGATGTGCTACAGAACTCTTTGTTTGCTTTGGTGAATGAGAAAAAAAAATTTATGTGTCTCTGAATAGGTGAGATTTTGAAGTGTGAAGGAACTGAGAGGGGAAGAGAGGAGGCAGAGAGAGATAGTCAAGAGCAAGAGAGGAGGCCTTTATAGGTTGGAATCTTGTTCTAAAAATAGCATCTATTGTTAGTAAATACTGATCTTTAACATATTTTCCAGCATCTCTCTGTGCCATAATTTAGTAACTGTTTGAAACAATGGCTCTCAATTGACAATAAGTACCTGTCTTTAAGAACAGGCAGCTGGAGCCATTGTTTGTCTGATTACCTTAAGCCTCAGACCTCAGCACATCTGTTGAAATTCCAGGGCTGTGATGAATACTTCCAGCACTATGCCGATGGTTCTTTGTTAATCTCAAGTACTGGCATTTTAGAAGTCATTTAGTGGCATTCTAATGTCTTTTCTGAGATTGAATGGCTAGGAGCCTTTAGTCTATCTGCATTGACATTCCCAAGATCAGATTTGTTTAATATAATCTCCCTTAGGCCTTTGCTGACGCTCTGGTTAGGCCAACAGAAATGCTGCCAGCTAGCCTTCAGCAATGTAAGGCTGACATTTCTCACTTTTTTTTTAAATAAAGGCAAGACTGTGGTACCATTCCATAAGGCATTCACTCCTACAACTGTGATGCCTCACTCTTACCTCCAATATTACATGTTATGCTATATCAGCAGGTCCCTTTATCATGCACAGTCTATTTCCATGGTTATGGAGCTAAGCAATTCCCATTATGAGTCCAGACCTCATGTCTTAGGTTGGGCAGTCACTACTGGTTGGGGAAACCCAATATATTACTTCCTATCCATCTTAGAGAGAACGAACAGTGCATATGCAGGAATTTTCTAAGGAGGTTTAGACCTGAAGGCCTGAAGGTACCAGGCTGACACTGTCCTTCCCAATCCCCCTAGCCCATGCATCATCTGTCTTTCCCTGCCTTCCCAAACCCCCCAGCCCGTGCAGTATATGTTCTTCCCTCCCTTCCCAACACCAGCCCCCCAGCAGGATCCTGTGGCACAACCTCTCTCTCTATCTCCCAACTCCTACACCTATTTCCTCCCTTGGCACTGTAATTTTAAATGTTTGGGAAGCCGGCAGTGGCTTCAAGGTGAGCCTGCTGCCGTCAGCCTGCCCTGGAAGTCTTCATATTACAGCAACTTTCTGTCCCCGCGAAGGACAGGCTGACAGCAGCAGGTTTACCTCATAGCCGCTGCTGACTGCCCAAAGATTTAAAATTACAGTGGCCAATTTAGGGTTGCTTTTACAAAACCACATAGAGGTTTCTACTGCAGGCCAGCAAGGTAAATGCTCTGACACTCATAGGAATTCTATGAACATTAAAGCATTCACCTTGCCATCCTGCAATAGAAACCTCTACTGCAGCTTTGTAAAAGCCAGCGTTAATTTGCAGGCCATTGATTGGATAATATTATAATGTTTGGAATACTTTTCTCCATTGGGAAGCACAGGAGATTCATTACTTGTTTCATCTTGTGGCAGATGATGGGACTATTAAATCCTTTGCACAATTACAAAATTACTTTGACTTACCCTCTACTGATGGGTTTGCGTATTTTCAAATTCAACATTATATACAATCTCTGCCTTCAGGAAATCTAGCCGCAGGTCGGCATGCTGTCTATGGCTTACATCATTGGAGCCCAGCAATTGATTCCCCTTAAGTTCCATCAACGTCATCTGACGGATGAGTCCCCTTTGTTTGACCTTCATAAGCTCCAGGATGCTTGGGTCCGAGACTTACAAATTATATTGCCTGAAGACGTGGTCTTAATAGCTATTAAGAGATTGAGTGTTTATCGGAAATATATGACTTTTTGGGAGCAACATTTTCAATTGGTGTTGCGTCTCTATATTTCTCCTAAGAGAGCGTACTTGCCTCGTTTTCAGGCCTTTGTTCAGTGCCCTCACTGTCCTTGCCCAGAGGCAAGTTTGGGCCACATGTTGTGGTATTGTCCTTTGGTTGAGGCCTTTTGTGACTGCATCTTCACTTTTATTGAACATATTTGGAAAGTGAAACTACATCATTCTCCTCTATTACTCTTTGGTATTCTTCCCAGTTACTATCTCCGGCAGCGGGGTACTTCCACTTTTCTTAAATGGACAATAGCGATAGCGCTGAAGTGTATTCTTCTGAAGTGGTTGGATGCAGAAGCTCCTGATATTTCTCTGTGGAGGACTCGAGTGATTACTTTCCTGATATGGGAACGCAGAAACATTGTGGAGATTTCCTCCCCTAGGGGGCCTTTCTTTCAACAGGCGTGGAAACTCTTTTGGAACACTATGACTCCTCTGGCGCGGAGTCGCCTTTTGAATTCTTGATGCTTGTGTTTGCTAACCTCCATATTGTTAGTCCATTGTATTGCTGTTTAGAGAATGACTCTGGTTGGGAGGGAGGGGATAGTGTTTGGGGGTGGGGGGAAGGGGTGTATAGTTGCATCCTCTTCTGAAAATTGATAAAGTTTGTACTGCCTTTGTTTTCTTGACTTTAATAAAAATTATTTGAACATAATGTTTAGAATACTTTAACATTATAATTTCCCAGTTTAAATATATCTCCTTTCCTTATCAGGCAGCCTCTATGTGGTCAATTTTGCCAATTCAGATATGATCTATAGTAATTCTTACCATTGTTAAAAAAGCACTTAAAACTTTTTTGTTTCAGAAATTCAATCTTAGTAGTTAGTAATGGGATAATGTCTTGTTATTTATGTATATCCTAGTTTAGGCCCTCTTTTATGAAGCCGCGTTAGGCTTTTTTATCACTGGCCACAGAAGTATTAGTGCCAACGCTCATAGGAATTCTATGAGCAATGGAGCTTTTACTGCTGAGGCCGGCAATAAAAAAGCCTAACATGGCTTCAAAAAGTTACAGCAGATGAATCCAGGGTCCCTCCCATTGGGTTACTTACTATTCCTTTTTGCCTCTACATTATTTTGTAGAATTTGCCACTATGGTCTACTTCGTGTGTGTCTGGTTGTTGGTTGTGTGGTATGAGAGCGTGAGGAGGGGTTTCATGGCCGATGGGCCTGTTCAGCTGATCCAACTGCTTTGTTACAAGGCTTACCAGTGAGCATACCATCCTATATATGACAGAGCTCAGCTTGGTGCTCTCTATCTCCGCTTGCTGGTGGATGGACACAACCCATTTGTCTCTGGATTCATCTGCTGTGACTAAAGGAAAGAAATTATAAACATTTTGGCACATTGTTTTCCTTGTATCAGACAGTTCACTGGGTTTAAGAACAGGCAATCGTGGCTAGATGCAATACAGGCAAAGTTTATAGCTTAATTAAAGAAGGATGAGAAATTGAGGCCTCTAAGGGCAGGGTCATTAATCTGCTTCAGGGTTGGAATGTAATACTCTGAAAATAGAACTAGATGTTTGGGTCTAAATGTGCTGAATTTTCCTGAAGTCCTTATGTCTTATGTGGCTGAGATGTTTCAAGTCTCCTTGTACGAGGAAGGTTTACCTCTGCTTCAGGTTTATTATATCTCCACCAGAAATAAATTGGTTTTAGAGATTTAGAAAAGGAGAGAGAGTAATATTTTAGCTGATAAAATGACTTTGTCAAGCTTTCTGGAGACTTGAGCACATCAGAGCCATGTTTTCAGTTTCTTTTGTGTTTAATGAAAACAGGAATGCCATCTTACATTTGTAGTTCCATAATCATAATGTTTTTTTGTGGGCCATAAGATATGGCTTTTCCACAAAAAGTATAATATTTTGTATACTGATTGGTACAAAATAATATACATAAATAAATGCAAAACCCTATGAAAGGCATACAGACCCTCTTATAGTAAAACAGTAGTAACAGCCAGTAATCAAACATCAACAATCTAATCTTCAAGGCATAATACACCACTTACTGGAAAAGTATTCCTGATCCCATATACAGGAACTACCATATTTTTCGCTCCATAAGACGCACCTGACCATAAGACGCACCCTAGATTTAGAGGAGGAAAACAATAAAAAATATCTTATACTGAAAACTAGCTCAAATAACTGAAAGTGAACTTTTAGACCCTGCCAAACCTGCAACACAAATGACCTTAAAGGATAAGGGCAAACCCAGTAATTAAACTAGAATGGTTACTTAATCTGGAGAAACAGGAACTTAAGACAGAATATAATGTTTTAAAAGTGTAAGAGCTTGTTTAAGGAGAAACAGTAGTATTCAAAGGATTACATACTATATTTCTCATCTCAAATCCATGTGTTCTTTCCTTTTAAGTACTGTAATATGCAATCCAGTCATCAGGGTCAAAAAGAGGAAGCCGCACCCACAGGGCTGCCAGTATCCTGGCTGGAAAAAAAAGGGGGCGAGCACGAAGGGGAAAAAAGGTGCAATGCACACAAAGAGGTTCTTTATTTCTCTGTTCCCACCCTGTTCCTGTGTGTGGAGCAGAAGGTTCGGGAAAGTGCAGCCACTGGGGGTAAATGTCAGCATGGCGCTCCACTCTGTACTCTTACGACTGCCAATGCCAACACCTCCAATTGCCGCATGTAAGCAGGAGACCTCGGTCCTCCTGAAAAGAGTGGTGAGATGCGTTCGGTAAGCATACACCCAGCATACCCCCCATAATTTTTTCCCTTCCACCCCAACCAACATTTTGCAATGGCGGCGGCGGCTTTGTCCCATATTCTCTCCCTGCCTATCTTGCTCTTCACCTCCACTGTTGCCAGAGACTTTCTGCATACGGCCCTATGGCTCTAATTCATTGTTGAAGCCGACCAGTGGGGCTCTTCATCCTCGGGCTTCTCCTCCTCCCTGAGTAGGGGGACAGCCGCGGTCATAGTCCGCTGCCCCGGAAGTTGTTGCTAGAGACCAGCGCTTGCGGCTGTGCACACGCTCTCCTCCGAGCTCATCGCTGCAAGGGCTCAGCTACAAGGGCTCAGTGCTATCATCCTGGCTTCCTCATTCAGACACCAGCAGAGCCGCAGCGCATGGGGTTAGGGTCCAGGGACCCGGGAGGGTGTAATTCTCTCTGCAGCTGGGGTATATTTGCTTCATAAGACGCACCCTTATTTACACCCAATTTTGGGGGGAAAAAGTGCGTCTTATAGAGCGAAAAATACGGTAAACACAAGAGCAGCATTTCCCAACCTTTTCACACTTGCAGACTAACAAATTGGCTGCTTATGTGGCCAGATAAAACATAGCTTGCGTGATATTCAGCACTTAACTGTCTAGCATGAATTGCATTAAAATAATACTGTGTTTTATGTGGTCCTGTTTATGCAGTCATTCTAATAGCACATGCTTAAAGGGGACAAGTTTTTGTTTGTCCCCGAGCCTGCTTTCAAATAGGGTCAGATACTATAGGAAATAACTCAAAACCCTGCAAAAAGACTCTCAAAACGTATGTAGAAAATTTCACACCCTGCTCCGCCCCCCCGATCCAGCAGGAGGACTACACAGTTAAAAGAAACAGCGCCGCCATTTCCAGCCAGACCGGGCCGGCGTGGGAGCCCTGCTCCGCCCCCCCGATCCAGCAGGAGGACTACACAGTTAAAAGAACAGCGCCGCCATTTCCAGCCAGACCGGGCCGGCGTGGGAGCCCTGCTCCGCCCCCCCGATCCAGCAGGAGGACTACACAGTTAAAAAGAACAGCGCCGCCATTTCCAGCCAGACCGGGCCGGCGTGGGAGCCCTGCTCCGCCCCCCCGATCCAGCAGGAGGACTACACAGTTAAAAAGAACAGCGCCGCCATTTCCAGCCAGACCGGGCCGGCGTGGGAGCCCTGCTCCGCCCCCCCGATCCAGCAGGAGGACTACACAGTTAAAAGGCACAGCGCCGCCATTTCCAGCCAGACCGGGCCGGCGTGGGAGCCCTGCTCCGCCCCCCCGATCCAGCAGGAGGACTACACAGTTAAAAGAAACAGCGCCGCCATTTCCAGCCAGACCGGGCCGGCGTGGGAGCCCTGCTCCGCCCCCCCGATCCAGCAGGAGGACTACACAGTTAAAAGAAACAGCGCCGCCATTTCCAGCCAGACCGGGCCGGCGTGGGAGCCCTGCTCCGCCCCCCCGATCCAGCAGGAGGACTACACAGTTAAAAGAAACAGCGCCGCCATTTCCAGCCAGACCGGGCCGGCGTGGGAGCCCTGCTCCGCCCCCCCGATCCAGCAGGAGGACTACACAGTTAAAAGAAACAGCGCCAACGGCGCGCCGCCGTTCGGCGTGCCGACGAAGGCGCACGACAAAGGCGCATGCGCCTTAGTGGGCGCCTTCGTGGAGCACCTGAGAGGAGCAACGGAGAGAAGCACCAACGGACCTTAGAGACGTGAATACCTACACCTCGGAGACCTCTCCACCAAACCTCGTGCCTACCTCCACCATAAGGTAAGGAGCGAAAGATCCCCCGCTCCTCCCACTCCAGCCAGAACCCTAAGAAAGAACCACTCCCTCTACCTAACAACCCGAACACGCCAAACCAGACATCAAACATGAAGCCCTCCCAAAATACACACAAAATAGCAGCCATCCTGATAATTCTCCTCATTTCTAGCTGGAATACAACAGCTAACAACCTACCCACCACAACATCAACCGCAAGCACAACCAACTTCCAAATCCCCAACAGAAGAACACTCACTCCAAGCTACCCAAACCAACACACCAACAATCAACAACCCATCACTGTTATCCGGAGAAGAAGAGCAACACCCCCGAAAACAAAACCCCAAACAACTACCACAACACTCATATACCCGGAAACAACTTACATTCCACAGACCAACACGACCTCCCTCACATGTGCCTATGTCAATATCAGATCTCTAGGACCCAAAACAGAAAACATAAAAAACTGGATAACAACAGAAAAACTCGACTGCTTATTCCTCACTGAAACCTGGCTAACCTCAGACACAGACCCTAGAATAAAAGAAGTATGCCCGCCGGGATACAAAATAACAGTAACCTGCAGAGAGAAAAAAAGAGGAGGAGGTCTAGCAATAATATTCAAGAACACCATAACTCTAAACATACTCGAGAAAGTATCCACTCCACAATTGGATTTCCTAGCGTGCCAACTCACAAACACAACACTAAAAAACGCTCTAAACTGCCTGCTCTGCTACATAACACCAGGAAACTGGACCACAGTGAAGCCCGAATTTGAAAACTTCATCTACCAAAACTCACTAACAGCTGACTACAACCTCATACTAGGAGACCTAAACCTACACCTAGAAGATCAAACCTCCACACCAACAAACAACTGTCTATCCTTCCTCAATGCATTATCCTTCAAGATCCTAAACCCACAAACCACTCATGAAAAAGGTCATCAACTGGACATTGCAGCATTCATGACTCACCAACCAACCAATCAAGAAATCCAAACTCCTAACGGAACATGGTCCCCATCCCTATGGTCAGACCACTACGTCTTCAATTTCAACATCAACTGGACCAAAACCAAACACACACCTCAAACAAAAAAAACCACATATACCTCACGCAAACATATCGACCCAACCATCTTCTGGGCAAAGGTAGACGAAACCATCCAAGACTGCGACCCAAAAAATTTCATCTCCCACTGGAAAAATGCATCCACCAACATACTTGACAATCTGGCACCCCTACAAACCAAAACCAGAATCAGAAGGAAATCAGACCAATGGTTTGATAATGAATTACTCCAACTCAAAAGACAGTGTAGAAGATTAGAAAGAAAATGGAGAAAAAAGAATCAAGAACAAACAAAAACCGACTGGAAAAAAATCAACAAACAATACAAAAATCTACTAAAAGACAAGAGGAAAAGTTACTATACCAAGCTCATAGGCACAGAAACACAAGATTCCAAAAAAATCTTCCAAATACTAAAAGAACTAACAGACACCAAACCATACACTACCACCACCAACACACCTCCACCATCACCCACCATCTTAGCAGAACATTTCAAGAATAAAATCACCAACACCAGAGCCACACTCATACTCAACCCATCCAACCAAAATCCAATCACAATCCACCCCACAGGAAAAGAAGCAATCGCAGCAGACAGAACTTGGTCTCAATTCCCAAACATAACATGGCCAGAATTTAACAAATTATACAAAAAATACAGCCATGCCTCCTGTGACCTCAACCATTGCCCCTCATATCTCCTTACCACCTCTAGTATAAAGTTCCGCACCATAATTCTACAATGGATCCAATTCACACTCACAGAGGGCACATTCCCTGACAACCTCAGCGAAATTGTCATCACCCCAATCCAAAAAGACCCAAAGGCACCACAAAACCTCCCTTCCAACTATAGACCTATAGCCTCAATACCGCTATATGTCAAAATTACAGAAGGCCTAGTAGCCAAACTCCTCACCAATTACATAGAGGACCACAACCTACTACACCCCATGCAATCAGGATTCAGAACAAATTTCAGCACAGAGACATTACTAGGCTCCCTCATGGATACCGCCAGACAACAACTTAGTATAGGGAAAAAAATGCTACTCATACAACTGGACCTATCGGCAGCATTTGACCTAGTAGACCACAACATCCTTCTACAGATACTAGATGCAATAGGCATCTCAGACAAAGTATACGCCTGGTTCAAAGGATTCCTAAAACTCAGAACCTACAGTGTAAAATCAAACAAAGAAAAATCAGAATCCTGGTCAAACCCATGCGGCGTATCACAAGGATCTCCACTGTCCCCCACTCTCTTCAATCTATACACTGCCTCTCTAGGAACCCATCTGGATAATCTAGGCATAACATCCTATAGCTATGCAGATGACATCACCATCCTCATCCCATACGAGCATTCCAAACCTACCATGACAGAGGAACTTCACCAAACACTAGAAGCGGTCACAACCTGGATGGAAAATCACAAACTTAAACTCAATCAAGACAAAACCAAATTCATCCTCCTAGAAAACGACAGGATCCAAACCACAACCATCCTAGAAATAAACACAACCAAATATCCCATCCAAACAACCATAAAACTACTAGGCATGACCATAGATAGATGCTGCACAATGCAGCCACAAATAAACAAAACAACTCAAAAATCATTCGCAATCATGAGAAACCTGAGACAAGTACGGAAATTCTTTGAAAGCACACAATTCCTACTTATAGTACAATCCCTAATACTAGGAATACTGGACTACTGTAACATTCTCTTCCTCCCATGTCCGGCAACCACGATAAAACAACTCCAAACAATCCAAAATACAGCCTTAAGACTCGTCTATTCATTGAAAAAACACGACCACATCACTGAAGCCTACATCAACTCACACTGGCTCCCAATCCAAGAAAGAATCCAATTTAAATTTTACTGCATATTATTTAAAACACTACATGGAGACAGCCCATCATACCTGAACAATCGCCTCATCCAGGCAACCAGCACCAGACACAGAAAAACGCACTCCCCATTCATACCCCCCCCATCCAAAGAAGTGAAAAGAACAAAACTACATGACGGCCTCCTAGCCACACAAGCTGCAAGACTGGATAACCAAATCTCCAACCTTCTGATGACCACCCCAGACTACAAGACGTTCAGAAAAGAAATAAAAACCACACTTTTCAAGAAATTCCTAAAACAGAAATAACAACACGACCACTGAAAACCCTTAAGATCTTCATATTATCTCTCTAGCTATTCTCTACAATTCATATAAGTCTGTCATTCAGTAACACTGTAATTCTTTATTCATTGTAATTCTTTATTCATTGTAATTCTGTCCTTAAACTAACCTTTTGTAATCCGCCTTGAACCGCAAGGTAATGGCGGAATAGAAATCCCTGATGTAATGTAATGTAATGTAATGTAATGTAATAACAGCTCTAACCAACCTATGGAAAAACAGTACTATAAATATTACACTGGATCCTAGTTCCAATATACCTATTACTGGGAAACTGGAACAAGCTGGACTGTTAACACATTCCTACACAAACACTACATGCTATCAAAATCGTTCACCTTAGTTCAGTGGTATAGCAAGAGGGGGCTGGGCTGCTTCAGGTGCCATGTTGATGGGGACGCCGGCACCTATCCTCCTCTCCGCCCACCCACCTACCTCTTCAAATGATCAATGCAGTAAGCAGCATCTCTAATCTGCAGCTCTCGTCTGCCTCAGTCCTCCCTCTGTCTTCTGTATGTACTCTCCATTTGTCTTTTCTCCAATTTCTGCCTATCTTTTTCCCATTCCCCTCCACCCTGTGGAAAAGAAAACTTAGTTTGCTGCCTGCATAGCCCAGGAAGGAGTGCAGTATTAGGGTTAATGTAGCTGCAGGGCAGGATTAATTCATCAAGGGCCCCTAGGCACACAAATACATTGGCACACCCTCACATCTCCCAGTCCCATCCATCTTCTACTCTTGCTTCTCTCTCCCTCTCCCATGTGGTCTGGAATGTCTTTCACTACCCCATGATTATCATTTTTTTTTTTCCTTTTCTCCTTGGCATCTTCTTCTCTCCTTCCCCTCCCCCCTAAGGTCTGTTATGTATATACTGTACTTTGGCGATATGGCCTCCTGAAATGAACACAATATGCTTTTGGGCCCTTTAGCCAAGCTGCAGTAAGTACCAATACGTGCTTACTGCAGCTTAAAATAGTGTATCATGGGCCCTGTTGAGATATCCTGCATTAAGGTGTACAATCGCATATGTTACCCATGTATTAAAAGTAAATAATATTTTGTTTGGCCAAAGGAGCACATGTCTGTGCTTATCAGTTAGTTTAAAGAAGAGTATGTGACCAATTAATAATTTGGTATATTAAGTCTGCATATGGGAAGTTTATTTTATGCAGCAACACTGCTGAGGTCTGAACATACGAATTCAGAGAGTTGTGGTTTGAATATATTGAGTTATATACTCTTAATACAGTTACTGTGTTGGCTCAAAATCAGTTAGTGCAGCCACATTGCTGTATGCTAATTGATTTAGCACATGATTAGCGTGTGAGCCTTTACTGCCTTCAGATTAGGTGCTGGTAAGGGCTCATGCATTATTTTTTGGGAATGGCCATGTTCTAATAGCAAACAAAACAACACTTTGGAGTGACGATGTTCCTGAAATGGACTTTATTAAGAATTTAAAAGTTCCAAAAGTACAACTGAGTAATCCACATAAAAATAAGGTAATGCACATAAAAACCTAAAGGACCTAGTCCACTGAAAGCGTAGGACCCACCATGTTCTAATAGCAACATTAATGAATTAGAATTAGAGAACATTATAAGAATCTCCTGGCCTCAAAAAATCATACGGCATCATGACTTCAATAATACAATAAACAAGAGTGCAATTACTACTTTTATTATCATTAGCTCTTACTTACCACCCTCCTCCCCTTTACAAAACTGTAGCGTTGCTACGACATTTGGGGGATTGGTTGAATCTGACTTGTTGTTATACTCCTCTTTGGATGGAACGAGAGTACTACGCCCCGTTCAATGTTTTGCCCTATTTCATAGTCCTTGAAGTAAGCTTCCAGCCTGCATACAGGCTAGTGTTCTTTTTTGTTTTTTGCAAGATGCTTGGCGTTGGCTTCTGAAATGTTTGGAGGGAGATCCACAGGTGACTGATTTATTGCCGTTGAGGGGCAATCCAGCCTTTCTGCCAGGCACGGAGATTGGGGTTTTCTCATTATGGGAAGCAAGAGGTATTTCATGGTTGGAACACCTGTTGGGGAAGGGGAGTTATTGCCCAGTGATGATTTGCAGTTGTTGGTAGTGGATACCTGGGGAGCGAGGTTTGCGTGTCACCAAGTAGGGCACTATGTTGCGACCCTCGACAAAGCACAACTGGGTAAACATTTGAGGGCTAAACTATGAGGTTTTTTTTTCCTTGGAGGAGGAGGTCACCCTCTCTGTGTCCAAAATTTATAAAGGCCTTCAGGTTTTGTTGCCTAATAAAGAATACATAAAAATTTGGGGTGGATGGGAGAGGGATTTGCAGGTAGATTTGTGACATTGGGATATAGCACGTACTCTTCACATGAGCAACGCCAGGGGTGACCCCTTGTGCTTGGTTGCGGGAAACATATTATAAGTTGACAATGAGGGCTGGGGGAACACACCCTGGGACAGGCGTTTTGGTCCTGTCTGGTCATTCAAAGTTTGTGGAGACATATAATATCTTATATGTCAGGCTTGATTGGTAGAGCCATACAGGGCACGCCTACACAAATGCTATTGGATCTGCCTGAGGAGTATGGTCCTATGCCTCGGGGACACCTGACTCTGTAGAAAAAAGTGCCTGTTGGCCTGTAAATGTATTCTACAATATTGGACAGTTTCAGGATCGTCTGGTGTACTGGCATTGGTGGAAACATTTGCATCAGTTGGTTATCTGGGAGGCAAGGGATGCTCGAGGGTCGTGGAAACGGAAGATTTTATTTTTAAGCATTTGGGATCCTTATTTGCAGTCTTTGCACCCCAGAGGGCGCAGTGCGATATTTATGTGGTTGACTTAAAGTTGTGTTTGGTTGCTGTATTATTGGAGAAGAGTACCGGGGGTGGGGTGGGGGGATTTGGGTTCTACTTGTGTTAGTTCTTTATTGACAATTTGTTCCTATTTGATTAGTATTGTTGTATGTGTTTTGTCTGTCCTTGATTTTTGAAAAATAAAATTTTTTTGAACATACAAAAGTGTAGCACTGGCCACAGCAGTTACCGCCAGAGCTACAGTTTTGTAAAAGGGGGGGGGGGGGGGTTGTTAAATTGGGAAAAAAAAGATCGGTAACTAAAATACTTCAAGGAAAACCATCCTGGAGAAAACCATAACATTTAGCAAAAAACCTGATATGGGTAAATACCATGCAAAGGTCTTTAATTCCCAAAATACAAAAATCAAAAATTCAAAGGAAAATAATCCAGACCAGGGAATATAATATCACATAATGATTTTAACTTAAGCACTTAGCTCAGTCACATAGGGTAGTGGCAACAATGTCTCAATCCAGAATCAACTATTGTGCATTTTGGCCCCACCATAAAGAGACATAAGAAAATAGAGAGGGTGTATAACAGCGGGATCTGGATAGTCCCTGCTGCCCCCCATACACACCCACTCAATCACCTAACCCACCAACTAATAAAACAACACACAGTAAATATGGAACATAGCCGCAGTGCTTTATTAATACAAAATATTAAATAAATTAACTTTGCATATATTAACATAAATTAACACATTGAACTCAATTGAACAACATCAGCAAACTCCTCCCGAGCTACCCTGTGTAAACATCAACATTTGCCCCCGACCCCGTCACAAACAGCAAGAGTCTGAGGGGTGGCATGACCTCATGCCCCTTTAACCCGGGTCACCTGACCCCAAGGCACGGCTCTCAGCCGGCCCACTGCTCATCTCCGGATGAGCCCCAACACCCTATAGCTCGGGAGACCCGCCCTCCTGAGCTATGAAAGCATCCCAACAAGGGTGGCTGGGCGGGAGAAAAAAACCGCCCTGGAGGACTCAACAACTCTAGTCCTCCGAACTCCCTAATTTATAAACTCTCCTGCTCTGTCACTCAAACCCACTGACCCAATCCTATTCCTGCCTTTTGGCGCAAACCCCTCCCCCTATCACTCCTATGACAACTTCTCTACCCCCCAGCTTGCCTCGCGGGGAATACAGGGCCTCCCATCCCCGTGTTACAATATGCCCTTCGAGACAAGCTCTCTGGCTGCTCTTAACAGCAGGATCTAGATAGTCCCTGCTGCCCCCATACACACCCACTCAATCACCTAACCCACCAACTAATAAAACCACACACAGTAAATATGGAACATAGCCGCAGCTCTTTATTAATCCAAAATATTAAATAAATTAACTTTGCATATATTAACATAAATTAACACACTGAACTCAATTGAACAACATCAGCAAGCTCCTCCCGAGCTACCCTGTGTAAACATCAACATTTGGCCCCGATCCCGCCACAAACAGCAAGAGTTTTACCCGGGTCACCTGACCCCAAGGCACGGCTCCCAACCGGCCCACCGCTCATCGTCGGATGAGCCCCAGCACCCCATAGCTCAGGAGACCCACCACAGGCCTGTAACCATACAGGCCCCCCCCAAGAAAACTGAGCTGCGACTATTACCAGGTGCGAAGAAACCTCTCGCAACTGGACGCAAAATCATTCAGCAAACGGTCCCATCCCACTACCAACAAATGAACGCCATCACTATGGTACAATCCCGCACAAGCAACATCCACCCACTCATGCAAAATATGCCACCCGCCATGACCTACAACCCATTTTCCAACTTGCCTATTAAGCTTAGTCAATCCCCGTCGCCAACGCCGAGAGGCCAGACAACGGGGGCGTGGCACAATATCGGACCACACCAGCAAAACCCCAGGGAACCAATCAAGCACCACCCGCAAAACATCTTTCATTCGATTAACCAAGTCCTTCCCCGGACAGTCATCCACATCATTTCCCCCAAGTGCAGCAGAAGAATATCCGGATGCCGACTCCGACACCGCAAATCCTCTAGTAACGACAGCAGTTGACTACAACGCATCCCTCGCTGTCCCTACCAGGAAACACGGAGTCCAAGATGACCCAAACCAAGATGCTGCCCTCCAGGACGGATACTTGCACGTTCACTAGTCCAGTGAAAAAGGAATGGCCCACAATCCAAAGAAAATAAGAGGGGCGTCTAGAAACTGAAAAGAAAAACAACAATATCAAAACACTCATCTGAATGACCCCCCCAGCCAAATTCCCCCTCCCATTAAGGGGCACCCTGCCCAGAACCTCCCCAAATCCCGAACCCCCATGATGAATATAGCCCCAGAAGGCCTCCGAAGCACAGCGCCCCAGTCTCTGAATGCCCTCATCCGACATGCCAGCCAAACTAGCACTTGTGGCAGCGTCCAAAACCGAATCCTCGTAAGCCAACAGTAAACCATAATCCTGCGGATTAGCATGACCCCATATGCTCACAAGCTGCATAAATGCCCGCACCCAATTAATGATCGTACGAGCCACCGGGAAAGGTTTAAAGTCCTTTCGATCACGCTTGGATTTCTTGTGACCCCGTCTATGAGCCCTACCCTCCAAGAGCCGAAAAATATCCAAGCATGACCTCCGCCCAATGCTTGGTAAGAGCCACCAATGCAGGCGCACCCTGCACCTCCCCCCCGATCCCTACAGAAGAATCTAAACCCCTCGACCAATCCGCAACTGAAGAGGATGAAGAAGACGAATCCGACAAGGAAGACCCAGATGACGAGGAAGACGACCCCTTACACCTCCGATGACATTTCTTATGCCGCGCCTTCCCTTCCCCAGCAACCTGAGCAGGCGCCTTGTTATCCGGAGTAGAAGATCCCGGAACTCCAACAGGTGTTCCCGAGACACCATGGGCAGCAGTCCCCACAGCCGATGACGTACTGGAATCCAACACCAAGATGCCACGAACAGCAACCTCAGGCATCACAGACGAACTCTGCGCAGGACCCATAACGCCACCGCCAGCAGTCACAGCAGCACTGAGCGCCGAATCCGCTTCGATCTGGAACAGCCTGGCCTCTCTGCATTTCCAGCGCCGCTGTCAGCACCCATTCCAGCTGCCATCATCTCACGACCTCCAGGAAGGATGGACGACACCTGCGGAGACCAAGCAGAAACAGAGGCAGACCAGGAAAACAAACCCCGGGTATACCCACCGGGACTCCCCAACCTGCTCCAAATCCCCCACCGAGAACAAACCCCATGGCCAAACTCCCAGGAACACTCCCCCCCCCCCCACACACACACACTGGGACTCAACAACTCTAGTCCTAATTTATAAACTCTCCCACTCTGTCACTCAAACCCACTGACCCAATCCTATTCCTGCCTTTTGGCGCGAACCCCTCCCCCTATCACTCCTACGACAACTTCTCCATCCCCCCAGCTTGCCTCGCAGGCAACACAGGGCCTCCCATCCCCGTGTTACAATAGCCCTTCGAGACAAGCTCTCTGGCTGCTCTTTATATTATGTAGACAGATACATTTTCTTTGCTCTGCATTAAATGGTGTATGATGTGTGTGTGATCACAGAATCAGTATAGCACATACTGTACATTGTACGAACTGTGAATGAATAGCAATGTTTCTTCTGTTACACGTGTTTTAAAAATTAATAAAAGTAAAAAAAAATGTAGTTTTCATGTAGTGGATGATGTATCTGAATTCTGTGTTAATACGATTGTACAATATGTACAAATTAACCTATTTCTGTTCTGTAAAGTTTGTGAAATAGTCGTATATAGTACATCTCTATTTTGCTTACGATAAAGACAGAAAAACATACTTGTAGCTATGTATTTTCCAGAATGTTATCAAGCAGGGGGTCAGTTAATTGTAGGAGTGGAGACAAGGCAGCTGTCCTGTTTCTCTCTTTCAAATAGTTAACAATTGTAAATATGATGATAGATCCTGCAATGTTTGCTGTCAGTTTTGTTCTGCTGGAGGAGGATCAGATAGTATACAGATAGATTTGGAGAGAGAGAGAATGCCGTTGCTGAATTGGTTTCTTAACCTCTGCTAAAACGACTTACTTAACTACACCAGTGTAATTCCTGCTGTTTCTTACACTGCTATAAGTTTTTAATGTCCTGCATTATTTAAGCTAGCACCATTCTGTGCACCAGCACGTTTTGTAAATGCAGAGCTTTATAGTCATAGTCACGCTGTTCCTTAGGAAGCAATCACGTGGGGAGGGAAAGATCATGTGACAGTGGAGCAGCCTTTACCTGTTACCTCATCAGTGGCAGACGTTGTAAGCTAGAGACCTTGTAGGATGTGAGGCTGCTGCTTGATCCTACAGCCAGAGCAAGCATAGGCATGAAGATACCTCACTGAAGATTGTTTTAAAAAGTAAGACACATTATATTTTGCACAAGTGACATTTGCATAACTTTATGCAGTTCCAGTTTTCACCTTTTGTAGTCTGATTAAAAAAGGCTGTTCATGTTTAGGCACATGGATGTTGTTTTAACATGTGGTCATGTTCATGCCCAGCCAATAAGTAGTGGGAATAGAAGCACCAAAGTGAGTTTTAAATTTTGTTTGGTTTGTGATTGTGTTCAGTTGCAAAACTTTGTAAGCTAAGTAAAATCTCAGCTTTATATTATAGAATCAGATGGTTCTTGGTATTTGCTAATATAGCATTCAGTTCTTGCACTACTTCATCTGTGTATAGTTTGATCTAAAACTGATAGTATTTGCAGGCTCTGTCGTGTTTATTTTAGCACTTGGTGTGGGATGCAGTTATAAAAAGTGGTCAAAGATGTTTTATAGTACAGTATTACTTTATCTTTGTTAGTTTTTTTTTTTTATTGTTGTTGCACTGTTTCTTGAACCATGCCCCCTCCTTCCCTCGGGTCGTATTGATCCCCCCTTAGAATCCAGCATTTCGTCTATCTCTCCAGGTAAGGCACCATCACCGTTTTCTCTCCCAAAATGGTCAGTAACCCTTCCCCTCTCTATTCCTCAGATGGCAAGCATTTCTACACTTACTCTTTCTAGTCTCCCAGGTGACTGACCAGCATCTTCTATTTTTCCTTGTCTGTCCTTATTTCCTTATTCTCTCTGTAGTTTCTTCCATTACTCCCTAAATCTTCTCAGGCAAAAACACAATTCCAGCACAGGCTTATGCTACTATATCCTCCCTCGCAGGACTTCCTTTTGGGGGGAGGGAGGAATGCAGAACTGCTTGAGGGCAGATCTGTATAAAAGCCTTTGTTGGTGCCGAGTCCCTTATGATCTTTGGCCTAGGAAGAGATAGGGCAACAGTAGGAAGAAGAGAAGGGAGATGATACTGGACACGATGATGCTCTCCTGCTGTGCTTCTGCCCTCCCCGCCCCCCAATACTGGTGCTCTAGGTGGACACCTAGGGCTAGATTCACTAAGGACACTGATCATGTCACGACTACTTTGCAACCCAATTGTTCCCCAACCCGATTCACTAACCTTGGTGCCGATCAATCTCCAATCCGATCATGCAAATGAGAGAAATGGCATGCAAATGTAGGAAGGCAGCGATTCACTATTAAACAATTTAAGGAACACCGACTGGGCTGGCTGATCCAGATACAAGCGACTGGTGAGGACCAGTCGCTTGAGCAAAAACCCTGCCCCAACTCTTGCTTGGCTCTCTGCTGTGATTCTCTTGTTTGCCACCCTTCCCTGGAGTGTGAGCCCATGGTTTTAACCCACTTTAAACCCATGGGTTAAAAACATGGGCTCGCGAATAAAACAGTTTAAATTAAAAAACAAAACAAAACACGAACAGCAAACACATGCGTAGACCATCTACAGGCAAAGTAGATGATCTGTGCATGCGATCCTTGCAGTCGGTTTGGGGCATGATTACGATCACCCTCATATGCATGAGGCGCTTCTTGAATCAGCCTCCTGGCCATGGATCGGATCGCTCACGGACCGGATCAGATCCGTGGCCTTAGTGAATCTAGTCCCTAGTCCACCTAAAGGTAAGATTGGCCCTGCATATAAAATTTTTTATACTTAGAAATGTAGCAGATTATTCTTTAGTCAGACACCTGTATCATTCAGAGTCAGACCTGTCTTTTCCAGTGCAATAGGTGAGACATTCTAGATAGCTGGGATATTTCCCCATACCCGCCTGCTGCAGAAGGAATCCACTACGGATTTTTCACTCTGCCTCTGGTGTACTTCACTGTGCAGTTTAGTGCCCTCTACAGATTTTCCTTCTGCATGCATGACTGCAGTCGTGTGTGTTCTCATTTTATTATTTTAAATTTGATGTAATTTTGTCCCCTTTCCGGGTAATTTCATGCTTACTGCAAATTTGAAGCTCTGCCTGCTTGAGAATTCACAGACTTTGGTCTGTAGCTGACAGGCCAATCCCTTTTTGGATACCTGTTGGCCAGCCTGCATAGTTTTATCTAGAACTCAGGGCCGTCCCTGCAGTGTTTCCCCTACAGTTAAGTGGGGGTTGAGTGCAGGCTGTTAGGTGCCCTTGGGAGGCTCAACGATTTCTTACAGGATGCCAGCTGTGCCTCCTGGTGCACATCTGTTGGTCCGCAGGAGTGGAGGTATAGTCAGAGAGAGGAGTCTGACCGGCAGCCCAAAGACCAACTTTGTAGACCAATTCCCAACATTGTGGCAGTGAAATTGTCATACAGTTACTGTGAGAGAGCTGAAAGCAGGTTTGCAGCATGGATCCTGTCAGGTTACAGTGAGTACACAGGCTGACTGCATATGAGAGACATCGGGGGATGTTGGAAAAGCAGGGTTTTGAGTGTTTCTGGATGTTCCCCTGTGATCCCCTCTCCTGAAAAATCATTAAATCGTCATTTTTCAAGTTCTGGAAATGTGTAAAAAGTTGTGGTTTTGGTGTGAATTTTGTGCCAGTGGCCATCTTGGATTTTTAATAAATTTCTTTTTTTCTTCAGCTCCTTGCTTCTTTAAATCTTTGAATTTTGCTTAAAAAAATCTGCTGCTGCAATGGAGTTCATGGGCTTTCCTCATCTGAATTCTTGCCAGGATTGTACAAATTTAGCGCTTTTAGAGCATTATTGTGCCATATGCTGTATGGCGCAGATGAGGGGAGGGCATGTAGCATCCGGTTAAGCTTCTTCCCTGCTGAAGCAGGTGACCAAATGCTCAGCTAGCCTGGCAGGGAGGCTGGCATTGCTTTTGGGGTTCGGCAAGGCTGGTTCTTCCGTCATCCAGGCTGAGGACCCCCCCTTCCCCCCACAGCCTAAGAAACGCCTCTTTTTTTTTTTTTTTCAAATTTTCTTTTTATTAAGAAAAGAAGTATACAAAGAAGTAAACCACAATCCGAATACAAAGAACCAGGAACAAAGTAAAACACCAGACTAGAGGGTCTACCGCGTGGTTTCTGCGCGGAGACAAAAGATACTCAGCAAAAGCCAAGAAGAACCCACCCCCCAAACCCCCCCCCCAACCCCACCCCACACCCCCCAAGCACTCCAGTGTCAGAAATTCAGAAGGGCACTTCGGGCACCCGGAGACAAATTGTCCCAGACCGGAGCCCAAACCGCTCGGAATTTCCTCCATTGACCAAAGCCACTCTTTTTAGTATCCAAATATTCATACTTCAGCAAAGTAAACAGTTCATTTTTCCACATTGTGAGGGTAGGCACCTCGGCCTGCCTCCATAACAAGAGGATACATTTACGAGATAACAAAAAAGCCTTCTTCAGCAACAGGGAATTACCCCTAGAAAGTCCCAAAGAGGTAAAGTGATAAAAAAGGAAAACCTTCGCTCCAAGGGGAAGTCGTTTCTTTAAGATCGTTTGTAGATGAAGGCCAACAAAAGACCAGAAGGTTTGTATTCTGTCACAGGACCAAAACATATGCAACAAACCAGCAGGGGCAGCACGGCATTTAGGGCATTCAGCATGAGAAACGCATCTTTAACTCATCTAAGGGTGACATTATGCCCCAGGAACCAGACACCTTTTCTGAATTTGTAAAAAAAATAGTGTTCTTCCCCTGAGCAGTTTCCATCTGCCTCCGTGGCGTCTTTTAGTGGCATGGTGCCTTTGGACGAGTCCTTGCCTCAGCCTGTTGCAGCTGTTGGTGCTTTTTGATCCTGATCTGAGTGACCCGGAGGCTGATATGTCTCTTACTGATCCCTTGTTTGCTGGTATAGCGCTTCCTGGAATGGGAGATCATGGATTGTGTGCTAGATCTGTGGATCTTTTGGGGGTCTTGGATTCTGGATCTTGGATACTACGGTCCTGAGCTTCTTTCAATTTTCAGCTCTGCCGGACCTAATTGCTGAGTTTTTGCAGGAATTGAACTTAGTCCCTCAGCCAGCTCCATCCACTCCGGAGGATGCTCTGCAAATTTCTGGCGCTTTGTCACTCTTGTTTCCTCTGGCACCGGAGTGTCAGCAGCTTTTGGGTCAGCCCAGGTGGCTTCTTTGGTGCAGGTGTCCAAGTGCACCCCTTCCCCAGTGGAGGTGATATGGTGCTGAAGATATGCAAGACCGCCGTGTGCCTGTGGTCCTCAGGAAACCTTTTGATACAGCTACTTTACATGTCAAAGCTGCTTCGGCGATGTCTGTGGCACCCACCTATCCCCCTTGGCGGCGCACATTAGAGAGGGCAGTGGTGGTTCACCTCTTCAGTTTATGATGGCTGGACCAGATTATCTGGTGGATGCCTTCTATGACATCTTGAGAGCTTTGGCAAAAGTGTTGGCATACTTGCTCTTGGCATGCCAATTACTCTGAGTCAGATTCCACTTTAAAGGCAATATTAGCTAGACTGCCTTTTAAGGGGCACATGTTGCTTGGCAAAGGCCTGGATGATCTATTGTATTCTGTACTGGACTGTCACCCTAAGCCCATGCTTGATAGTGAACCCAAACCCTCTTGGGGTTCTGGTCATTCTAATTTTTGTGGCTCACAGCGCTCCAGATCATACTTGTCTATAATGTTGCAGAGATTTTCACAGAGCTCCTGATGACGGTATGAGGGCTGCAGGTGTTACCAGCCTTCCACCTTCCGTTCTGTACCCCCTGCCAGAAATCCACGAGGCTGATAGGCCGAGGGATGCTGCTCTGCAGATAGGGGAACATCTCTCAGCATTTCTTTCTGCTTGGATGCGTCTCACGTTAGGCTAGTGGGTCTTGCACAATTTTCGGTTAGGCTACGTGCTGGAATTTGCTAGACCTGTCAGATTGGTTAGTGGATTCTCCTTTGGGGCGCCAGGATTTAGTGCTCAGAGTTCAGACAACTGTTCAGAGCTGGTGCTGCCCGAACTGTCTGTTTTCTCATGCCAAAGAAAGGTTCAGACGATTGGAGGCATATTCTGGATATTCAGCTAGTGCAACAGAGGCATAATTATGCATTCCCATTTTTCCAGCCAACTGCAAATTTCTCCAGTTTCATATTCTGCAACAGCATTGCCAGTTCTCGGCTCTGCCCTTTAGGCTACCGATGGAGCCTCGGATCTTCACCAATGTGATGGTGGTAGGGGCAGCTTACCTGCGAAAGATGGATCTACAGGTATACCTTTTTTTTGGCAAACTAGCTGATCAGAGCTCCCTTTTTGACTGAGGGACGCCTTATGGTGGAGCAGGTGCTCCAGGTGTTGGAGGACCTGGGCTGGATTGTCAACTTCAGGGAGAGACATCTGATGTCCTTGCAGTCACTGGATTACATGGGAGTCCTCTTTGATACCACTGAGGGCTCTGTCTATTTGCCATTAGCTTGCAGACAGAAGCTGTGTGCTCAGGTTTCTTCTTCTGGAGCAGTCGGCTCCTTCAGCGTGGGATTATCTTCAGGTTCTAGGATCTGTGGTGGTCTTGCTGGATATAGTTCTTTGAGCAAGGACGCTCATTCGTCCTCTTCAGCATGCCTTCCTCTCTTGCTGGGTGACACACCGAGATGCCTTGTAGACTTGTCTGCCCTGGACTTTGGTGGCTCAAGCAAGCATGGACTAGTGGCTGTGCCCACTCTTGTTGTGTAGGGGCATAGCACTTCACATTGCCTCCTGGATTGTGGTGATGACAGATGCTATCCATTGGAGCTGGAGAGTCATTTAATCGTCCTGTTCAAGGGTGTTGGTCACCCTCACAGAAAAAGTGGCCTATCAACTAGTTGGAACTCAGGGCCATTTGTCTGGCTCTGATGAGATTGTGGAAGACTCTGAAGGGCCAAGCGGTCAGGATCTTCTCCAACAATGCAATGGCAGTAGCCTATGTCAATCACTGGGGAGGTTCCAAGAGCACTTCTCTGGCTCAGAAGGTCTGCCTTCTTTTGCTTTGGGCAAAATGTCATTTCCTGGTGCTGATAGCAGCGCATGTGTCGGATGTGGACAACATTCAAGCAGACTTCCTCAGCAGATAGACTTTAGATCTGGGTGAGTGGGTCCTGTCTCCAAAAGTTCCAAGTGATTGTGTAACGCTGGGGGCAGCCCCACTTCAACCGCATGGCCATGGCAAGAAACAAGAAAGCGGATTGCTTCTTCACTTGAAGATCCGATCCTGGAAGCGAGGGGCTCGACGCTCTGGTGCAGCCTGTATGTTTTTCCTCCTTGGCTGATAGTCGACTGAGTCATTCGGAGGATCGTGGCTCATCAGGCCTCATCATTCTGGTGGCTCTAGATTGGCCTCGCAGCCCATGGTACACAGATCTGGGTTGAAGCCTTCAGTTGAGCGTTTTTCCAGAACTTTACACACTGGGGCCAGTTGCCATGGAGGATCTGGGTCACTTTGCTCTTCCAGCATAGCTCTTGAGTACACAACCTTAAAGCATAAGGATATTCTGCTCTGATTGTTGATACTCTTCTCAAGTCTAAAAAGTCGTCCTTGGTGTCGGCTTAAGCAAAGGCTTTGAAGGCCTTCCAACATCGATGCACCCAAAACTAGGTTGACCTGTATTCAGCTCCTATCTCGCTGATTCTTGCCTTTCTTCAGGCTGGTTTGGATAAAGGGCTTACTGTGGCTTCTCTGCGGGTCCAAGTGGTCTAGATAAAGGCTTCTCTGTGACTTATCTTGGGATCCAGGTGACGGGGTTCTCTCTTTTGTTTTTAGATCCCAGGAGCGTCTGTCCTTGTGGACATCTTATCCTGATGTTTCTGATTTCCTGAAGGGGACTCTTTGTGTTAGACCATCAGTTAAGCAGCCTTGCCCTTTCTAGGACCTTAACCCGGTGCCATCTAGCCTTGCCAAGGGTCTTTTTGAGCCACTTCGAGATGCTTCCCTCTTGGACTTGACACTCAAGACCATTTTCTGGTTGCCATTTCCTCCATATTTTGGAGGCTGGGGGTTCACTTCAGATGGTTCCTTCTTTCCTGCTGAAGATGGTTTCAGCTTTCCATGTTATTAAGGAAGTGTATTTGCCTGCCTTTTCAGTCTACAGGTTCAAGGACACAAGATCGCCTGTTGAAGAAATTGGATATGCGCAGAATTCTTCGTTATTTGGAGGTTACCAGAGAGTTTCATCTCTCTGACCAGTTGTTTGTGCTGACTCATTTAGTTAAGTGGGACGCTGATTTCCAGAAGGATCCGTAGGTCCATTTTGTCAAGCCTACATTTTTTCTGGGAAACAGTCCCCTGTTCCCGTCAAGGTGCATTCTATGAGGAGTATGGCTTCTTTATGAACCGAAGCAAGATCTGCCTCTCCTGAGGTGATTTGCAGGGTGGCAACTTGTTCTCTTCACACGTTTACCAAATTCTTTAGCTTGGATGTAGCAGCAAGCCCACTCTAGCTATTTAGGGGATTGCTTTTGTATGTCCCAGCTGTCTAGAATCTCACCTGTTGCACTGGAAAAACAGATTATGCATTTACCCTGGTGAAACTTTCTAGACTTCCCGCCCTGTCCTTCTTGCGCCTGCTTACCTTTTTCAGTCTTGTGTCTACTTCTCCAAGCTGATTCTTGGATGCCTGTCAGCCCTTGGGTTCTGGGAAGAATTTGTATATATGTTTAGTGGATAGTAGTTTCTGAACTCCTTTGAAGCCTGTGTTAGTGGTCAATTCCCATTCCCTCCCACCACTGCTGTAAAGCAACTCCCCTGACACACATGCATCCCGCCCCCCCTACCTTTAGCAGGAGAGATTACAACTCTCTCCAGCCGCCCTCCCCCTGTCCTGCCCACCCTACCTTGTTCACAAAGGTTGGCCAGAGGGATGCCTACTCCCTCCAGCCAGCAGGCCTGCCTCTTCAAATTGGTGGGCCTTCCCTTCCCCGGCGAATCCTGGGATGTGCTAGGGAGGAGCCTAAGGCTCTGATTGTCCCAGGTTGTTTAAGGCACAGGAGTCCATTCACCATGCTGCGGATATCTTACTAAGAGCCAGTGGTATAGGACTTATTGACCTGAGATCCCTCTGTCTTCATGACTGGCAAGGATTCCAAGCCTTGCTAGCCGAAGATGTTACCTATCCAAGTTGCACCTGCAGCAGCACATAATTCACTCAGGCTTCTAATATCAGCTGCCTGGCACGTGCTCATCTCAAGTCTATCTGAGAATGCAGAAGACAGCCAGCATTAGTGGCCGAAGCATGTCTGAGTAAATTAAGTGCTGTTGGAAATGTGACCAAAACAGAAGCCCCGTATGTAAAATATTTAATAAGACTACAGCATGACCCTCCAAAAGAAATAAGGATATGTTTGAAGTTCCAGAATTTGTGTTTTGCTCGCAGTTGCACAGTGTGTACTAGACGGAGGAATTTTAGTGAAATCTACTTTTCCATTCTGCATTGACTACTGTGCTATATGGCTGGCCCTTGATTTAATGTTAAAGCTGCTGCCTTTTAGCTTGCTGCTCTTAACTAGGTTTATGGACATACAGTATATCTCTGCAGAAAAGCTTCAACCGTAGAGCTTAATTACATTGAGGCAGTGTTAAAATAAAAATGAGAGAAAATCTAATTTGATATGAACAACAAAACGTGGCTCTGGAAATGGAAAATGCATTAGAGAGTATCATGTTTTGATATTCCTTTCAGTGCTCATATGAGCTGTGCATGCATGCTTGAAAATAATGATAAAAACGACAATATCACAAGCTTTCCATAGTTAGCTGGATTTGCAGTCAGATCACATTTCATAGCAGTAGACGAGTCAAAACACTGGTGAAATGGAAATACCTATGATAAAGCCATCCTTCCTGATGCATTAATTTGAAATATTTGCTGGATCGAGGTTAACTGATTTAAACCTTATGTTAAAGCATAGAAGGCAAGAGACAACATAATTCCTCTGTATCCTTAGAAGTGTTCTCGACATTCTATTTCAGATACATTACTATTGGTCCTGGGATGGTAATTATAGGCTGATTGCCCTTAGCGCTGTACAGCTGTATGTGTAAATATGTGAATGAGATAGCTGTAGGGAAAATTCTCACATGTATTGGCCTTATGGTGGAGTTTGAATGCAAATAAAATAAGTCCCATACAGTAGATTTTAATCTTACTCTCTAGCAGAGAGCATCTTCATATTGTTTGATTGTACCTAGAAAAGTTGATGTCATTTTTCATATATAATCCTGGCACATTTATAACTGTATATAGTGGAAGTACTGATGGTAGTGGGAAATTATTGCTTCAGCTTAAGCACTATGATTAAAGGGATTTTTAAAAATTAATTTTTATTAAACAAAGTTAAATAGCATAGCATCCCACGGATCAAACCAGATACTTGTGGGTTGTGCCCATCACTAGCAGGTGGCGAAAGAGATGGTCACAATCTGTGCAGCTCTGTTGGTTGTTGGCTCCTGACCTGTCCCTTGGGCTTTGTTGAGTTTTTGGGGTTCCTGTGCCTCTCCATGATTTCTGCCTCTGACAAAAACAAACAAACAAGAGCTTCTTCCTCCTGCAGTACCAGCTCTTCAGTGAGGGGACCGACCAGGTAAGAGACCCTTTATTCAAGCAGGCTCTGCCTGCAGTTGCGGTGAGTGTCGGGCATTTGGTTTGGGGGAGGGATAGCTGCCCCCACAGAAGCCGCAAAGAGATGTTCCTGGTGTAGAGGCAGGAGATCAGCTTTTGGCGGCTGTGGGATGTACAGACTCTCATTTATGGATGGTTCAGGCTTACGCTACTGTCAGGCACTGAGGAGGCCCCAGAGACTTCAACAGCATTGGGGGAGACTTTGGTGGGTGTCTTGGGGGTCTCTCGATGCACATGACCATCTTGGATTTGCTGGCGCATGATTTTACTTCCTGTCAGCAGGTGCAAGGAATCAGCGGCCACAGCCAGGGGGACTGTCACCGCGGCATCTTCTCAGAGCATAGGTGAGGTGACAAGTGGTTTAGAATCTAGTTTGGTGGCGGTTCCCTTCTCTCCGCGATTAACTTTTTTATGTTCAGGCCTTTTTACTGAAACTCCTTTAAGCTCCCCTTTTGACTATTTCCACAAAAAGCTCAGAAGGATTTGGAAGAGCTTTCTGTAACTTTGGACAAAGGTTCAGAGAGCCATTGGTCTGGGGGGTCCTACCACTCCCAGGATGACCCTATGAAAGAAGGGGAGCTCCCCCCTGAGGAGGGGGACAATCCTATGGTAGCATGTTTGTTTAGAAAAGGACTTGCCATCTTTCATAGTGCACGCATTGGAGGTACTGAGGATTTCTTCCCCAGAGCATATAAAATAGTAATTCTTTCACAGTTGCTGATGCCAAGGATCTAAAAGTGGAATAATTAAATAGAAAAAGTTGAGGAACAAATTGTAAACACCTTTTCATAATTCAAAAGATATTTTGGCACAACTCTATCCAGAAGTGCTTAATAAATTGTATACAACCTGTATGCATTATGCTGCTAAAGGTTTACTCTACTAAGATTCTAGAACAGGGGTGGGCAAATCCGGTCCTCGAGGGCCAGAATCCAGTCGTGTTTTCAGGATTTCCCCACTGAATATGCATTGAAAGCAGTGCATGCAAATAAATCTCATGCATATTCATTGGGGAAATCCTGAAAACCCAACTGGATTCCGGCCCTCGAGGACTGGAGCTGCCCTCCCCTGTTCTAGAAGATGGTAAAATTCCCTAAAGCAGTGGTTCCCAACCCTGTCCTGGAGGAACACCAGGCCAATCGGGTTTTCAGGCTAGCCCTAATGAATATGCATGAAGCAAATTTGCATGCCTATCACTTCCATCATATGCAAATCTCTCTCATGCATATTCATTAGGGCTAGCCTGAAAACCCGATTGGCCTGGTGTTCCTCCAGGACAGGGTTGGGAATCACTGCCCTAAAGAACCTTTCTGGTTTTGCAATTTTTATTCAGGTGTAGGGAGTAAATCCTGGTTTGCATATCCAATTTTATAATAGGGATATTTAGGAATATTTTGGTAGACAGTCTGTCAAAATTATATCATAAGAACATAAGAATAGCTTTACTGGGTCAGACCAATGGTTCATTTAGCTCAGTATCCCATCTTCACGGAGGCCAATCCAAGTCACAAGTACCTAGCAAAAACCCAAATACTAGCAGCATTCCATGCTACTGTCCCATGTCTGTCTCAACAGCAGATTATGGACTTTTCCTCCAGGAATTTGTCCAACTCTTTTTTTTAAACCAGCTACATTAACTGCTCTTACCACATCCTCTGGCAATGCGTTCCAGAGCTTAACTATTCTCTGAGTGAAAAAATATTTCCTCCTTTTGATTTTAAAATATTACTCTGTAATTTCGAGTGTCCCCTAGTCTTTGTAAATCTTGATGCAGTAAAAAATAGATCCACTTGTACCTGTTCTACACCACTCAGAATTTTGTAGACTTCATTCATATCTCCCCTTAGCCGTATCTCTTCCAAGCTGAAGAGCCCTAATCTTTCCTCATATGAGAGGCATTCCATCCCCTTTATCATCTTGGTTGCTCTTCTTTGAACTTTTTCTAGTGACACTATATCTTATTTTGAGATAAGGAGACCAGAACTGAATGCAATATTCAAGGTGAGGTTGCACCATTGAGCGATACAGAGGTATTATAACATTCTTAGTCTTATTAACCATCCCTTTTCTAATAATTTGTAGAATCCTGTTTCTTTCTTGGCTGCCGCTACACATTAGGCAGAAGGCTTCAGCGTATTGTCTACAAAGACACCCAGATCCTTTTATTGAGCGCTGATCCCCCCCAAGTTGGTCTCTAGCATCTGATAACTATGATTTGGATTATTCTTCCCAATGTTCATCACTTTGCATTTGTCCACATTGAATTTCATCTGCCATTTGGACGTCCAGTCTTCCTATTTCCTAAGGTCTTCCTGCAGTTTTTCAGTCTGGCATTTGGATGTTTTTCTTGCTAAAAATGTACAAATTTTGTTTTCAAAACCCATATTTTAGATGTTTTTCTAGGCTGTTTGTTTCCTTTGTGTCTAAATTCTAAGAGGGCCGTGTTGAAGATGTGTTTTGGGTGGGCTTAGGACTTGGATGCTTTGCAGTGATATAATTGAACATTTAACAAAATGTCCAGAGCACCATTTAGATGGTTTGGGGCTAGACCTGTTTTTAAAACAAATATGGACCAAAAATGTGCTCAAACTGACCAGATGACCACTGAAGGGATTAAGGATTGATTCCCTGCTTACTCCCCTAGTGGTTATAGATCCCCTTCTACCACCCAAAGATGTGAAGGAAATAGTACATACCAGCCTGTTTGACAGCTTCAGATGGCCACACAGACATCTCAGCAGAGCAGAGGAGCACTCTAGGGCAGTGTTTTTCAACCTTTTTACACCCATGGACTGGCAGAAATAAAATAATTAATTTGTGAACCGGCAAACTACTAGGACTAAAATTTTAAAACCCCGTTTCCGCCCCATCTCCGCGAGCTCAGTCACCTCAGTAACTATAGAAAAATAGACAAATATAGTGCAAAATATAGAAAGCAGATATAAATTGTCAAAACTGACATGTTTTGATTACTAAATTGAAAATAAAATCATTTTTCCTACCTTTGCTATCTGGTGATTTCATGAGTCTCTGGTTGCGTTTCCTTCTGTCTGTGTATCCTTTCTTTCATTTCTTTCTTTCTCCACTCAGGCCCAAGAATTGACCCTTTCTATTCCCTCCCTCCACCCTCTTCACACTACCCTCAGGCGCTGCACTGCAGCTTGAGTTCTCAAGCAAGGTCCTTGGCATCATTATCGATTCTTCCCTCTCCTTCAATGACCACCTCAACTCCTTGGCTAAATCATGCTTTTTCAGCCTCCACATGCTGAGGAAAGTAAGATCCTATTTTCGCCAACAACATTTCGCCGTCCTTCTCCAATCCATCATCCTCTCCAAACTAGACTACTGCAATGCCATCTATTTAAGCCTATCAAAAAAAAGTCTTCAAAGACTCCAGCTAATCCAGAATACTGCAGCCAAGTTGATCTTTGCAAAACGCAAGTCTGACCATGTCTCCCTACTCCTAGGCAAACTTCACTGGCTCCCAGTGATTTCCAGAATCCATTTCAAATGTTCCTGCGTGGCTTTTAAGATCATTCACGGCATCCTTCCTCCCTTAATCCCACTATTTTATAACTCCTCGAGTCCTGACTCTACCAGACCCGCCCAAAGGTATAAACTATCCTTCCCCTCTCTACACGGTATTCGCTATGCAGGCAAACTGGGAAAATCCCTTCTCTTCAGAATCACAGGTCTTTGGAACGACCTTACTACCCCGCTGCGGAACCTGGGCTCCCTCCAATTATTCCGCAAGCAACTGAAAACCTGGCTTTTCACTAAAATGTAATTCTATCCCTCCTTACTCTTCTCTTCTATATATAAGTTCATGTAAACCTTTTATTTCCCTTCTCTTCCTATATTTTAAGTTCTTGTAAACCGTGCCGAACTCCACATCTGTGGAGATGATGCGGTATATAAACTTAAGGTTTAGTTTAGTTTAGTTCCTATGTCCTTAGTGCTCCCGGTGCCTCCTTCCCATGTCCTTAGTGCCTCCTTCCCATGTCCTTAGTGCCTCCTTCCCATGTCCTTAGTGCCCCCAGTGCCTCCTTCTCATGTCCTTAGTGCCCCCAGTGCCTCCTTCCCATGTCCTTAGTGCCCCCAGTGCCTCCTTCTCATGTCTTTAGTGCCCCTTCCCATGTCCTTAGTGCCCCCAGTGCCTCCTTCCCATGTCCTTAGTGCCCCTTCCCATGTCCTTAGTGCCCCCAGTGCCTCCTTCCCATGTCTTTAGTGCCCCCAGTGCTTCCTTCCCATGTCTTTAGTGCCCCCAGTGCTTCCTTCCCATGTCTTTGGTGCCCCCAGTGCCTCCTTCCCATGTCTTTGGTGCCCCCAGTGCCTCCTTCCCATGTCCTTGGTGCCCCCAGTGCCTCCTTCCCATGTCCTTGGTGCCCCCAGTGCCTCCTTCCCATGTCTCTCTCACTGCCTTCCAGACTTTGTCCCACCCCCACCCCCGAAGCCAGCCTGCCTGCCTGTCTACCTCCCTGGCCAAAGCCAGCCTGCTTGCCTGTCTACCTCCTTCCCTCCCTGCCGCACAAAAAAAAAAGCCTCCCTCCTTCCTTTCCCGGTCCGCTGCTATCTTACCGCCCTGCTGCTGCTACTGCTAAAGCCGACACAAAGTCTTCTTTCCGATTGGCTGGCCCAGAACGTCCTCTCCGAAGTCAGAATTGACGTCGGAAAGAAGACTTCCTGTTGGCTTTAGCAGCAGCAGCAGCAGGGTGGTAAGATAGCAGCGGACCGGGTGAAAGGAAAGAGGGAGGCCTTTTTTTTTTTGTGCGACAGGTAGGGACAGGAAATGATCGCCTGTCCTGTTGTCCCCCAACACAGCTGCGGGACGCTTTCCCTGATAACGGGACATTTCGGCATCCCGAAGCTGTGTGTGGGGCAACAGGACAGGAGGTCTGAAAACAGGACCTATGGTCACCTTAATCTTGCCGGCTCTGTGCGGACCAACAGAAATTTCCTGCGGATCATTATCGGTCCGCGGACCAGCGGTTGAAGAACAGTACTCTAGGGAGTACTGCAGTGAATATCATATAAAAAGTCCCAGGTACACATCTCACCATGACCTGCTTAAATTGTATGGTGAGCCCTCCAAAACCCACCCCAAACTACCTGTACCTGTAGTAGGGCTATTGTTGTGGTGCATAGATGGGTAAAGTAAGTTTTGGGTGGGTTCTGGAGGGCTCACATTACAATATAAGCGGGTTGTGGTGAGATGTATACCTGGGACTTTTTGTGATGTTCACTGCAGTGCCCCACTGTTCTCCTGGGCTGTCTAAGAATGTTGGCTGCTTCTATGTCCCAATGGCTTGTTTGTATGCATTTTGGATGTTCCCCCCCCCCAATGGTCCTAAAAGATAGATGCACTAATGGCAAGCACAACTAGAAATTGTCATTATCCCAGGACAAGCAGGCAGCATATTCTTGACTGATGGGTGACGGCACCGACGGAGCCCCGGTACGGACAATTTTAGAGTGATTGCACTCTAAGAACTTTAGAAAGTTCTAGCTAGGCCGCACCGCGCGTGCGCGAGTGCCTTCCCGCCCGACAGAGGCGCGCGGTCCCCAGTTTTCTTAATTCCGCGGAGCTAAGAAGACGCGTGTTTCCAACGGCTGTTGGAAGTTTTTCTACTATTTCACTTGCCTTCCCGCTCGCGCGTATTTTTCTCTTCATATTTTCTTTCTTTCTTTCTTTTTTACCCTATTGTGTAAAAAAAAAAAAAAAAAAATTATTTTAATTTAATTTTTTTATCGAACTGACCCGGCGGGGCCTGTTGGCACCATCGAAGCCTCGGGCTTCGATTTTGCTACAGCAGTATTTCCCTTCATGCCCCCGTCACCGGGTTTCAAAAAGTGTCAGCGGTGTGCGCGCCCTATCTCCCTTTCCGACCCACACAAGTGGTGCCTCCAGTGTCTGGGTCTGGACCATAGGGCTGAAACCTGCACCCGCTGTAGTTCTTTACAAAAAAGAACTTTAAAAAATCGACAAATTCAGCAGCGGATCCTTTTCGGTACCGCTATGGAAAGTGCACCGGTATCGACGTCGACGACTTCTTCCAAGTCGACTCCGACTACCTCGGCACCGCCAGATCCATCGTCGGTGTCGACTCCTGTAGGTAAGCCGGCTAAGAAGCCTTCCCCTACTGTTCTAGGCCCGCCAGTCGAGCATGCAGTGAGCCAAGTCCTGCAGACTGAGCGCCGGCCCCGTAAACGCTCCGCTCCCATTGAAGTCTCTGCATCGTCATCGGCATCGACTTCACCCGAGCGTCGAGCGGCACCGAAGGTACCGAGCAAGAAAAAACCGGTACCGGTGCCATCGGGACCAACGTTGGATGAGCGCATTGCCTCTATCCTCCAGGTCCAGCTTAAGCAGCAACTACAACAGTTGCTCCCGGCTCTCTTGTCTCCGAACCTTCCAGTGTCGGTACCGACTGAGCCTTCGGTGCCGTCTGTCGAACAGCCTCTGTTATCGGCATCGACTGTTTCGGCACCGCAAAAATCTTTGTCCATGCCTGTTCTATCAGCAGAACCAAAACGGCGTGCTACTCATACGGTGTCGGAACCGGTACTGGTCTCTGAACCCCGTACCGTACTACATTCCCCAGGTACCGTCTCCACTCGGTCTGGTAAATCGGTACACAAGACTAAACATACTGATACATCGACTCCACTTTCCCAGGGCCGTTTACAATCGGTACGGGACCCTGACTTGTGGGATGATTCAGATGATCCCCTCGGTACCGAGGAGGATTATACATCTGATGAGGAGGAACCATCGGTGCAGGATACTACTGCTAAGCCAGAGCACTCCTCCTTCACAAAATTTTTAAAGGAGATGTCAGACACCTTGTCTATTCCTTTAGAGTCTGACTCTAAAAAATCCAAGGCATTTTTGGATGCCTTGGATTTTGACCAACCTCCTAAAGAGTTTTTAAAGTTACCCCTCCATGACATCTTGAGGGAAACTTTTTATAAGAATCTGGAAACTCCTTTGACAATCCCAGGAGCCCCAAGAAAACTAGAATCTCTATATAAAGTGATTCCAATACCTGGATTTGACAAACCCCAACTTTCTCATGAATCCCTGTTGGTAGAGTCAACTCTAAAGAAGACTACAGGAGCCAGTATGTATGCCTCTGTCCCTCCTGGTAGAGAAGGAAAGGCCATGGACAAATTTGGAAAGCGTCTTTACCAAAATGCAATGCTGGCCAACCGTTCAAGTAATTACGCTTTCCATTTCTCGTTTTACCTGAAGCACCTCATTCAACAGGTAACCTCTTTTCAAAAGTATATTCCGGACCGTAAACTTCCTGCTTTTCAGCAATGTACCTCTAGTCTTCTGCAACTCAGGAAGTTTATGGTCCGTTCTATTTATGATACTTTTGAACTGACGTCTCGTGCTACTGCTATCTCTGTAGCAATGAGAAGATTGGCATGGCTACGGACCTCAGAACTGGACGTAAACCATCAGGACAGACTTGCCAATGCTCCTTGCCTAGGGGATGAGCTGTTTGGGGAGTCCATGGATACCACCACCCAAAAGCTCTCCGCCCATGAAACTAGGTGGGACACCTTGTTGAAAAACAAGAAGAAACCTCCTCCTCCTCGTCCATTCAGGCAACAACCTTCATATCAAAGGAGGTTTTCTGCTCGACCGGCGCAGTCCCATCCTCCTCAACCTCGCAGACAGCGTCAGCAGCAACAACAGACTCGTCAACAGCAGCCTGCTGTCAAACCGGCTATTCAACCTAAGTCGACACAGCCCTTTTGACTCCTTTCTCCAGGACATTGCCAGTCTTCCTCCCTCGTGTCCTCTACCTCAGCCCATAGGAGGTCGACTACAAGTTTTTCTAACTCGCTGGGAAGCAATCACCTCCGACCAGTGGGTTCTTGCTATCATCGCCCACGGCTACTCCCTAAATTTTCAGACTCCTCCACCTCTAAGTCTGCCAAAAGAGTCTGCTTCCAACAAGGCTCAATCCCTCCTCCTCGCTCAGGAGGTTCACTCCCTCCTTCTTCTCAATGCCATCGAACCAGTTCCTCTGGACCAGCAAGGCCTGGGATTTTACTCCCGGTATTTTCTTGTACCCAAAAAGACCGGAGATCTCAGACCAATATTAGATCTCAGAGATCTCAACAAATGTCTGGTCAAGGAGAAGTTCAAGATGTTATCTCTTGCCACCCTCTATCCTCTTCTTTCTCAGGAAGACTGGCTATGTTCCCTCGATCTCAAGGAGGCGTATACTCACATTCCAATTCATCTGATGTCCAGACAATATCTGCGCTTTCTTGTCAATCAACATCATTACCAATACAAGGTGCTACCCTTCGGCCTAGCCTCCTCGCCCAGAGTATTCACCAAATGTCTGATTGTGGTCGCAGCTTATCTCCGCTCCCACAACTTTCAAGTCTTCCCTTACCTGGACGACTGGCTCATCAAGGCTCCTTCTCCTCAGTCCGTTCACAAAGCAACGGATCAGACCATTTACTTCCTCCGACTGTTGGGGTTCGAAATCAATCTACCCAAGTCGCACCTCATTCCGACTCAGCGGCTTCAATTCATTGGAGCCATTCTGGATACTGTTCAGATGAGGGCTTTTCTTCCTCTAAACCGCCTTCACACCATCCTTCATCTCTGTCAGCAGGTGTTCCAGCAACCTTCCATCTCTGCGAATCACATGATGGTGCTCTTGGGACACATGGCCTCCACAGTACATGTCACTCCCTTCGCACGTCTCCACCTGCGTACTCCTCAATGGACCCTAGCGACTCAGTGGTCACAAGCGACGGATCCTTGTTCACGACACATATCTGTGACCTCGTCTCTTCGACAGTCGCTTCTTTGGTGGTTGAAATCATCAAATCTATCCAGAGGTCTACTGTTTCATCTACCTCCTCATCAACTGGTCATCACCACGGATTCCTCCCCCTATGCATGGGGAGCTCACTTGAACGAGTTTCAAACTCAGGGGTTTTGGACCACCCAGGAAAAGAAACACCACATCAATTTCCTGGAACTCAGAGCGATATTTTACGCTCTCAAAGCTTTCCAACATCTTCTTTTTCCTCAGGTTCTCCTCATTTGCACCGACAACCAAGTTGCAATGTATTACATCAACAAACAGGGAGGGACAGGATCCCGTCCCTTATGTCAGGAAGCTCAAAGGATTTGGACCTGGGCGACTGCTCGTCACCTATTCCTGAAAGCAGTCTACATCCAAGGGGAACAGAATTGCTTAGCAGACAATCTCAGCAGAATTCTTCAACCTCACGAATGGACTCTCGACCCTTCGACTCTCCAGTCCATTTTCTCTCAATGGGGCACACCTCAAGTGGATCTTTTTGCAGCTCCCCACAACCATCAACTGCCCCTGTTTTGCTCCAGACTTTACTCTCCTCACCGTCTGGAACCCGATGCATTTCTCCTAGATTGGACCAATCTCTTCCTTTACGCATTCCCTCCTCTTCCGCTCATGCTGCGCACCTTATTCAAGCTCAAGAGGGAACAAGCCACCATGATTCTCATCGCTCCACGGTGGCCCAGACAGCATTGGTTTTCCCTTCTACTTCAGCTCAGTTCCAGGGAACCCATACCTCTTCCTCTGTTTCCTTCACTGCTTACACAGCATCAGCAAACACTGCTTCATCCCAACTTACAGTCTCTGCACCTGACAGCTTGGTATCTCTCGGGCTGACTCCAGCTCATGCTCTCCTGTCTCAGCCTGTTCGTTCTATTATTGATGCTTCCAGGAAACCGTCCACTCTTCAATGTTACCAACATAAGTGGTCTCGCTTCTCTTCCTGGTGCCAGTTACATCACCACAATCCCATATCTACAGCAGTGGGACTGGTGTTGGACTATTTATTGTCCTTATCTGACTCTGGTCTGAAATCCTCTTCGATAAGGGTCCACCTTAGTGCCATTGCAGCTTTTCATGAGCCGATTCATGGGAAACCCCTCTCAGCTCATCCCTTAGTTTCAAGGTTCATGAAGGGCCTCTTCAATGTGAAACCACCTCTTAAAGCCCCTCCTGTTGTTTGGGATCTCAATGTGGTTCTTTCTGCGTTGATGAAGCCTCCTTTCGAGCCGTTGGCCTCAACGCATTTTAAATTTCTCACTTGGAAAGTGGTCTTTCTCATAGCTCTCACTTCTGCCAGGAGGGTCAGTGAGCTTCATGCGCTAGTGGCGGATCCACCTTTCACGGTTTTTCACCATGATAAGGTCGTCCTCCGCACACATCCCAAATTCCTTCCTAAGGTTGTGTCTGAATTTCATCTTAACCAATCCATAGTTCTACCTGTTTTTTTCCCAAAGCCTCATTCTAATCCAGGTGAACAGGCTTTGCATACCTTGGATTGTAAACGTGCTCTGGCTTACTATCTTGATCGCACCAAACCTCACAGATCTTCTCCTCAACTATTTTTGTCATTTGATCCTAACAAGTTGGGTCATCCTGTCTCTAAACGCACTCTATCCAATTGGCTGGCTGCTTGCGTTTCTTTTTGTTATGCTCAGTCCGGCCTGACACTGGAAGGTTCGGTCACAGGCCACAAAATTAGAGCTATGGCAGCGTCTGTAGCTTTCCTCCGTTCCACTCCTATTGAGGAAATCTGCAAGGCTGCCACTTGGTCCTCAGTCCATACTTTTACATCTCATTATTGTCTGGATGCATTCTCCAGACGGGATGGACACTTCGGCCAATCGGTTTTGCAAAATTTGTTTTCCTAATGGCCAACCTTCCCTCCATCCCTCTTTTTGTTAGCTTGGAGGTCACCCATCAGTCAAGAATATGCTGCCTGCTTGTCCTGGGATAAAGCACAGTTACTTACCGTAACAGGTGTTATCCAGGGACAGCAGGCAGATATTCTTGCGTCCCTCCCTCCTCCCCGGGTTGGCTTCTTAGCTGGCTTATCCTAACTGGGGACCGCGCGCCTCTGTCGGGCGGGAAGGCACTCGCGCACGCGCGGTGCGGCCTAGCTAGAACTTTCTAAAGTTCTTAGAGTGCAATCACTCTAAAATTGTCCGTACCGGGGCTCCGTCGGTGCCGTCACCCATCAGTCAAGAATATCTGCCTGCTGTCCCTGGATAACACCTGTTACGGTAAGTAACTGTGCTTTTCTGGAAAAAAAAAATATTTTGCTGTTTCAAAAATGGCCATTTTTTCTACCTGATTTTTGGATGAACTTCCAAAAATGACTAAAGTTGGATTTAGATGTCATATTGAAAATACCTCTCTGTCAACCAGCTCACCTTTATCCATGTGTGTATTTACACATTCTAAGAAATGAAGCAAATTGATGATTCAAGACTTCCCGTGGCCGAACCCATGCTGTCTCTGACCCATTAAACCATGTTTGTCTACAATACATGTTCCGTAATAATATTATTTATAATAATTTCCACTCCTTGTCCAGAACTGAAGTCAGGCTTACTGGTCTTTAATTTCTCGGACTCCTGGAGTCCTTGTTAAATATCGATATTGTATTGGCCACGCTCTAATTTTCAGGTACTACGGACAATTTTATAACAGGTTGCATATCACTAACAACAAATCAGCAATTTCAGGTTTGAGTTCTTTCAGTACCCAGGGGTGCATACAAGTCCATCTGGACTAGGTGATTTATCACTTTTTAACTTTTGTCCATTTGGCTGGTACATCCAGAGTAGTGGCTCGTGTATTTTTCAGTTGCCAAAGACAGGAGCATTCCAGTTTCCTAGGGACTGGTGGAGGCTGGTAGAGTGATATGTGCATGTATGTTTTCTCGGCATTTTTCATGGACTCATAAACTAGTGCTCTTAGAAAAATAGAAAACAATGAACTTTACTATTTAAGCCTCTGCTTGAATCTCCTCTTTTGCTGTCATTTTTACTGTAGGTTGGCTGCAGGTATTTTTAGATTCGATCCATCTTGTTGAATTCATTCCTGCTGAGCTTCCATTGTATAGATTTTTTTTTTTTCTGCTTTGCAGTGATTGAGATTTTGCATTGGGAAAAATGGAGCAAAAGATTTATGGAGTTTGTACAGTTTTGAAAATGGCTCATGTTTTGCCCCAAGCTTTATATTCTTGCAACATCTAGAAAAGATTTACATAGAAAAAAAAAAAAGTTGAACAGTGGTGACTTACAATATAAAAAAAATGGAACATTTCATCTTGCTCTGCTTGGAAAGTCAGGAATATTTTTGCAGGGTACGTGGTAGAGAGATATGATGGAGTGGGTCTACATAGGCTGTTAGAGGCTGTGTGTATGTACAGTATATTTCTGAGGGAATGAGAAAGGGATTGGGATTTGTATACTGTCTTTTTGTAGTTTTACAACCACACTCAAAGTGGTTTACACACAGGTACTGTCTCGATGGGCTCTCAATCTATCTAATGTACCTGGGGCAGTGGAGGATTAAGTGACTTGCCCAGGGTCACAAGGAGCAGTGCGGTGTTTGAACCCACAACCTCAGGGTGCTGAGGGAAGATGTGTGTGTATTGGGGGAGGTATGTGGCAAGCTCTGTAGAGGTATATATAGAGTGGAAAATGTCTGGAGCAAGGCGTGAGTGGATTGGTATGTGGATATATCTAGGATATAAGGGGTATGGGTGGGTATAGCATTTGTGTTTATGTATCTATGTTGGCTCTATGATTGTGAGAGGATGGGGAGGCAGAAGGGCACATTTGAAAGGATAAGTTCTGTAAACAGGTACCGTATTTTCTCGCATATAACGCGCGCGTTATACGTGGTTTTTACGTACCGCGCACACCCTTGCTCGTTATACGCGTGAGCGCGTTGTACAAAATTTTTTTTACATAGTTCCCCCCCACGTCTGATTCACGCCCCCCCCCCCCGCAGGACCGCTCGCACCCCCACCCCGAAGGACCGCTCGCACGCACTCCCACCCGCACCCACACCCCCACCCTGAAGGACCGCTCGCACCCCCACAGCCTCCCGCCCCCCCCCATCATGTAGAAGCTCCTACTGGTGTCCTGCTGCTTCCTCTTGGCGGTCCCGACACGATCGGGGCAAGAGGGAGCTCAAGCCCTCTTGCCCCAGCCAACCGCGGCACCCCCGACACGATCGGGGCAAGAGGGAGCTCAAGCCCTCTTGCCCCCCTGACTCCCCGACACGATCGGGGCAAAAGGAAGCCCAAGCCCTCTTTCCCCGCCGACTCCCCAACTCCCCGACAATATCGGGCCAGGAGGGAGCCCAAGTCCTCCTGGCCCTGGCGACCCCCCCCGCTAGTTGTTCGGGCCAGGAGGGAGCCCAAACCCTCCTGGCAACGGTGACCCCCCTACCCCCACCCCGCACTACATTACGGGCAGGAGGGATCCCAGGCCCTCCTGCCCTCGACGCAAACCCCCCTCCCCCCAACGACCGCCCCCCCCAAGAACCTCCGACCGCCCCCCCAGCCGACCCGCGACCCCCCTGGCCGACCCCCAAGACACCCCCACCCCCCTTCCCCGTACCTTTGTATAGTTGGCCGGACAGACGGGAGCCAAACCTGCCTGTCCGGCAGGCAGCCAACGACGGAATGAGGGCGGATTGGCCCATCTGTCCCAAAGCTCCACCTACTGGTGGGGCCTAAGGCGCCTGGGCCAATCAGAATAGGCCCGGGAGCCTTAGGTCCCACCTGGGGGCGGGGCCTGAGGCACAGGGGCTCAACCCGACCATGTGCCCAAGGCCCCGCCCCCAGGAGGGACCTAAGGCTCCCGGGCCTATTCTGATTGGCCCAGGCGCCTTAGGCCCCACCAGTAGGCGGAGCTTTGGGACGGATGGGCCAATC
Organism: Geotrypetes seraphini; assembly: GCF_902459505.1. Taxonomy (NCBI): domain Eukaryota; kingdom Metazoa; phylum Chordata; class Amphibia; order Gymnophiona; family Dermophiidae; genus Geotrypetes; species Geotrypetes seraphini. Next base: position 206,773,941 of record NC_047085.1, on the reverse strand, counting down.
CGGCCTCATTCCGTCGTTGGCTGCCTGCCGGACAGGCGGGTTTGGCTCCCGTCTGTCCGGCCAACTATACAAAGGTACGGGGAAGGGGGGTGGGGGTGTCGTGGGGGTCGGCCAGGGGGGTCGCGGGTCGGCTGGGGGGGCGGTCGGAGGTTCTTGGGGGGGGCGGTCGTTGGGGGGAGGGGGGTTTGCGTCGAGGGCAGGAGGGCCTGGGATCCCTCCTGCCCGTAATGTAGTGCGGGGTGGGGGTAGGGGGTCGCCGTGGCCAGGAGGGTTTTGGCTCCCTCCTGGCCCGAACAACTAGCGGGGGGGGGGGGTTCGCAAGAGCCAGGAGGACTTGGGCTCCCTCCTGGCCCGATATTGTCGGGGAGTTGGGGAGTCGGCGGGGCAAGAGGGCTTGGGCTCCCTTTTGCCTCGATCGTGTCGGGGGTGCCGCGGTTGGCTGGGGCAAGAGGGCTTGAGCTCCCTCTTGCCCCGATCGTGTCAGGGGTGCCGCGGTTGGCTGTGGCAAGAGGGCTTGAGCTCCCTCTTGCCCCGATCGTGTCGGGGAGTCGGGACCGCTAAGAGGAAGCACCGGTAGGAGCTTCTACATGATGGGGGGGTCTTGAGGCTGTGGGGGTGCGAGTGGTCCTTCAGGGTGGGGGTGCGGGTGCGAGTGGGAGTGCGTGCGAGCGGTCCTTCGGGGTGGGGGTGCGGGTGCGTGCGAGCGGTCCTTCGGGGTGGGGGTGCGAGCGGTCCTGGGGGGGTGAATCGGACGTCGGGGGGCATCAGGCTTTCAGGGTGGGGACAGGACTTCAAGGGGGAGAGGAGAGTCGGGCGGGCGAAAGGAGAGTCGGGGTGGCCAGAGGAGAGTCAGGAGGCGACGGGAGAGTCGGGCAGCATGCGCGGTATACGGGTGTGCGCGGTATATAAAAATTTCTGTACATAAATTTGTGTTTTTTGCGCGCTATACCCGTGTGCGCGTTTTACACAGGTGCGCGTTATCTATGTGAAAATACGGTAATCTATCTGTGTTTCAACGTATGCTATTTTTTGGAGGACTTTATTTCAAAGGAACCTCCAATTCCAAATGGAATGCGTCTTTTCCCTTGGTTTTTGTTTGTTTTGTTATTTTTTTATATGCACACTAAATTCTGTTCCATAAATTTTTCAGAGTTATTTGATGCCCCTAACAAATATTTATTTTATTTAACTCCCCCCTACACAAAACCATAGCGTGGTTTTTAGCGCCAGCCACGGCGATAATAGCTCCGATGCTCATAGGATTCTATGAGTGTCGGAACAGTTACCACCTCAGCCGGCTCTAAAAACTGTGCTACGGTTTTGTAAAAGGGGGGATTATATATTTTAAAATTTATATTCCACTTACATCTAAGTGGATTACAGGAATAAAACCAAACATGAGATTTAAAAAAAAAAACACCCAAAAAACATTTTCAGCTAGTTATGTCTAAGTTCTGTCCAACATTCTGTTTGGTTGGAAATAATTTTAACCCTTTAATTGGCAGATGATGAAACAACTGCTTTACGTAATTTGATGTTGAATGAGAGCAACACTGCCAAGTAATAGGTAATTGGAGATGCAGATCTCCCATAAGAGCCATAGAAAACACATGTTGCATTTTGAGCAACAATGCTAAATAAAGGGTTAAAAATTCCTCTCAGCCTGTTGACCTTGATATTATGAACTTGATAAAATTGAATAATGGAAGGCAGTGGCTCTCAGACCTGGCCAGTCAGATTTTTTGAATATCAGTAATGAATATTCTTAAGATACATTTGCATGCAGTATCATCATTGCATGCATATTGCTCATGCATATTCATTGTGCATATCCTGAAAACCTGACTAGCAAGAGGTCCCCTCAGAACAGGTTTGAGAACTACTGACTATGTAGGGCTATTTGATAACATATGGAAGATGGAGATATGGACAAGTTTAGTTTCTGTCTTTTTATGATCTGAGAGGGTTATGAAATATCAGCAGTGCTCCCTATTCTGTAACCTCATTTCCTGGGTAAGCAGCTACTGATCCTGAGACTGCTGTTGATGGGTCTTCTCCCAGTCTTCAATGGCGGCCTTTGAGCCAGTGGCGGCCCACAGAGACCTGGGAAGCTCGCACACTTATCTGGAGTCCCCTACTCCCAGTGAGATCTGGTGCTTACTCACCATTCTTGTTCCCAGCAGCACTGCTCTTACTCTTTGGCCTTTAGCAGCATGAATGAAGTAAACACACAGCCTTCGGTGACCTGGAGGTTTTCTCTCTGCTACTGCTTCCTACCTATGGTGCTAGATGATAGACAAAATTAGAGACTGCTAGCAGTGTGTAGAATGTTACCATGGCCACTCTTACTAGCATTAGTAACCTAGGAAGGTAGTGTCACAAAAAAGAAGTCTCTTCTATTAAACTATGGTTTGCAAATATACTGAAACCTATGTATACAGAGCTTGCAAGGGAAAAGAGAAATTATATTTTTCTGGAAGCCAGAATACCTGCAAATTCTGGTGCAAAAGGTTATTCATCATCTATCTTTTTCAGCTCTAACTCCGTTTTTACTGGATGAGTTGGAAGATGTCTTTCTGTTCTGCTCTGAGTGTAACAGTAGTACAAGTTGCAGGACCTGGGTTGGATTATCAGTTTCCAGAAAAGCCACCTGAAGCCAGCCCAATCCCTATAGTTCTTGGGAATCTTTTTCAACGTGGCAGAGGGCCATGTTTTCTTCAGAGCCATTCAAACTGAAGCTCACTCACCAGATGTCAGACGTCCGAGCAATGCCAGTTCGTACAACTTGGCACTTACTCCAGGTGCTAGGGTTGATGATAGCAACCACAAAGGTTGTCCCTTGGGCAAAAACTCATATGTGCCTCCTTCTGGACATGCTATTGTCCTGCTGGTCCTTGCAAGCGGATTTGATTCAGTTACTGCTGTCCTGAAGGGTGTAGGTGTCAAAGTTTTTGTGTTGGCTCCAAACAGAGGGTTGCCACTTGTCATGTCCTCTTGGGTGATCCTGATGACAGTTGCCAGCCTGTATGGCTAGGGTAGTCATTATAAGGGTCATCCAATTCAGGGACGCTGGTTGCCCTCTCATAGGAAATGGAAACTTAAGTCATTCATCTGATACTACAGACATTGGAGAACTCCCTGAAAGGCACAGCAATCGGAATTGTTTTCAGACAATGCCACAGTGGTGACTAGAGGCCCAGTTGTTGTTTGTTGGGCCTAAGTCCACCTGCAGGCTCTTTCAGCTGCACATAAGCAGGAGTGGATAATGTTCAGGTCAACTATCTCTGCTGACAGATGCTGGCCTTGGGGGGGAGTGGTCATTGTTCTGGAAGGCCTTTGACAGCATTGTTTGTCCATGGGGACGACCGATGTTCAATCTGATTACATCAGCAGCAATAAGAAAATGAATCTTCAGCTGAAGAAATGATCTAAGACCAGAAATGCTGATTTGGACACTAGTTCAACCGTGGCCAGAAAGATGGCTGTTGTATGTATTTCCCTCATGGTCTAGAATAGGCTGGGTCATTTGCAGAATAGCGAGCCACCTGGAGTTGGTAATCCTGGTTGCCCCAGACAGGGCTGTGGAGTCAGAGTCGGAGTTGGAGTCGAGGAGTCAGAGACATTTTGGGTACCTGGAGTCGGAGTCGTGTGTACCAGAAACTGAGGTGTCGGTGTTGAAGGATTTATCTATCTACTCTACAGCCCTGGCCCCAGATTGACTGCATCAGCTGTGGTACATGAATCTAGTGTGCCAGCAGAGGGACAAGGGTCTCAAACTGATTAATTCTTCCCTTCTGTCACAGGGTCCGTTCCTATGGAGGATCTGCAACATTTTGGGCTTATGACATGGTGCTTGAGTGCATGGCATTAGTGCAGAAGGGCTACTCAGAGGTGGTCCTAGCTACCCTTCTAAGATCTAAGAAACCAGCAACTGCTGTGGCCTGTTCTAAGGATTGGAAATATTTCATTTCTGGTGTGCTAATGAGAATGTGGAGTCTTTAAGAGCTCTGATGTCAGTGGCCCTAGTGTTTCTCCAAAGTGCAGGTGCCAGGCCTCTTGTGCATTAGGGCTCGAGTAGAGAAAGTTTCACCAACTTCTCATTAAGAAGTAGCCAGATTTTTGAAGGACATACACAAGATGCATCCTCCTGTATGGCAACCTTTTCAGTTATGGATCCTTAGCAATATTTTGCATGGCCTTGGTAAGACTCTGTACAAGCCTTTGCAGGAAGTGTCTCTAATAGGACTTTCTGCTAAGACAGTTTTTCTGGTGGCTTATCGCCTTGTATGCTTATCAGTTCTAATTGAATTCATATGACGATTTTACCTGCGTACATTGACTGTGGTAAGCAGCAGCTGATCTCTTTCCTGTTTCAACCTGACTCTATCCCTCCGTCTTGAATTATTACATTACCTTAATGAAATGTAAACTGCATAGATCCTGCCAATGCGGTGTCAAAACATCAAATAAACTTGGAAACTTGGGGTGCATTCCACCAAAAGTGTGGCTTCTTCATGGGCAGGGCCCTGGGTAGTACCGCCTGAGGAAATTTGTAGTACGGTATTGCCTGCCCATGAAGAAACCACACTTTTGGTAGAATGCACCCCAAGTTTCTTCTGTGCTCACAGCAGGCTCATCTGTCTCGCCCTAGACTCAAGGGACTGCTTTGGTACGTCCTACTGGTCAAGACTGATGTGCCTTTTGCACCAGAAGGAAAAGATTAGGTTCTTACCTCACTAATCTTCTTTCTGGTAGAAAGGCACATCAGTCTTCACAGCTTGCCCTGTCAGTTACCGATTTTGCCTGCTTACTGTCTCAGAAAGGTATTGTGTTTCCAAAGCTTGGGATCTTCTATTAGACATTTTTGAAGATTAAAGAGACATGTTAAGAGGCAAGTGAGAATAAGAGAGATCAATAGGTGTTAGTGCTAGTTGTACTCAGGTAGTTTGTTCATCCCATCTTGTTTTCTATACTGTTTTATTGACATTGTTTAGCTATAATTGTTGCAGAGCAGAATGGAAGTGATTTGTTGGGGAGATTCCCCATATCCCTCCTTATATATCCTTTTATAGTGGTTTACAACTGCTTTTAGACAAAGTGAGGAGCTGCAGCCCAGCCCAGTGAGAAGGGAGGTGGAACTGAAAAGGTAGATGTCTTCTGCAGAACTCACGGTTAGAGGAGAATAACCCATTGCTCAAGATTGATCCTAATCTTTTCTTATTCAGGTTAAAAATATTTTGAACAAGTTAATGCAAAATTATAAATGCAATGATATCTCAAATGTTCTGCAATAAATATACTGTTTCTTTGCTATAGTATGAGTGATTGTTGGAGCAGTATAGATTTTAATTTTTCATGAATTTATCCATGCCCTCCAGGTATTTTTAATTAAATTATTTGCAAATCTGATAGGTCTGGTTGTCTCAGTGGATTTCCTCATAACTCAAAGGACAAATGAACTCTGCAATTCTCTTGCTCTGGAATTCAAAGTCTGCGGTACTGCAAAAAGGAACTGTTAGAAGCCTTCATTCTAAGTGACTCGGTAGGTTGCTACATTCAGTGATATTAGAATTTCTGTGTAGAAATTCATACCCGGGCAGTGTAGATAAAAGAGCAGAGCACAGAAATCAGATGGTATTAATAATAGGCAATTTATTAAAGTAGAAGAAATAAAAAAACAGTGCAAATGTGACCATGTTTTGCCTATGTAAGGCTACGTCAGGGCAGATAACTGTCAAACAAACACATTTGAAATTTAAACCAAATCATAAAAACTTAAATCATATTGAATAAAATAAATTAATTATAAGAACAAAGATAAAAGCATCCGTGTGTAAAAGTGAAAATATAAATGATGATAATAAGAATAATGAGAACCGACCAGATAAAACTAAAACATAGATAAAGTATAAGGATATATGGGTATATGTGCATCTTAGACAAAAATTGTGACAGCTTAGGTTGAAAATAGCAAATGGTAAAAGAGCAAAGCTTCAAATGCAAATTACTCCAAGCCACAGCTGCATCAGCAGTTTTTTATACAGCTTTTCTCAAAAGTTCATCTGGGCCACCTGGGTGGGGGGTGGAAAGTATTTTTAATCTTTAATTTGAGTGCAATTTTTTGAATATGAAGATGGGGGGTGTTATATTGTCATAGATTACAATTTGATTGAATTTAAGTGCTATTATAGTGTAATATGATTGTATATTCTGTTAAACTTATTTTTGATTTCAAAATGAGTAAAGATATTTAAAAGTTCATCTGGGCTTTAAAGCTGGACTTGGAGTTAAGAGGTTGTATATGATTGGTTCCATTCTTTTTAAAATCTCAGATCTTTTCAAGTAAAGGTGAATGGGAAGATCTTGACCCAATATCCCTTACTTATGGGTATACCACGAGGGTCAGCACTGTCTGCATAATCTTTAAATAGTGCCATTGAGTGCTGTGTTTGAACATTTACAAGTCAGCTATTGTATGTATGTTGATGACATACAGATTTTTCCCCCAATTGATAGGGATGAGGATTTTGCTCCGAAAGTGGCTTAATGTATGGATTGTGTAGGCGAGTGAATGACTGACAATACACTCTCCCTCCGAATTCGCAAGGGTTAGGGGCAGAGCTGGCCCACAAATATGGAAAAATCGTGGATAACTTTTAGGGCCGACTGTGACCCACCCCGCCTCCCTCCAGCGTCCCAGACCTTACCTGGTGGTCTAGCGGTGATGCGGGGCAGGAGCGATCTTCCTACGCTCCTGTCCCGTGCAGAGTCAAAATCAAAAATTGCTGCCGTGAGTTCCCGTTGCAGTCTCGTGAGACCATGGGAACTTATGGCAGCCATTTTTGATGATGGCTCTGCACGGGGCAGGAGCGTAGGAAGATAGCTCCTGCCCCGCGTCACCGCTAGATCACTAGATACATAAGAACATAAGCAATGCCTCCGCTGGGTCAGACCTGAGGTCCATCATGCCCAGCAGTCCGCTCACGCGGCGGCCCAACAGGTCCAGGACCTGTGCAGTAAACCTCTATCTATACCCTTCTATCCCCTTTTCCAGCAGGAAATTGTCCAATCCTTTCTTAAACCCAAGTACTGTACTCTGCCCTATAACGTCCTCTGGAAGTGCATTCCAGGTATCCACCACACGTTGGGTAAAGAAGAACTTCCTAGCATTAGTTTTGAATAAGGTCTGGGGAGGTCCGGGAGCATATGTGAAGATCAATGATTTTTTCTATATACACTTAAAATGTTGTATTGGTAATTTAAGGAAAGACTATGAATGAATATTCTACAGCAATTGTCTTTCTAGCATTTTTGAATACTATGCCCTGACTTTATATATATTTTTTGTACTTATGGGGTCTTTATCTGTTGTCATTTACTATGTTGTTATTTTGTGGAACATACAAATTGCACAGCAGTTCTTCCTCATGAGTTCCCTTCTTTGAGTCCTTCCAGCTTGTTCTATCCCCTGGCTGAATAAGATAGGGAAAGCATGCACTGAGCATTGAGGGTCTGATTCTACAAACGACATCTAACTCCTTGGTGCCATTTGGCGCGGTTGTCAGTCAACTGCCAGGTGCTATTTGTGGAAGTGCATCTAGCAGTGCCTCAGCATTCTTAGGGGCCACTAGGCGTTAAAATCCTTAGGTACACTCCATTTAGGCTAAGTGCGCCTAAGGTAGGTGCCTAGAGGCACCCAACTCAGTCCATGCCCGAACTCTGCCCCGAATCCACCTCTAACCATGCTTACTTGCCTTATAGACACCAGTAGGTGCCTCACTGTAGATGCTTACCGGCAAATTAATGTTTTAAAATTGGTTTTTAATGGTGCTTTCAATTATAACTACTTCTGCTACTATTAATTATTTCTATAGCACTACCAGGCACAGGCAGCGCTGTACAGAGTCACAAAGAGTAAGCAAACAGTCCCTGCTCAAAAGAGCTTACAATCTAAACAGGATGTCATGGATACAGTTAAGGGGAACGGTTAATCAGCTGGCTGGGTTGGAGGGCAGAGGAGTAGGGTTAAGGATTGAAAGCTATATTAGAAGCACCGATTAAGCCAATTTAAAATAATTGTTAGATGCCTAGTTATAGTCATCTATTATATTGAATCAGGGCCTGAATGTTGTGAACAGCAGCACTGAAGACCTCTGGCTGCCTTAATAACAAACCAGGCCAGCTCCTCACTGCCCCGATTGCTTGATTTTCTTTTGGAAGTTAGAAGAGAGGTACGGTATGTGCAGGAAAAACAAAAGAGAAAAGCACCAAGAATCCAAAGAACATTCAACTCGGAAATTGTGCCTGATGTGGCCACATTTTACCCATATGGACTTTAGTGGGGGGTCATATAACATCTATGTAAAAAAAAATATAGGGAAAAAAAACATATATAAACTTAAAAGAAAATTACAATAAAAAACCTAAAACATACACACAGAAATCATGTACAGCTTGTCACATAGATGTTTTGAATTTTTATTAGACAATGTGGTACCTAAAATATATCTAATCAAGCTTTTTGCTCAAGCTTTTACATTTTTGGTGCAAATTTAATATAGATATAATATAGATCTGTAATTCATCAAGTCTCTGGGACTCGAGCACAAGGCAAAAGGAAGATAATTATAGAGGTCTAGAAATGAGCTTTTGTTGTAAGCCTAATATATAAAGAATTACAGTAGTTTAAGCAAGACAATATTTATGCATAATCATCTGCCTCAGAACACTCTTTATAATATCTGCAATCTGATCCACAAAGTTGAGTGTTAAATCTAAGATCACCCTTACACTCTCTACCCTTAAACTAGTGTGTAGTGAAGCACCATTCAGGTGGACAATGAGTTTGCATTTTGTGACTCAAAGATTCTAATTTTTTTTTTTCTGGGGATTTAGGATATTTGCTCTGAAAGGATCATTCCATAATCTTAGTTAATGAAAATTTTGTCTATTGCTTCCTGTCTTTTGTGCTCAGTTGAATTACTAATTGCACACCTAGCACGCATGAAATGAATGTTAACATCATTGCTTATCATTTTATTAAAAATTGCTATACTGCCTTATTTAAAACACAAGTCAAGGCGGTTTACAATTATAGCACATCAATGTGCAAAGAATGCCATAAATAAAGTAGGATAGATATCAGTCATCCAAAGGTATAAATATACAAATTCATACAATAGTCCTCTATCACACCATCTCTCCTCTTGATGCTTTGCTGAAGACTTTCATTAATTAAGGTAAGGATGAATGGACCGAAAACTGCAAAATATTGTTTAAGGATAAATGGAGGAATTATTTCTGCTTGGGAACCCTTAATATTAATGCTCTTAATGAAAGACTCAATCTCCCTGAGATTTGGTAGGTTGAATTGCGAGCATTTTGAGGAAAGTGGCATTTGCTCAGCTTGATCTCGATCAGGTATTGATCGCTTAGTTGAGGTAAGATTTTTCCTGATGTTATTAACTTTTTCAGTGAAATAATTTGCAAGTTCCTGGGCAGTGGACAAGTTATTGTTTGTCAAACTTTGCCATTTGGTTGTAGAATTTATGGATTTTAATATAGAGTTGAGTGCAAAAGAGTTTTTGGCTTTCTCAATTTGGTTTGAGTAGTATTTCATTTTTACTTGATTTATTTTTGATATATAGAGTCTTGAATGTTCTTTGAATTTATCCAAATTGATAGGAGTTTTTTCACTTCTCCACCTACATTCTAGGGATCTAAGTTGTTTTTTGATGATTGCAAGCTCTGCCATAAACCAGGGGTTGGAAAGTTTTTGTGCTGAGATTGTTCTAAGCTGAATTGGAGCTAGTTCATCCTATAGCAAATTTGTGGAGACATTCCATTGAGATAGGTGATCCTCCAAGGAAGTCTTTGGATCTGAGAACGCTAATTTAAAGGATGAAGTAATCGATTCCATAGAGAGATTGCTAAAGTCCCTAAATTTAATAACTTTGGGTGTTGAGTGAACCTTAGAATGAGAAGTTGTATAGGCTATTGAAATAAGACTGGAAAACAGGGACCTAAGGAATAATCAGCAGTTGCAGAGAGGAATTAAAACCATATCTATTGTGTGTCCTGCTTGGTGTGTTGGAAATGTTAATAGTGGACATAAGTCAAGGTTGTTAATATGGGAAAGAATTTCTGATGTGTGGCTGTTGCTAAGATTGTCAAAGTGGATGTTAAAGTCTCCTCCAAGGATCAGGGGATTTGAAGTAGAAGAACCAAAATTGAAAAGGAGTGACTGTAATTGTGTAAGATTTTCACGATTGATTGGTGGAGGCAAATAGAGTAAAAGAGCATCTATTTTTGATCTAACATGTAAAGTAAATTGCAAAAATTCAATAAGAAAGTTTTCTGGAGAGTATTCAATGCCTATTGACAAGAAGTGTTAAGGTTCTCTGGTACCTGATGAAAACTCAGGAAGGCCTTCCAAGATATATCAATATGGTCAGGAAAGATATTGGCATGAGCATGATAAAATTAGCATCTTTGTGAATAAAAATGATTAAATGTCATATGCCAATAACTGAATATCCACCTCTTTGCTATTTACAGAATGTTTGCTGAAGCAGGAAAATTTAAAACCTTCTTTAGACCTGGTATTAAATTCATATTATGCATGCTGTTGAAAAGAGTTCAGTGGTAAAGGGCATGCACAGAAGATGATATGTTTAAATATATTTATTAAATTGCAAAGTGCAAGTAAACAGGTCAAATAAAGTATAACAATTTTCTTTTATTTATGCACATTATGATCCCCTCCCCCATCCATCCCCCCCTTTGTCCCATACAAATAAACCAGTCCAGGAGCACACAAGGCATAAAACAAGCAATGTCACAAATGCAATAATTGACTCCGAGCTTGAGGAGTGAGATCCATCCAAAAGTGTTCCTAAATCAAACAAAAGCAAAGGCCATGTGTTAAAATCATCAAATTGCCTACGTTCCAGAGAGGCATGTACTATCATCAACTATAAGTCAGTGGCTCATTGGACAACCAATTTGACAAAATGGCCTTCTTGCCTAGCAGCATCACTCTAGCCACAAAAGCAGTCAGTCCTTTAGGCTTAGGAGATGCTATATGGTAAAATCAAAAAAATGCTATTGGAGTTGGTATTCACCGCCTGCCCCATATAGATGTAGTATACTGATCCAAACGATTCCAAAACTGAATGATATGGTGGCAGGACCAAAACATATGACCCATTGATTTTGTGACATGAGCCTGAGAACACTTAGGACAGTTATGAACTGGAGTAATACATTACATTACATTAGTGATTTCTATTCCGCCATTACCTTGCGGTTCAAGGCGGATTACATCCAAACTAAAACAAGAATTACATTCAAAATTTGAAGGCATAGAATAAGCGATGACATAAATTTTTTTTTTTTAAGGTAATAAAAATGTCGGGTAAAAGAGTTACCAACAGGAAGTAGAAGTCTTTAGGAGATTGGAATAGGGTGAATTATGGGGTTATAGATAACGGTTGGTAAATAGAAGAATATTAGAGAGTATTAAGGGTATAGAGAGTGTTGGATGTTAGATCTCTATTTTTCTTCTTTCCCTTACAAATTTAAATTGCCGCTGAGGGTGGTCAGCGGCAGGGTGATTCTTGGTTCTTGGTTCGGTCCTATCCTATTATCTCCCGGGGTTCCTGTATGGTAAGGATTCTACCTGGTGTCTGTTTTCCTCTTCTTCGCACCTTGGGCCCACGCAGCTGGTATCTGGTAGCGCTATAGCAATTTTCTTAGTACTGGAGTGCTAGGTATTATATTTTCCAGGTTGCCATACAGATTTATGTAGCACCTTATTCTCCTGCCTTCTGATACGTAGCCCTTATTTTTCCCTGTTCACTTAGTTCTTCAAGCGTTCCTTTCTCCTGCTCTTGGAGGCGGAAGCCCAGGCTATATGTCCATTTGAATCCTCCTTGAAGTTTCTATTTTGGGAGGGGAGTCTTTTCTTTCAGACATCCAGATAAGTGGACTTTGCCAAGGGGCACTGTATTCTGTTTCTGCTTTTCCTTTGGGTTTCTTCCCTTTCGGAGCAGTTGGTATTTGGGAGACGCTTAAGTGGAGTTGTTTTCGCTCCTAGCTGTCCCGACCCTTTTTTCAATATTCCAGGCTGTATAGTCCAGGTTGGCCAGGTTCTTCTTATTATTATCATCTTTCTTAAGCCGCGAACCTGGGGTCTTCTCATGGTGGTTCTTTTCTTTCGTCCAGAGCTTACCACTCTCGTCCAGCCCGTTCCACGACTTCCCGTGTATCATTCGCTAGGGGTCAAAATCGATGTTCTAGCGGAGGGGGGGGGGGAACGTGAGAATGTCTGGTCAACTTGGCATCCTCTTCTCTCTTTGCTGATTCTTTCTGCGTCTCCCTGTATATTGGGCAGACAGAGGTGATACGGGTTCAGGGTCCCCTTCAAGGTTTCCTGGCGCTCGAGACATAATTCTGGTTCTCCTAGTCCAAAGGAGTAAGGAAGTGATACCGTTTTCTTATATGGGTCGATTAGTGAGAGTTCTTTATAGCACTCGGTCTCACAGGCGTATACTTCCATATCCCCATATGGCCATCGCATCACTGCTGTCTTTACATTTACTATGGACTCCGAATTGGCACTTGGTTTGCTTACCTTTCTTGGAGCAGCGCTTTCGGTTTTGCTACATGCCATTTCGCCTACCCAAGGCTTCACGAACATTTTAGAAAATGAGGGCGGTGGTACCATTTTGGCTCTACCAGGCAATTTGCCTACTTTCTTCTTGACTGGCTGCTTGATTCGGACGTTGTCCAGTCGGGCCATTTGACTGCCACGAAAGGGGTGGTTTCTTTTCCTCGGTTCTTTGGACATGAATCTTCGAATTTGCATGGCGCTCTTTTCTCCTGTACTATTTATAGGTATATCGGGAAGCTGTTTTTATTCATATATAAGAGAAATGTGTTTATTCCCAGAGGCTAGAGCAATGGGTCACAGTCTCAGGTTTGCATTCTTCTTCGGTCACCATGACCAAGAGTATGGGATTCTGTACAGGTTCTAGGTTACATGTTGCTGACTCCACTGGGAACTTCAGCTTGCTTTCCCATTATAACACTACAGCAGTCGCTTTTGTTCCGGTGATTTCCGGTATCTCGGGGCTCCCGTTCTTTGGTAGGCTCCTTCAGCATTGCTCAGCATGATTTGGTGGCTCAGCGTGATTTCTCTTTTCAAAGCATGCCTCGGTCTTTACTGGACTGGCTCCTGGTCACCTAACATCCCGGACTGGCGGGTTGGGGAGCTTGGTGCCTTCCATCCTCAGGTCCACGAGTCTGGTCTTAAGAGGCAACTCAATACTTGTTCATTCTTCTGCTCTGGAGCATGGTTAAGCTACCGTTTCTGGAGCTTCAGACTATTCTTCTGGTATGACGCTGAAGGCCTTTTCAGTCAGTGTTATGATGGTGGTATTTCTCTACAGCCTGGGCAGTAGGTGACGTACTCAATTGGCGGGTGCCGTCATGATTCTACTTCACTGGGTGGACCCTCATCTTCCTCTTCGGTTGGCAGATCATTTTACGGGTCAGGAAAAGAGTTTGGATGGACTTTCTCTCCGCAAAATCTGATCATGGCCCATTTATTGTATGTGACGGTGTACAGCGCTGTGTACGCTATAGAAAGTGTAAAGGTTAGTAATATTGAAATCTTCTACATCCTGGATATTGTGAATTTTGGCTCAGGCGTTCCAGCTCTTTGTATGGAAGTGGGTTCTCCTGGAACTAGACATTATGGCCTCATCTCGAAATTTTAAGCTTCCTAGCTTCTTCGGCGGACACAGGGAGTGGGAGTCAGAGGGGGTAGCGAGGCTTCTTTCTTGCCTCTGGTTTCTCTTTTTTTTTTTCAGTGTTTTCTGTTTTCTGTTGATGACTTGGATTCGCCATCTCATGCTCGCTTTCAGGGTGCGGTATTTGTAGAATCTCTGGATTGGCTGTGCCATCCTTGCTATGCGGATCTGATGAGTCTTTCGACAGCCGGACTGTTGAGTTTCCTGGTATCTCCGGATTGCTCACCTAGGGTCCGATCAACATGCATATTCGTACTACTTTGGTATTAGGACCTAGCTTTTGCAAAGTCTTGGCTGACGTGTAAGGGTTATGTGATGCAGGTTGTTTCTTCTCTTATCCAGGGCGATACAGGCGTCTTCAACTGTGGCTTTGGTTTCCTTTTGGAAGTTTTTCCTTTCTTGGGTACTTCTCCACAGTTGCACCCTTCCAGGGTTCCTTTTTGGCACAAGTGTATTGCCAAGGGCTTAGCGTTAAATTCCCTTCAGCTTCAAGGGCCATTCTTAGCTTGTTACAAGGGCTAGGTATCTTGCTCTTCACTTTCTTCTCAGCTTCCTGTAATTCAGTTCCTAAAAGGAGTACGGTATACTTGTACACCTTTTGGAGAGCCCTGTCCGGAGTACAGTATTAAGGTACTTCTTCGCAGTTTACCGAAGGCTTCATTTCTTCCTTGTCTTTTGAGACTCTAAAAGGCTGTGCCGTTGAACACGGGGTTTCTTGTGGCCATGGCTTCAGCTCTTCAGTTTTCTGAGTTGCAAGCCTTGTTCGGCGGGGATCCCTATTTCTGATTTACGAAATGTGGGGTATCAGTTTGGACGGTACCACAATTTCTTTCTAAGGATGTGTCATCCTTTCTTTTATGACACTCTCACTTTTCCTTACTTCTTCCTGGGAGGAGAAATGGGGAGACATGCTTTTATTCACTGCATTTTTTGGAAGTGCGTAGCATTCTCCGCGAGCTAGGTTTCTAACAACCTTTAGTTGTTTAGATCACCTTTTTGTATTCTTCAAGGGACGCCTCAAATGTATGGCGGCGTCCAAAGCCTCCATCGCTCGATGGGTCCAGGAGGACATTTTTTACGCTTGCTTGATGGCAGGGAGGCGGTTGGCGAAAGAACTTCATGACCATTCCGCCAGAGCAATGGCTACTTCTTGGACTCGGTCCAGAAGTTTTTTCCTTGGAGGAGTTTTATTTCAGCATTACCGGTTGGATATGGGTGGATGCATTTAGTGCTTCAGTTGTTACGGAGGCGGCGTTTGCTTCCCACCCAGATTGAGGATTGCTTTGCTACATCCCATTGGTCTCTGGATTCATCTGCTGCTGTTGCTAAGGAAGGAAAAATTATGTTCTTACCTGTTAATTTTCTTTCCTTTAGACGCAGCAGATTAATCCAGAGCCCCACCCTTTCTGGATATTGTCTGTCGGTTTTCTTTTGCAACTTTTGAAGTTGGTTATTGTTGATGGTTGTATTCTGTCTTATTGCCTTTTGAGAATTATGGGAAAGAAGTTTTTTACATGCTATGCCTATTTATGGTTACGGATGCTTGGGCAAGGAGCTATACTGATGATACAGGAGGAGTGCCAGCCAATAGAACCACCTGTTAATCAGTTTCTCTATCTCCGCCTGCTGGTAGATGTGAGCTATCCCATTGGTCTCTGGATTCATCTGCTGCGTCTAAAGGAAAGAAAATTAACAGGTAAGAACATAACTTTTCCTTAAGCCTTCCAGTAACATGCACTCTTCTTTGCATATGGGTTTAATAGCTAATGCTCTCATTGCCACTGGATTTAAATGTGCAGTCCTTTGTTGCACAGGTTTTTTTGTGCTTTTAAATTTGTCTGAATGAGGCAGGCATGAGTCAGTATAGTGCAGAAAATTGTATACAGAACCCATGCAATGTGCTGTGCTAAGTCTTGCACATTTTTAAAAAATCATTCTTGGCATAGACTCTCTGTACCTCTGATAATTTATTTCACTGTGTAACTGCCTTTTGTTTGAACTAAATAGAGAGAAAAGCCTGCCTTTCTAGCAGATAACCTCAGTGGTAACAAATATTGTGCAAGGATTTCATTGACACTGCCTTTAGTCCTTTCCTTGTGGTCTCTTTCCTTTTTTTGCCAGCTCTTACTTCATTTGTTTAAAGACATTGAAAGAAAGCTAGACACTGAAAGAAAGCTGACTTCGCCACTGATCAGTTTAATAGATTTGTTTTCAACCATTTTTCCCTTGTTCTTTCCAAACCAATGGAGCTGGTAAAAATTATGCAAAAAGGGTCAAGGATGACTGTGGGATGATCGCTATTGCCCACTCAGGTGTTGAGCAAAGCATTTTGACAGGCATCCATGATATCTCCTCTTCTTTCCAATTTTGCCAATGGGATGTTCCAATCCACATCAAATGAGTTGAATTCTCCCAGCAACATAGTCTCCCCTTTCATTCCAAACTTATGGATATATTTGATCAGATCCTTATCCAGCTTCTTCATTTGTGCCTGAGGTCTGTAGATATGTCTCATCTTGAAAGGAGAAGTTGGAACCTTATAGCTTCTTCCTTTCCTCAGGTTCCATGCATTTTAGTCACTCTTAATATTATTTTTCTCATACAGTGCCACTCTTCTACTTTTTGGCCCTCCCTATCCTTCCTAAAAAGATTATAGCCCAATATGGTTGTATCCCATTCATAGGGATCATTTGAACCATGTATATGCAATAACAACAATTATCTAAGTCTTCCTCATATCAGGGCTACCAAATCTAGAATTTTTTTACTTTAGACTATGAGCATTTGTGTTCATTGCTTTCCATGTGTTAAGTGATTTTAGATGGTTTTCTCTATTAACATTATCTTTTATATTTGGATATCTTTATATTTTGATTAAGCCCCATATTGACTAACCTTCAGAGATCAAAATCTTCTTCCTTAGGTTAGAACAGGATACCATAACAGCAGTGTACTGTTCTGACCTGAGAGAGGAGGTTTTGGCCTTTGAAAATTTTACACAAGCAACCCCGCTCCCCCCCCCAACAAACTATCAGTCTCACAGCAATGGAGCCCTCTCCATAACCCTCCATTTGATGATGTCACTCAGCTGCTTCTCTGACAATTACCTTAAAGTAAACAAAACAAAAGGGGAAAAACCTGCAGGTAGTTAATTAACTCTAGTCACAGGAAAGCGAGCTAAACTTTAAATAAAACATGCTCCAAATTATCCCGCCCCTGTCAAAAAAACAGTAAAATTTACAAAAGAGAGTTACAATGAAAGACACACACATATGAGCCATGCTTTTCCCATTTGTTTTCTCTTAGATTTGCATGAAAACTGAATACTTTTGTAAAAAACAAAATTGTGCAACTGCCATGGAAATTAAGGACTAGTCAGATCCTTTTGTTACCAGATAACAGGTACTTGAAACTTCACTTGTTGCAGTTCAGTGAAGCCAAAGCATGAGCCTTACCAAGACTGAAATTCCTTTCAGGATTACTGTTCTTAGGGATCATTCACTTATTATGCTAATGCTATTTTTATAGATTCTTTACCTTTCCCATCCTCCCTGTCACACTGTTTCACACTGTAGAGCCATCTTCCCTCTAAAAATTATGCAATGCTTGGCAAATCCTCACTCCTTTCAAACATGTGGTGGAATAAAACATAGTACAAAATTTAACATTTAATAGTGAGAAGCCCATTGATGTTAGAACTTACACAGAAAAGTAGGTTACATTAATAAAAAAATGTCCAGTTACAAAAGTCACTATACTGAATATTAAATTGTCCAGTCAATCAGTGCTTATAAGAACATAAGAATTGCCACTAAAGGTCAGACCAGTGGTCCATCGTGCCCAGCAGTCCGCTCACGCGGTGGCCCCTAGGTCAAAGACCAGTGCTCTAAATGAGTCCAGCCTCATCTGCGTACGTTCCGGTTCAGCAGGAACTTGTCTAACTTTGTCTTGAATCCCTGGAGGGTATTTTCCCCTACAACTGACTCCAGAAGAGCGTTCCAGATTTCCACCATTCTGGGTGAAGAAGAACTTCCTTACGACTGTATGGAATCTATTCCCTTTTAATTTTAGAGAATGCCCTCTCGTTCTCTCTATCTTGGAGAGGGTGAACAATCTGTCTTTATTGTAACCGGCAGACTCAAGGCAATGGGTCTTGGGACACCGGTACAAGAAAAACCTCTTGTGAGCCGCTGCGGGCAGCACAAGGAAAAATAATAAAGCGTTTAGATTAAGGACAACACCGCACCAGGTAAGTTTTTCTCCAAAATAAACTTGCACTTTATTCCTCAAAGTAAAAATAAACGGAAAGCTTGTCAGGATGATTCAGCTTATAAACTCAATGTTCATAGGGCAAACTGAATAAGTCATTAGTCTCTGTGGGTGTATCACAATAAAAATAGTCCCAAAACATCCAACAGGAATCTTCCCCCAACAGAGTAGAGTTCACCTTAGTTCACAGTTCAAAAGCATGTATAACAGAAGAAAGAAAAACTCCAAAACTCAAAACAAAAAAACTTCAGGATTGCACCAATTCAGCACAAGTCAGTGCAACTTGTAACCGGCTTCTTCAGCAACGGTGTGCTGGGCAGACAGTGTGCTCCGCGTGGTATTATTCTGCCAGAATTGGCCCTCTATCCCACCACATGAACACGGGGCAAACCCCACTGTTTGGGACTGAAAAACAGTTCACTTTTCCCCCCACCAGGGAAAACAACAAACTTCCAAAAAGGGGGGAAAAAAAACCCCAGTATCAAAAATACAGTTCTTGCACAGTTCAAAAGAAAACTTCTTTACTCTTCAGCTAGCTTAGAAATATCCAGCACTTGCAAGCAATTAGAAAAACAAACTTTCAGTACTCACAACAATAGAGTCAGTCACTTGGCTTTCATATAGCATACCTCCATGGGTTGGGCTTCACTAGGCAAATTAGCATTTGTCTCAGGGTTTACTTCCAGCTCCATATCATGTGGTTCTTCCAGTATACCAAGAGGCATGTCTTCACCAGCCTCTATCAACTCCATGGACTCTGGAATTGGGCTGACATTCAGAGCTCTCAGCCCTGAGTGCTGTAGCCTGTCCTGCCTCAGTTCCTGCTGCTTCTGATTCTCAAGTAGCTTGGCTCTCAAGGATAGCAGTCTGCAGCCCCACCCCAAACCCTCAGGTGGAGATGATTTCTGGTCAATCACCCTAGGCTTCAGTGGGGGATGGGAATCCTGCACTCCTGCTCTCCCACTCCCTCTAGAGGACAAAGAAGGTAAATCATGAATTGACTGGAATTGTGCTTTAAAAGGGGAAATTTGAGTGGAGCCTGAAATACATTACATTACATTACATTAATGACTTCTATTCCGCCTGTACCTTGCAGTTCTAAGCGGATTACATCAAAAGATAACTGGACATGTGCACTGCTCTAGGGACACTCCTAGCAGGCATAGTCTGCATACCACATTATCTACTAAGTCTATTCCCTTCAATGTTTCGATCATGTCCCCTCTCAGTCTCCTCCTTTCAAGAGAGAAGAGGCCCAGTTTCTCTAATCTCGCATTATACGGCAACTCCTCCAGCCCCTTAACCATTTTAGTGTCTCTTCTCAGGACCCTTTCGAATAGTACCGTGTCCTTCTTCATGTACGGCAACCAGTACTGGATGCAGTACTCCAGATGAGGGCGCACCATGGCCCGGTACAGCGGCATGATAACCTTCTCTGATCTGTTCCTGATCCTCTTCTTAATCATTCTTAGCATTCTGTTCACCCTTTTTGCCACCATCGTGCATTGCACGGATGGCTTCATTGACTTGTCGATCAGTACTCCCAAGTCTCTTTCCTAGGGGGGTCACTCCAAGTACTGCCTCGGACATCCTGTATTCGTGTATGAGATTTTTGTTACTGACATATATCACCTTACACTTATCCACGTTGAACCTCATTTGCCATGTTGCTACCCATTTCTCGAGCGTGGTATGTCACGTTGCAGATGTTTGGAATCCCCCTGTGTCTTCACTACTCTGAATAACTTTGTATCGTTTGCAAATTTAATCACCTCACTCATCGTACCAATTTCCAGATCGTTTATAAAGATGTAGAAGAGCACGAGTCCAAACACCGAGCCCTGTGATACCACACTGGTGACGCTCTTCCAGTCCGAGTATTTTCCATTTACCCCCACTCTGTTTCCTATTCACCAGCCAGTTTTTAATCCACGTGACTATTTCACCTTCGATTCCATGGCTCGCAATTTTTCGAAGTAGTTGTTCATGCAGAACCTTGTTGAATGCTTTCTGAAAATCCAGATATACAGTGCCAACTGGGTCACCCTTGTCTATCCGCTTGTTTACTCCCTCGAAGAAGTGCAGCAAGTTCGTCAAGCAAGATCTTCCTTTGCTGAAGCCGTGCTGGCTGGTCCTCATCAGATTGTGTCCATCAAGGTGATGCGGTCCTTTATAAACGCCTCTACCATCTTCCCGGTACAGAGGTCAGACTCACCGGTCTGTAGTTTCCCGAATCTCCCCTCAAACGTTTTTTGAAGATCGGTGTAACATTCAACACCTTCCAGTCTTCCGGAATCTTTTCTGGTTTGATCGTCAGATTGGCTATTAGTTGAAGCAGTTCAGCTATAGTCCTTTTTAGTTCCTTGATGACCCTTGGATGGATGCCATCTGGTCCCGAGGATTTATCGCTCTTAAGCCTATCTATCTTCCTGCATACCTCTTCTAGACTGATCGTCAACCCTGTCAGTTTCCCGTCTTCGTTTCCAGCGTATAGCTGTTGGGCTCCGGTATGTTGTGTATATCTTCTTCGGTAAATACAGACGCAAAAAAATGTGCTCAGTTTGTTGGCAATGGCTTTGTCCTCCTTTAGCACTCCCTTTATTCCATGGTCATCCAATGGTCCCACCGCTTCCTTCACGGGTCGTTTCCCCTTAATATATCGAAAGAATGGCTCGAAGTTTTTTGCCTCCTTGGCTATTTTTTCCTCATAGTCTCTTTTGGCCCCTTTTACCACCTTATGGCACCTGCTTTGATGCTGTTTGTGCTTTTTCCAGTTTTCGTCCGTTTTTGACCTTTTCCATTCCTTAAACGAAGTCTTCTTGTCTCTGATCGTTTCCTTCACTGCTACAGTGAGCCAAACCGGTTCTTTGTTCTTTTGCTCTTGGATCCCTTGTTGATACGTGGTATATATAGATTTTGTGCCTTGGTGACTGTGTCCTTGAAAAGGGACCATGCTTGTTCTAGCGTTTTTACAGTGCTTATCCTCTTTATCTTCTTCTCCACCATGAGTCTCATCCCTTCGTAGTTCCCTTTTCAGAAGTTCAGTGCCGTGGCCATCGTTCTGGATCGATGTTTCACCCCTGCATCCAGGTTGAAGCAGATCATATTGTGATCACTGGTTCCCAGCGTTCCCTCTACTTCTACACCTTGTGCCGGTCCTCGCAGTCCATTTAGAATTAAGTCCAGAATTGCATTGCCTCTCGTATTTTCCTTGACAAGTTGTTCTAGGAAGCAATCACCTACAGCATCCAGGAACTTGGTCTCCCTACTGCAGCTGGAGGTGTCTAGGTTCCAGTCTAACCCCGGATAGTTGAAGTCACCCATGATAACTTCGTTGCCTCCCTTGCAGTTGTGTTTAATCTTGCCTGTCATTTCTCCATCAATTTCTTTGGACTGCCCTGGGGGTTGGTAGTAGATGTCGATCTTCGTTTCCAATCCATTTGCTCCCGGAATTTTGACCCATAGAGACTCTAACTTATTCGGCATTTTTGGCGTGTTCTCTCCAGTAGATTCAATTCCCTCTTTGACGTATATGGCAATGCCCCCACCTTTTTGAGCCACTCTGTCTCTGCGGTTTAGTTTGTATCCCAGTAGCAAAGTGTCCCAGACATTTTCCTCAGTCCACCATGTTTCCGTGATGACATTGACGTCAAAGTTATCTTTTTATGCCATAGCTTCTAATTCACCCATCTTATTCCATAGGCTCCATGCGTTCGTGTGCATACACTTGAGTTTGCGGTTTGTTCCTTTCTTGCATTTTCTTCCCTCTTGTGTCCCTTTCGATCTGTCTTGCCTATGATCCGGTGAGTCTTCCCCGCTATCTTCCTGCACGGTATCCTCTGGGTATACTGGTTCCCGAACCATCGATTCTCTCTCTCAGTCGACTGTCGGCTTTCCCCTTCTTAGTTTAAAAACTTCTCAATTTCTCTCTCTCTTATTTTTTTTTTAATATCTTTATTCGTTTTAAAGCCAAAAATAAGCCAAAAATAATTCTATCAAATTACATTTTATAACAAATACATATATCATCCCCCCCCTTTCTACATATCCAACCATTGCACTCAAATTAAAAGTATCTCCCCACCCACCCTGGATGTGTATGATCAAAGGGCAAAATCAACCATTATTCCTTACAGAATCTCAATTTCTCTCTTAATGTTGCTTGCAAGTAGCTTTGTTCTGTCTCTGCTGAGGTGGAGTCCGTCCTTCCTGAATAGCTTGCTCTTCCCCCAGAACATCATCCAGTTGTGCATGAAGTGGAATCCTTCCTCACACCAGCGCCGCATCCACACGTTGACTGCTTGCAGCTCCATCTTCCTCTTCTTGTTGGCCCTGGGTACCGGTAGGATCTCCAAGAATGCTATCCTCTGCAATCTTGTCTTCAGCTTCCTTCCTGGCATCCGGAACTGGTCCTTCAGTACTTCCCTGTTGTAGTTCCTGTTGCTCACGTTGTTTGTTCCCACATGGATCACCATTGCTGTAGCTTCTTCTTCCATACTGTCGATGATCCTATCAATGTGGCTCACTATGTCTTCTACCTTGGCTCCCAGTAGGCAGGTCACCAGCCGATCCTGTCTTATTCATCCAGGGCTTTGCAATGTGATCATCTGTGCTGACAACTGGTATCATGTGCCCGATGACAACTGCAAGGTCATCTGGTAGAGTGATCCCTATAATCATATCAAGATTGGCACAAAATATTCATAGCGTTTTAAGCATTTCAGGTGATCACACAAATACATTCAAGCATAATTTTGTAACTGGTAGACCAGTGAATTGTAAACTGTGCTGTGAGTTGCCAGCGCCAGCTGACTCCTTACAGAACATGCCACTCACGGAGAGAGGCACATCCTGTAGACAGCCCGTGCCTCTCCTGTTGAGCACCCACTGGTGTCTTGGGGCCTGTTTGCAGGGCGTTCACACATGCGTAGACGTCGGCGTGATGTCATTGCATTGACATCCGCGCACTTCAGAGTACCCTCCAGTCGTGACCCATTGTTTAGTGAGCCAATGCTCTGAGTAGTTTGTAAGACACTGTGATAGACACTGATAAACACACAGTCATTAGCCTCTATTAAGCCCGTAACTGCTTTGTCAACTGGTAACTATAAATCGGTTGCAAAACATTCTAGACTTGTTTGGCCAAAGTGCTTCATCAAAGCTACTGATATTAGGAGCACTCAACCCTTAGTCTGCATCAGCGGAACTAGTACTGGCAGAAAGTAGGGAGATCAGGGAGAAGGTTGAAGTATGAGCTTTGTAGTTGTCTGCAGTCAGATTCAAAGCATTTCAAAATCAGAGTGAAATATTGACTTTGCCTAAGGTGCCCATTTCGCCATTTAATCGTTCTGGAATGCAGATCATCCTGGCTTTTTTTTTTTTTTTTTTTAAATCTTCTGGCACAATATACAGTATTCTGCTACCACAGAAATCCTATCAATCACCATTGAAGACCAAACCTTGCCAAATCAATGACTTTCTGTTTCAGAAGATTGGAAACATTTCCTTTATCTTTGATAGCAGCCCAGTTTGTTTCATCCAGTATTATTTATCCATTTTTGTTCAGATAAACAAGTTTGAAACTTTTGTACAGCTCCATATAAAGCTTTCCCTTATCAGAAATCATTTAATAATTTCTAAATGCACACATTTACAGCAGAGGATGTTTACATTTCACTTTCAATTCAGCCTAGGCAGAAATGGATACATATGGTAAATTACTGATGGTTATAAGTGTCTAAGAAATTATTTAAGTAAACTCAAGTTAGGAAGTAGTGCATTATGTTTGCAAAGTATTAAACTTACTTTCATGCATTGTGTGAATTTACAAACCAGTAATTACTTATACATTACATACCACATATTTTGATCCCTCCCTCTCTGTCTTACAGTATCACACCACAGTCGACCCCTTCCCCCCAGGCGTTATGAAATTAGTGAACGTCCCCTTAGGTAGTTGACAGTTAAACATGCTTTTGTGTATCTTTTGTTAAATCAGTATGTGAACTTCCATTTTAGCAGAATATGGAACATTTGTGCTCAGGTTGTGGGTGTTGCAGTAAGAAGTCTGGATATAGCAGAAGGTGTTTAAAACTTGGCTGATTTTAGTATTACAGTAAAATCTCGTTATAACAGACTTCAAGGGACATGAAAAAACGGTCCGTTATATCCAGAGTTGCATTTTTAAAACTTTATTTAGGTCAACTTGAAACAACGTTCAAGCAATGAACAACAGTCACTGCACAACCATATCAGCAACATCAAGAACAAAATTCAGCAAAACATTGGTATGGCACAAAATGATTGCCAAACCAGAACACTAAAAGAAGTTCTAAAGCATTATGTCATACTGTACTGGAAAGAAAAATACTCTGTCATTTTCTTCTGGGCTGGAGGTGGAGCCTGCATGTCCGTTATAGCCGAAGAAAACTAAAGCTAAAAGCGGCTCTGGGGACCAAATTGGTTGTCCGTTATATCTGAAAGTCTGTTATATGCGAGTCCGCTATATGCGATGATTTTCTGTATGTTTATAATGGCGCACGGCCGGGACCAGCAGACCTCGTCCGCTATAGGCGAGGTTCTGTTATAAGCGAGTCCATTATAATGAGATTATACTGTAATTTTGGGTCTTTAAATAATTCCACGTAAAATAAAATCCATTGGTTAAGTGTGTTGGTTTTTCACTGCACTCAACCTTAACCTCATGCCACTGTGATGAATTATGATAAATGTTACACGAGGAATGGAACTCAAAAGTGACCTACTACATTTTAATCCATTTACTGTGTTAAATATCAAAGTGGAAGAGGGTGGATTAATGTAGAACACCACACCAGAGCACAATATAAAACTGAACATACTGTGGAAGTTATAAAACTGTAATTCAATTGCTTGCCAAAGGAAAATATTGGCTCTTGATCATGAATTTTTAGAGCAGGTTTGAACTGCAGTGATTATAAAGACTTAGGGTTGAGAACGATTGATTAGGGTTTGCTAGGGTGAGTGCTGTAACATTAGGATGATACTCATTAGCAGATAGAACACCTTGGATCATAAGAGAGACATTTGGTGAGGTCTATAATTAGGAGAAATGGCTTCAGCAGATTTGCCAATGTTTAATGGCCAGTGGGAGTTCCAACTCAGATTTGCAAGAGAATCTGATTTGAATTAAAAAGAGATATTGGAGTTTGTGGTAGCTATTTTGAGACACTGGTACAGAAGGCTTACCCCCTGTTTTACGAAACCGCCCTAGTGACTGCCATGCGGCAACAACCCCAAAGCCCTATAAATCTCTATGGGCTTCGGGGCCGTTACCGCAGCGCAGCCCTAACGCAGCTTTGTAAAACAGACCCTTAGTCTCACATGTATATATTAAATGTACTAAGTAAATTATAATTATTTCTAATCCAATACACAAAATCAGCAGTATAAATTGCTTTTTTTTTTTTTTAATTAATACTAATAAATTATAGATTTGAGTTTCCCTAGCAACAGCAGCAGATGAATCCAGAGACCAATGGGATAGCACACATCTACCAGCAGGCGGAGATAGAGAAACTGATTAACAGGTGGTCCCATTGGCTGGCACTCCTCCTGTATCTCCAGTATTCTCTATCTCCCAGCAGGAAATGGTCGCTATTAAACTAGTTCCTGAATTCTGGCTGTGACGGGAACTTTATTTTCTCCTGTTGAGGTTTCTCTTCAGCGAGACTGCCATTCTGTTTCTCCTGTTGAGGTTTCTCTTCAGTGAGCTGGCAATGCTATTTCTCCTGTTGAGATTTTCTCTTCAGTGAGACAGGGGTGTCCGGCTGTATGGTGCCGGCTTTAGGGGTTACACCTGGGCCCCTCCAGGTCCCTGCCTCACCCTTCCTCCATTGCTAGAGGGTCTGACTGGGTCTCAATTTTTTTCTTCTTTCCCTTCTCTGTAAAAAAAAAAAAAAAAATGACCACATTTGCTACATTCTGCTCTGTTACTGCTGCTCATCCAGCTTTAACTGGCTTCAACCGGCCCTAACAACAAGCTTGTGAGTATGCCTCTGTTTTTTACTGTTGATTGAACTTCAAGTTCTGTTTGGGAGTCTTAGTAATGTGGGTTCGGTCAACGTATGTTTAAGGAATGGATATTTTATTGAGGCTAAGTTTTATGACTAGAAATCCATGGAGGGAGCCGGGACTTCCCGCCCTTTGCATGCACATGCTTGGTTTCCTTGTTGGTTACAGCGCGGCAGTAGCGGTGCGATTTCATGCTCGCACTTGTTCTCATTGTTGGATTTCAGTGCAGCAGTAGTAGTCCTGTTTATTCTGAGGCTCTCTTTCATCGGTGTTTGTCACGGCCATGTGCAGCAGATTGTGCAGGTGCCGGTTTATAGCAGTGCGCATGAGATGGGACATGTTTTTTCCGGCGCTGTGGGCCGTTCTTCTGGTTATTCCCCGAGTCTGATTTTCTTTCTATGCAAGCCACGGCAGGGTAAATTTTGCGGGGCTTGAATCCGACTGTTTCTAGGAGCGTTGATGCAGCGGCCATGTGTCAGCGAGAATCAGGCGTGCGCTTGGGTCTCTGGCGATGGCGGGAGAGCTGTAGCATTCCGGTAGTTTGTTTCCAGCTGACTTTGGTCAGGGTATGCCAGGGCTTCTCTCCTTTCGGTTCAGACAAGTTGTAAGTGTTTCACCAGCTTTGGGACAAGATTGGGCAGATTTATATGTCTATGTCTGTGTTCCTGCTGTACTCCCTTGAAGGAAGCTGCTTGTTTAATCGGACTCTGGGGTTAGCACTCGGTTTGTCTCCGGACTGGGGCGACATACGGCAACTCACGGCACGGTGAGATCAGCAGTAAGATAATGCCCTGTATTTCGTTGTCTCTCTTGGGATCCCTGCAGATTGAGCCTCTGTCTGTTGGTAACTGTCCTTATTTGGGCCTCTGTGCTGAGCTACATGTGTCTAGTAGCGGCACAGGATATATATGCCTAAAGGTAGTACAAACAGTTTCCAAGTTCGGGCTGTCTCTATGGGAATAATGACACTGTGCATCTTCCTGCGGCCAGGACTCTCTTTCTCTATTTCTGAGGGGGCCTGGACTTCAGATTTCCATGCTTATCACGCTGGTTTCTCCTGTTGCCATTTTCTCATGGCACATGCTAGACGAGCCCCCCGACCAGACAGAAGGGCTGTACAGCTCCTTTTAACCAGGAGCCAGTTACCTATTCTATCAAACCCGCAGAGGATCACGCGCTATGTGGCTGTTAGCCTCATCCCTGAAGCTCTCATTAGCGATGTGAGCTTTGTCAGATACCTGTAAGGATGCTGTTGTTTTCCATGGGGTGGTAGATGCAGCATCTTGATTGAGTCTAGTACGTATTCACTTTAAAGGACATACGTATTTCGCTCATGTTGCATGGAGTTAGTACTGTTTTCATGGTTCCAGTATATTCCTCTTTACATTGTGAAACTTGATTTTTCCTAGGAGAATCTTCTTGCAGATCCTACAGTTCTCATCCTGCCATTCCCTGACCTTCTGCACTTCATTCTGAGGGGATCTTGATTTCTTCCAATGACTCTTCAGGCTTTCTCATGAGGGAAAAGACGCTATAATGTCAGGTCAGGGGGCTGTGAAGATTTTTCAGGATGCTTGCAACTTTGCATCCTCCTCAGGTTTCCAGTTCGTTCTTGGAGTCTCTATGTTTTGTGTTTCCCTTTTCAGTGTTACTGGTCCTCAGGGCAGTTCTTGTAGTTCTTCGGGAACTAAGGGACATTGTTCCACTTACTGCATGGTACCCAAGTCGGGGGCATTGGGCGGCTGGATCCCATTCTGCTGAATTAGTTTCTCAGGGTTACACATTTCGGCAGAAAAACAGGGAGAATATTTACATTTTCCCTATGGACTCCGAATCGGCACTAGGTTTGCTTGCTTCTCTTTGAGCAGCGCTTTCGGTTTTGGCACATGCCATTTCACCTACCCAAGGCTTTAAGAACATTTCAGAAAATGTGGGCAGTTGTACCGTTTTGGCGCTACCAGGTGATTCACCTAATTTCTTCTTGACTGACTGCTTGATTCGGACGTCTTCCAGTCGGGCCATTTGACTGACACGAAAAGGGTGGTTTCTTTTCCTCAGTTCTTTGGACGTGAATCTTCGAATTTGCACAGCGCTCTGTTCTCCTGTACTATTTATAGGTATATCGGAGAGATGTTTTTATTCATATAGGAGAGAAATGTATTTCTTCCCAGAGACTAGGGCGATGGGTCACAGTCTCAGGTTTGCATTCTTCTTTGGTCACCATGACCCAGAGTATGGGATTCTGTACAGGTTATAGGATCCATGTTGCTGACTCCACTGGGAACTTCGGCTTGCTTTCCCATTATAATGCTACAGCAGTCGCTTTTGTTCCGGTGGTTCCTGATATCTCAGGGCTCCAATTATTTGGTTGGCTCCTCATGCATCGCTCTATATGATTTAGTGGCTCAGCAAGATTTCTCTTTTCAAAGGCATGCCTCGGTCTTTGCTGGACTAGCTCATGGCCACCAAACATCCCGGGTTGTCGGGTTGGGGGGCTCGGTGCCTTCCATCCTCAGCTCCAGGAGTCTGGTCTTAAGAGGCGACTCAGTACTTGTTCATTCTTCTACTCTTGAGCATGGTCAGGCTACCTTTCTGGAGCTTCAGACCATTCTTCCGGAATGCCACTGAGGGCCCTTTCAGTCAGTATTATGATGGGGTATTTCTCTACAGCTTGGGCAGTAGGTGATGTACTCAGTTGCCAGGTACAGTTGTTGTTCTACTTCAATGGGTGGACCCTCATCTTCCTCTTCTGTTGGCAGATCATTTTAAGGGTCAGGAAAAGAGTTTTGATAGACTTTCTCTCCGCGAAATCTGAGCATGGCCCATTTATTGTATGTTACAGTGTACAGCACTGTGTATGCTCTAGAAAGTGTAAACGTTAGTAATAGTGAAATCTTCTACATCCTGGATATTGGGAATTTTGGCTCAGGCATTCCAGCTCTTTTTATGGACGTGAGATCTCCTGGAACTAGACCTCATGGCCTCGTCTCACAATTCAGTGCTTCCTAGCTTCTTCGGCGGGCACAGGGAGTGGGAGTTAGAGGGGGTAACAGTGTGGCTTCTTTCTCACCTCTGGTTTCTCTTTTTCAGTGTTTTCCCCTGGCTGTTGATGGCTTGGATTTGCCATCTCAAGCTCGCTTTCCGGGCACAGTATTTGTAGAATCTCTGGTTTGGCTGCGCCATCCTTGCTATGCGGATCTGATGAGTCTTTCAACAGCCGGACTAAGAAGTTTCCTGGTATCTCCAGATTTGCTCACCTAGGATCCGATCAACATGGATATTCGTACTACTTTGGTATTACGACCTAGCTTTTGAGAAGTCATGACTGACGTGTAAGGGTTATGCGAAGCAGGTTGTTTCTTCTCTTATCCAGGTGCTACAGACGTCTTCACCTGTGGCTTCTGCTTCCTTTTGGAGGTTTTTCCTTTCTTGGATACTTCTCAACATTTGCACCCTTCCAGAGTTCCTTTTTGGCACAAGTGTATTGCTGAGGGCTTAGCGTTCAATTCCCTTCAGCTTCAAGTGCCATTCTTAGCTTGTTACAAGGGCTAGGTATATTGCTCTTCGATTATTCTCAGCTTCATGTAGTTCAGTTCCTAAATGGAGTACAGTATATTTGTACACCTCTTAGAAAGCCCTGTCCGGAGTACAATCTTCAGGTACTTCTTCGCAGTTTACCGAAGGCTTCATTTCCTCCTTGTGCCGTTGAACACGGGGTTTCTTGTGGCCATGGTTTCGGCTCTGCAGTTTTTCGAGTTGCAGGCCTTGTTCAGCGGGGATTCCTATTTCTGATTTCCAAAATCTGGGGTATCAGTTCGGACGGTACCACAGTTCTTTCTTTTATGATACGCTCACTTTTTCTTCCTTCTTCCTGGGAGGAGAAATGGGGAGATGTGCTTTTATTCACTGCATTTTTTGAAAGTGCGTAGCGTTCTCCGCAAGCAAGGTTTCTAATGACTTTTAGTTGTTTAGATCACCTTTTTGTATTCTTCAAGGGATGCCTCAAACATATGGCAGCGTCCAAAGCCTCCATCGCTCAATTGGTCCAGGAGGACATTCTTTACACTTGCTTGATGGCAGGGAAGTGGTTGGCGAAAGAATTTCATGACCATTCCATCAGAGTGATGGCTACTTCTTGGACTCGGTCCAGAGGTTTTTCCTTGGAGTTTTGTCTCGCGGCTACTTGGTCTTCTGAGAGTGCTTTCTCTCGGCATTACTGGTTGGATGTGGGGGCGCATGCGGTAGATGCGTTTAGTGCGTCGGTTGTTGCGGAGGCGGCGTTTGCTTCCCACCCAGATTGAGGATTGCTTTGCTACATCCCATTGGATTCATCTGCTGCTGTTGCTAGGGAAGGAAAAATTATGTTCTTACCTGTTAATTTTCTTTCCCTTAGATGCAGCAGATGAATCCAGAACCCCAACCTTTCTGGATATTGTCTTGTCGGTTTTTTCTTTTGCAACTTTCAAAGTTTATTATTATTGAGGGTTGTATTCTGTATTATTGCCTTTTGAGATTTGTTATGGGAAAGAAGTTTTTTTTTTCCATGCTATGCCTATTGATGGTTACGGATGCTTGGGCAAGGAGCTATACTGGAGATACAGGAGGAGTGCCAGCCAGTTGGACCACCTGTTAATCAGTTTCTCTATCTCCGCCTGCTGGTAGATGTGTGCTATCCCATTGGTCTCTGGATTCATCTGCTGCATCTAAGGGAAAGAAAATTAACAGGTAAGAACATAATTTTTCCATCTTGCAACTAGACTCCAATTTTTCTTTAGATTGTAAACAATTTTTATTGACATGAAAAACCCAGCAGAAATGAGGAAAACAACAAGTGCCCGAACAGAAGAAACAGAGGCAATATCTGCATAACCAAGTACAGCATGACAAAAATATGAGTCAGTTATACCCACCCAGAAGCTCTAACCTCCCCTAATTCCCCCCTACCCGCATGCCTTACTCACTATTCCCCCTTCTCCCCCCCCCCAATGGAGAGGAATGCAAGGACAGGAAGGAGAAATCCGCAGACCAAATTCCCCCTAGGGTCTGGACTCTGATGACCCCAGGGCACCGAAATAAACAAGGCATCCCCTCCAAGAACAGTCCCCCCCAAAAAAAATCCCATATCCCCCCCCATCTCAGAGCAGAGAGATGCCAGGATCCAGAACCAGCCAGGAGAGTGCACCCTTAAGCCAGGGTATTAAGAAGAAGGCTACGTCCCCTAGGAGACAAGGAATCCAATTTATCTTTATTAGTCTTCAAAGTTATACAGATACTAGATCCTTTATCCAAAATCCTTGAGGCCAGGCATTTTTTGGTTTTTGGAATGATAAAGTCAGAAAAAAACAGACCATAAAACCATGAAATTGCCACCATCTTTAGTCACACACAGTCTTCCTTAACCAAAAAAAGTCTTACATGCATCATCTTTTGTAATTGGCTATCTGACGATGGTGCAGGAACAGTGGTGGTCCTTTTAAAGAATATTTCAAACTAATGGCATATGTTTACACCTTCTTTGCCAAACAGTCAGCACACAATCTAAATCATTTTTTGCCCTATGCAATGTTTTTCTGTTTTTCATTAATTTCTGGTTATCACTCTTGCTGTAAAACTTCAGTAACTTATCCTTCTGTTTCTTTAAGTCATATAATGGTTGTTGTTCTCACACCATATTCTTCAGTCAGCTATTATACAGATACTCCATGATCAAATTTCTTTATTACCTCAACTTTCTGTGCTATTGATAGAGATGATTGATAGAGATAAAACACTTCCTTTCCTTCTTCTCACTGCTCTGAGTGGAATCTGCATCTCTCTTTGCCATTTTCCAGCTCTCTGACCTGAACTGAGCAGAAATCAGGAGAAAAGCATGAACCTGTGTTGATTTTAGTATGTGTCATGTCAGGGAAATTTTGTGCTTAATTTGGCAATGAAACTCAAACCAAAATTCAGTCAGCCTCTAGACTCGGGTACACACTTAGGGTAGATGTAAAAAACTTGCCTTTGAGTTGTGTGCTAATGGCTTGACAGTCTTTTTTTTTTAGGAAAAAAAAGCCTGAGCATACCACAGTGGTGGTATGTAGTAGAGCTGCCCGATTCAGGTAGAAATTTTTCAATTCAATTTGGCCTATTGAATCTATTGTTTTCGATTTGATTCACTTTCAATGACCCAGCTTTTTAAGTTTAAAGGTGAATCAATTTTTATTGTTAAACTAAACAAGCCAGATTAATACTGATTGATCCTGCAGTCAATGCTAACAGAAAACCATGTCCTTTTCATACACACAGAACACATATACCCTCTCCTAGCATAGAATAAGCAATCACAAACTAAAAATAGAAATATGTAGACAAAAGTTAAACTAAACAGCAAAGAAGCCAGACTCTGCATACAGTGAGACATCATAGAAACAGTAACGCATATCCCTTAATACTGTGCAAAATATTAAGATAGCAGATGTAAATGTGGAAAAACTGACAAACAACAATCGCTGCTTTACAAATTAACAAACGGAAATAAAACAAAAATGGAAAATAGGAAAATACCATTTTATTGGACTAATCCATTTTTCAATTAGCTTTCAGAGATCAAAACCTAATTCTTCAGGTCAGTACAGTATATTGAAATGCCTCAGAGGGGCAGTACCAACAGGACCTCACAAGCAGATAGACCCAAAGGCTCTGCATCAGTTAAGCTAGCGCTAGTGCTGGGCCTTCTATAGACTCTGGACTCTCTGACAGGCAATAGGAAGGTGGCAGAAGATGGAGGACTCTTTCTCGCTGGAGTTAGCTTGGTGTTGCCTGGACTGTGGGGCCACCCCAGTTGGCCCAGAAGGCTTCCCTCCAATGTCAGCTCTGATATCGGAGGGAAACCTTCCAGGTCAGCTTGGGCATGCCGCTGGAGGAAGGGGGGTGGGAGACCCGTGCCCCACACAAGCAGCTTACATACCCCTAGGGGTTTGTGTACTACGTGTTGAGAAACACTGGTTTAGAATGCACAGAGAAAGACTGTTGGAGCACCAGAGTGAAGACTTGTTTTTCATCGTCCAAAGGCTGCCACTATAAAAGATATCACAACCAATTACTGTCATTTCAAGCAGCAGTTTGGGATGCAGACTTTTGTCAGTTATTTTTACATCTACTTAATATTAAAACTTTAGGAAATTGTTAAAGACTTATTTATTTAGGAAATTTTTGAAAGATTGAATTTGTGTTTCATTCTGTGTTTGTAGCAGTTTTTCATTTTGTTAAACCACATAGATCTGAAGGGTAATGCAGTATACAAATGTTATGTTATGTTAGAGCACCAGAAGATTATTTAAATTGATTCCTATGATATTAACAATACAAAAATAACAGTTATCTAAGTGGTGTTTCAGTTCCCTCCTGGTACTCCAAATTTCAGGCAGCTTCTCTTTCCATTTATCCACTGGCGCAAATGCTTCATACAAGTTTTGCATACAATATGAGGAGCCCATGGCTTATCTTGATCTCCAAGCTTGAAATAAAAATAACCTACATATGCTGTTTTTACAAACGTAGAAATAGGTTTCCTACTTGTACTTCCCACAAATATAGCAAAATACGTTGGGATGATTCAAGCAGCTCCGTCTTGAAGTAGTCATAACCTGTACGGTGTTCGATGTGCAAAAATGAAATGATATGAGTAGGAATATACACACACCTCCTATATAATCATAACTATTATACAGTTAAGTTACCTTTTACAATCAATTTTGGATTTTGGATGTAAAACTACAGTTGGAAATGTGTAAACCCCACACGAGAAAGGTCACCAACTAGACATTGCAGCTTTCATGACCCAACAGCCCATTCTACTAGAGATTCAAACCTCAAATGGAAAATGGTCCAGATCCATATGTTCAGACTATTACACATATACCTTCAATATCAACTGGGCCAAAGGCAAAACCAAACCAAAATCCCAAAGCTTAACCTACAAATCACGTACATATATCGATCCCTCCAAATTCTGGAATAAAACAGATGCTACAATCCAAGAATTTGACCCCAAAGACTTCATCTCACAATGGTGCAATATAAGTATAACTACCCTAGATGAGCTAGCCCCAATACAAACAAAAATCAGCAGATGATCAGACAAATGGTTCGACAACGAACTACTCCTACTCAAAAGACAATGCAGACGACTAGAAAGAAAATGGAGAAAAAGTAACCAAGAACACACAAGAGCAGCATGGAAAAAACTAAACCAACAATACAAACTAAAATTAAAAGAAAAAAGAAAGACATACTACACAAATCAAATAGGCATAGAAGCCCAAGACACAAAAAAACTATTTCAATTACTAAAAGAACTCACAGACACCAAACCCTACCTAGCCAAAAACGACAACCCTCTCCCTTCAGCCACCCTTTTAGCTGAATACTTTAAAAACAAAATTACAACTGCCAGGACAAACTTCGCAGGAACCCCAATCCACCTAGAAGAGCTCATAGTACCCCCCCAGAAAAAGAATCAACTACAGCAGATAGAACCTGCTCCCACTTCTCCACAATACAATGGTCAGACTTTAACAAACTCTATAAAAAATACAGCCACGCAGCTTTCGACCTCAACTAATGCCCTCCATAACTATTAAAAACCTCCAGCCTAAAATTCCGCACTCTCCTCATGCAATGGATACAAACCATGCTCACAAATGGCCTTTTCCCACAAGACCTCTCCAAAATAATCGTCACCCCGATCTTAAAAGACCCAAAAGGAGCAACAGATCAACCATCCAACTACAGACCCATAGCCTCAATTGACTATATGTCAAGCTAATGGAAGGCCTTTTAGCTAAACTCCTCACCAACAACCTAGAAAACTACAATTTGTTCCACCCTACACAGTCTGGATTCAGAACCAACTTCAGCACTGAAACACTACTAGGATCCCTTCTGGACACAGCTAGACAACACCTCAGCACAGGTAAAAAAAATGTTGATTATTCGACTAGATCTCACCACAGCATTTGACCTGGTAGACCATGACATCCTGTAACAAATACCAGATACAATAGGAATCACAGGCAAAGTACACACATGGTTTCAAGGATTCCTACAATCCAGGATCTACAGAGTAAAGACAAACAAAGAAAAATCAGAACCATGGTCCAACCCCTGTGGCGTACCCCAAGGATCGCCATTATCCCCAACACTCTTCAATCTCTACATTGCATCCCTCGGCACCTGCCTAGACAAAATAAGCTTAACCTCCTATAGCTATGCAGATGACATCACCATTCTCCTTCCTTTTGATCAGCCAACACCCACCATGACAGACACACTACACAGAACTCTAGAAACAGGGGCAACATGGATGAAAGATCACAAACTAAAACTGAACCCAGACAAAACAAAATTCATACTTCAAAAAAAAAAAAAAAAACCCAACCATAACAAACCTAGTAATAAACTGAATCACACACCCCATTCAACCCACTTTAAAACTTCTGGGAATGACGATAGACAGATGCTGCACCATGCAACCACAAATCAACAAAACAATACAGAAATCATTTGTGGTCATGAGAAACCTAAGGCAAGTTTTAATATTCTTTGACAGAAAACAATTGCAGCTCATGGTCCAGTCTCCTTGATTATTGCAACATCCTATATCTCCCCTGCCCCACAACAATGATAAAACAACTACAAACAGTACAAAACACAGCCCTGAGACTAATCTATTCACTAAGAAAACACGACCACATCACCGAGGCATACCTTGACTCACACTGGCTCCCAATTCAAGCAAGAATACTATTTAAATTCTACTGTCTAT
Organism: Geotrypetes seraphini; assembly: GCF_902459505.1. NCBI lineage: Eukaryota > Metazoa > Chordata > Amphibia > Gymnophiona > Dermophiidae > Geotrypetes > Geotrypetes seraphini. Next base: position 206,737,998 of record NC_047085.1, on the reverse strand, counting down.
TATTTAAATCCATAAATGGTGACATCCCAGCCTACTTGAACAACAGCCTAATCCAAACTACCACAACGAGACACAGGAGAACCCAGACACCATTCACATACCCTCCAATCAGAGACATCAAACGGAAAAAAACTGTATGATGGCCTACTAGCCACACAGGCAGCAAAACTAGACCACCAACTCTCCAATCTACTAATCGTGACCCCAGACTACAAAACTTTCAGAAATGAAATAAAAACCCTGCTATTCAAAATATCCATGAAGACTAACTAACATTGTATGAAACATTTCAATCCTCTGAAGCAACCCGCTCTACTCTGTAACACCTCTGGACATGCCCAGAAATCCTCTTCTGTAATTCTGAAATCCTTTTCTGTAATCCACCTTGAACCGCAAGGTAATGGTGGAATAAAAATAATTAATGTATTGTAATAAAAATCACTAATGTAATGTAATCACTCTCACTATATCTGCTAACTTGTACGCAAAAACACAAACCAGGTAACAGAACACAAAATTGAAAAAACCCGTTAAAATTTAAATCTACTATGTTTTCCTGAAAATAAGACAGTGTCTTATATTAATTTTGGGTCCAAAAATTGCACTAGGGCTTATTTTCAAGGATGTCTTATTTTTTCATGTACAACAATCATCTCTCCCTTCCTCTCCTCTACCCCAATTCTTCCTCTTTTCTTTCTTCCCCCCACCCCATGTGCAGCATCATTCCTGCCCTCTCACCCATCCCCTTGTGCAGCAGAACCCCACCGATCCTCCCACTGTGAGACTGACATACCTCCGCTCCGAGGACTCCTAAAGCAGCAGGGGTGGGGGTTGCTGAATTAACGGGTCCAATTTTTTCAGCAAATCGGGTAGCACTAGTGTCTTGGATGGAATCAGGGCGTGTTGGGGACATTTGGGGGGGCTTCGGGGGTCGATCTTAAGTAGGGCTTATTTTTGGGATAGGGCTTATAATAGGAGCATGTTTAAAAATCATGCTAGGGCTTATTTTTGGGGAAACAGGGTATGTACAATTGTTTTAGAGATCAAATTGAGAAACCTATGTAAATTTATGTAGCTTAAGGAAACCATGTTTACAATCTAAATTTTTTGCACATAATTATGTAATATAACAGAACAAAGGTGATTTTGTCACTTGAGCTTTACATTTTTATGCCAGTGTGCATTATAGGAAAGGAAGTGGATGAATAGTTGTGAAGCAAAGGTAAAAAGAGGGTAATTTAGATACACAAAAAAGAGGGTAATTTAGATACATAAATTTCCCATTCAAAAAAGAAAGCTTGTTATGACATCCTGATTCTGCAGAAGAGAACTTTTAAATAGTGGCAAAAAAAATTTAATAATTCAACCATATCTAAGAAACTGGAGCTGAATCAGTGCCCCAAATAACCCCAAGAACAGGTTAAAAAACCCAAGGCACCAAAACATTTTTTTTAATTGTTGACCTGTGTAATCACTCATTCCATTTTCCCAAGTGAAATCTTCCTGGTACTAGAAATATAAGAGATGGCTAGAAATGGGAGCCTGGCAACAGCTTCTCTCCCAACTTGTATACATTGGGTAGCAGCAGTTCCTTTTGTGAATGTCTAGTAGCTTAATCCCGAGCAAATCTAGTCAGGAAACTTGAGGCATTTTGGTGACCCAGGATTTCAGCTGCCCTTCTGCTCGACTAGGTTGCAAAGTAGTGGGGGCCATTTTTCAGTCATCTTTACTCCATTCTAAGCTTTTTGGGTTGTTTTTTTTTTTTCTTTTTCATGACCATGGTCTCATAAGAAATGTTTGGTTATCATTAAGAAATTCAGCCAAAGTGAAGAAGAACATAGTAACTGCTGATAAAGAAGACCTGTTTAATTTTAATGCAGCCACTTAAGGTGAATACACAATACTATTTTCATTGAGCTCTGTAGTGTAATTTATCTGAAACCTTTACCAGTGTCACTTGCCTGCAGAGAAGTCTAATAAATCTTCATTATAACCAAGTATAGCGTGTCTTGAAATTATTTTGCAGCTTTAAAAAAGGTGAAAGAGAGGCAAAGAAAAGAAAGAATAAACTTCTAAGATTGCAATGAAAATGTTAATTTTGAATCTGATTACAGGGGATGAACATGTTCCAAGATTTAATCCAGGTCATTGATAGCTATATTGGATCCTATTGGAAGAATAATGTTATTTAAGTCTTGATATTTTGAAGAAAAAGGAGATGATAAATGTTCCAGGAGGATAAGGCTCTGATTGTTTTTGGCAAATACGTAAGAGGGGAAATTATTAAACAATAACCATATTCATAATGAAGACTGATTTAGAGGGAAAGTTATCAGTTTGGGATATTGTACAGTGCTTTAGAAATAATAAATAGTAGTAAGTAGAGAATGGCACAGGGAAAAAATTTGTCCCCGTCACCGCCCCATCACCGTGACCACTGTCCCCACCCCATTCCCGCAACTACTATCCCCGCAGCATCCATACAAGTCTCAGTACTGCAATATTTAGCTTATTCCTTCCTTATAAATCAAGGCTCTGGCTGCTTAACTAGAGAAAAAGTTGTTCAGCTGGCAGGGCTTTGTTTATAAATTTTTATCAACACAACTAATATACAGTGGAACCTTGGTTTATAAGCATAATTCGTTCCAGAAGCATGCTTGTAAACCAAATTACTCGTATATCAAAGTGAGTTTCCCCATAGGAAGTAAGGGAAACTCGCTTGATTGGTTCCACCTCCCCTCCCAGGCCACCAGTGTTGCTCCACCCCACCACATCCCCAAAAGACCCCCCCACCCCAGAGGCCACTGGTGCACTTCCACATGCTCCCCCCCGGCGAACCAGCATTGCCCCCCCCGCCCGCAAATGCTGCCCCCTTGAACCGGCATTCCCCTCATCGCAAACCGGCATCTCCCACCCGCCCAAACTGAAGGCTTACCCCCAATGTGGCACCGGCATGCAGCACCAACCCACAGGAGGTGCCGGTGCCCGAAGATCCTGCCACTTCCAGGACTGGGCCTTAAGCATCTGCGCATGCTCAAGGCCTTCTGGCTCTCGTTCTCTCCGAGATTCTCAGAGAAAGGTGGGAGCCAAAAGGCCTTGAACATGTGCAGATGCTCAAGGTTCAGTCCGGGAAGCGGCAGGATCTTCGGGCACCGGCACCTTCTGTGGTTGGTGCTGCGTACCGCTGCCACATTGGGGGTAAGCATTCAGTTTGGGCAGGCGGGGGATGCCGGTTCACATGGGGGGAGGGCAAGTGTTCATGAGGGGGGCGATGCTGGTTCGTGGGGGGGTGGCGTTTGTGGACGGGGGCGATGCCAGTTCGCGGGCATGAGGGACTCGCAAATCGAGTCAATGCTCGGTTTGCGAAAATGTTTTGCTCGTCTTGAAAAACACTCGCAAACTGCGGTACTTGTAAACCAAGGTTTGACTATACTACTTTATCCTAAAGGAAAAAAAAAGAAAAGAAATATACATTTTTTTTCTACCTTTGTTGTCTGGTTTCTGCTTTCCTCATCTTCTCATTCAATTCCTTCCATCCAATGTCTGTCTTCTCTCTGCGTCTTCCATTTGCTCTGTTACTGTGCCTCTCCCTTCACCCCCCCCCAATTAGTCTGGTACCCATCTTCCCTCTGCTCACCCCATAGTCTGGCATCTCTGTCTTCTTTCCTTCCAGCGTCTTCTCCCCACTCTCTGTTCCCCCATTTCCCTTCAGCGTCTTCTCCCCACTCTGTCTTCCCCATTTCCCTTCGGCGTCTTCTCCCCACTCTGTCTTCCCCATGTCCCTTCAGCATCTTCTCCCCTCTCTGTCTTCCCCATTTCCCTTTAGAGTCTTCTCCCCACTCTGGAAATTGCGTCAGAGGAGAAGCAACCATGTCATTCTCTAGTAGTAAGTAGTACTGTTAAGATGAATGATTTTACTGTTAACCCCAAGTTATTAGTAACTAGATCTCATTGCATAAAATGGGACCTGGACTTAAAAAGGAAGAATTAGGAAAAAAAATAGAAGCATAGGAACATGATGGCAGATAAAGGCCAAATGGCCTATCTAGTCTGCCCATCCCGCAGTAACCATTATCTCTTCCTCTCTTTAAGAGATCCCACGTGATTATCCCAGGCTTTCTTGAAATCAGACACAATCTCTGTCTCCACCACCTCTACTGGGAGACTGTTCCACGCATCTATCAACCTTTCTTTAAAAAAGTGTTTCCTTAGATTACTCTTGAGCCTATCACCTCTTCATCCTATGCCCTCTCATTCCAGAGCTTCCTTTCAAATGAAAGAAACTTGACTCAAGCGCATTTATATCATGTAGGTATTTAAACGTCTCTATCATCTCCCCTCTCCTGCCTTTCCTCCAAATTATACAGATTGAAATCTTTAGGTCGGTCCCCATACGCCTTATGATGAAGAGAGCACACCATTTTAGTAGCTTTCCTCTGGAATGACTATCCTTTTTATATCTTTATTTTTAAGGTGCAGCCTCCAGAATTGTACACAATATTCTAAATGAGGTCTTACCAAAGTCTCCCTATGCACCCTAGCTCCTTCTAGCTTTCGCCGTCACCTCTTCAACCTGTTTGGCCACCTTAAGCCCATCACATACAATCAATTCAAGCGCTCCTTAAAAAGCTTTCTGTACAAGTACGCATTCAAAACATAGACAGCATAACTTACCAAGTACTAAATCTTTAGACTTTAATGAATCTTATGAGTAGGTCGCCAAATTATTCTTTATTTTACTTTATTTTCTTCTAATGTGCTCCCACCATATTAAATATTTCTTTTTCTTTCCTTAAAGATTGTAGTTCATCCCTCCTTGCCTTTTGTATCAGTTTGTATTAGAATGTATATAATTTGTATACAATGTCTTGTTTTGTCCTCCCCCTTTTTTATTTTTATTTTTTTTTAAATTGTTATACGCATTGAAATATATGATATTGCGTAGATAACAAATCTTAATAAACTTGAAACTTGATCACACTCAAGTCCTGCTCTTCTGACTTGCGCTTAAGTTCTTCACCCCTAAACTGTACTGTTCTCTCAGGTTTTTGCAGCCCAAATGTATGACCTTGCATTTCTTAGCATTAAATTTTAGCTGCCAAATTTCAGACTATTCTTCAAGTTTCATCAGGTCTTTCTTCATGTTATTCACACCATCCTGGGTATATACTCTATTGCAGATTTTGATATCATTTGCAAAGAGACAAATCTTACCTGACAGCCCTGCAGCAATATCGTTTATAAAAATGTTAAAAAGAATAGATCCAGGAACAGAACCTTGAGGCACACCATTGGTAACATCCCTTTCCTCATAATGATCTCCATTGATCACTACCCTTTGTCGCCTTCCACTCAACCAGTTCTTGACCCAGCCCGTCATTTTGGGACCCATCCCAAGGGCACTCAATTTATTTTTTAGTCATATGTGTGAAACACTGTCAAAGGCTTTGCTAAAATCTAAATACACCACATCTAGTGCACTCCCTCTATCCAATTCTCTGGTGATCCAGTCAAAGAAATTGATCAGATTTGTCTGACAAGATTTCTAGTGAATCCATGTTGCCTCCAGTCCTGTAATCCACAGGATTCCAGAAACTTCATTATTCTCTGTTTTAAAAATGTTTCCATTAATTTGCTTACCACAGAAATCAGACTTACCGTGAGATTGTTGCCAGAATAGTGATCAGGCATCTAACAGTGTCTTAATTACCATCTTTTTAGATAAGAGACATATATGATAAATTGTACTCTATTGGAAACAAGACCTCTGAGGCAGGCCTTACAGCCGAAACACGTACATGTTGGGTCTTAACGGTGAATAAACAGATTGAGCATCACAGGTCACCTCTTGTCTTTTTTTGTTCTACCTTGAGAAGATAGAATTTCCTGTATTTGTATATCAAATGCAAAGTGATGCACATTGAGAAGAATAACCCAAATCACAGTTACCAGATGCTAGGGTCCACCTTGGGGATTAGCGCCAAAGAAAAGAATCAGGGTGTCATCATAGACAATATGAAGAAATCTGTCCAATGTGTGTTGACGACCAAAAAAGCAAACAGGATGCTAGGAATTATTTTTTTAAAAAAGGGATGGTTAACAAGACTAAGAATGTTATAATGCCTCTGTATTTCTCCATGGTGCGACCTTATCTGGAGTATTGCATTCAAATACAATTACATAAATCCTTGTTATACTGGTATGAAAGAACACTGAACACATACACAAATAGCAATTCTGACAGACTATGCATATGAAACTAGGGTTCTAAGAGAGGAAAACATAGCTAGGATTTAGTACTGGATTAATCACCAAATTCCTTAAACCTACCCAAGGCAAGAACAGTGCCATCTATCTATATACCCTGCTGAACAATAGAAGAAGAGTATGTCTGCTCACTGTTGAAAAGGAGGGGCTTCTCCAACATGATGCTCTCTCTCCCGGGCAGTGAGTCAGTGCCCTCCCTGTCCTGTGGGTTTAGACTGATTACAACACAATGGAGGTATCAGTTCTTGGAGTGATAGAAGCCAGCACCAACAGCTGTCAGTCCTTTGATTATCAGAATTATAGTTCTGCTCTCTGGCTAGGAATAGTCTCACTCTGTCTCTTCTCTAGAGCAGCAAGGCACAAGGAGACTGTTCTGTGAAACCTGGTTTCAGGGCAGCTCAGGAAGGCACATCAGTCTAAACATAGACTTTTCTCCAGACTGCCTTAGTCTCTTTACTCCAACTCCAATCCTCTCTCCAGCACTCAGCTTGTTGTTTCTCCTCCAACTCCTCACCAATTCTGTCTAACTACTTAAGACATTCCTTGTTCATCTTTCTTCTTCTCGCCACTGATGTCTCTGGCCAATCGGTGGCTCAGTTATCAGGGCATCATCTGGTCACATGCCCTGATAGGTATAGGGGGTTGGTATCTTAACACCATTTGTGCTTTATATATTGATCCCTCTGCGGCAATTCTAGTAAACGGCTATAATACAGAGACTCTCAATCTGCAGAGGAACGAGGTAAGGATGTCTCCTGTCTCTTTTACTATTTTTGCTATATCTTGTGCAGTATGCAAAGAGATCGAGATATTGTGGGGGTCATGTTTGGAGTGCATGTAGTAAAAGTCCTAGCCTTTGCAGATGACTTTATGCTAGTACTCACAAACGCCCAGAACTCCCTATCGCATGCACTAGGTGCCTTGGATGAGTTTAGCTACTATTCCATTTATTGCTTGAACAAACAAAAATCAGAGATTCTAATGGTTCCATGTGCAGTACAAACTACCTGGAAGGGTCTGTTCCCCCTTAAGTGGCAGATCAGATGATTAAATATTTAGGTATCTAGATACCAATAGGGCTTCTAAATCTAATGTAATCTTCTATTTCTGCATCGCTCATACCTAGGTAGGCTCAAGGCGACTTAAAGAGGGGGGTGAGGATTGAGAAGGGGGAGGAGGGGTGGGAGAAGAGGAGGGGTGGGAGAAGAGAAGAGGTGGGTAGGAGTGGGTTAGGGAAAGGGGTGGAGGGTGAAGAGAGGATACAACTGATTAAGTGCCATATAGATGAGTTTTCAGCTTCTTCCAGAATATGGTGTGGTTAGGTTCCTTTCTGGTTATGTCAGTAAGGTCATTCCAAGTTTTTACGCCTAGAAAGGTGAGCATGGATTGGAAAAAACGTTTATATTGAAGATTTTTTGTGGAAGGAAGATTTAGAAGTATTCTGCGGGAAGTAGACCATGCCTTGGAGAAGAGCTGGATGAGAGGAGCTGCGGAGTTTCCGTAAAGTATATGGTGAATGATGCATGAAGTTTTGAAGGTTATTCGTGATGGATGGGTAGACACTGCAGTTGCCTGATGAAGGCTGTAATCGAGTCATAGTTTCTCAGGTTGAAGATTAGTCTAACAGCGGTGTTTTGGATGAGTTGCATTTTGTGGATTAAAGTAGTGTTGATTCCCATGTAGATGGAGTTGCAGTAGTCCAGTTGTGGTAGTATCATCAGTTGTACAACTAAAACGAAGTGGTGTTGGTGAAAGTATGGTCTGATTAATCTTAGTTGTCTCAAGGTGCAGAGGGATTTCTTTTGGAGACTGAAGATATGTGGTTCCATGGTAAGTGTGAAGTCCAGTATGCAACCTAGGATTTTGGAGGATTCTTCTACAGGGAGGGTCTTGCCCGATCGAAGGGTAATGCTTGTTGGTGCCATCTGTTGGGGGTGTGTGGAAGTATAGAACTTTGGTTTTAGTTGTGTTTAAATTTTAGTTTGTCGGTAGTTGCCTAGATTTGGATTCTTTCAATATTATGTGAGACTTTGTTAGTGATGTCCAAGTGATTGTTGGTTATGGGAATAAGGAGAAAGATGTCATCTGCGTAGGATAATATTCTTTTGTCTTCAAATTTATGTTACCAAGAGAGCTCATGAAGAGGTTGAATAGGATGGGGGAGAGTGGGGAGCCCTGTGGCACGCCACAAAAGGCCCTCCAGGGGTTGGAGATCTCTCCCTTCATTTTGACGATGTATTCCCTGTTTTGCAACTGGCTGATCTTCATAGGCCACTGTACTCATTTTCATCTTGCACTGCTTGAAGGTTTCCAACTTGTGTAATTAGTTATGAAATTTTACAAACACCATATGCGGTCTTAAATCACCCGACTTATGATTCCCCAAGCAATGCACCCACTCAAACGTGCGGGACTTAAGTCCATGTATAATGATAATGTCTCTCACAGCTGATGTTCCAACTCTGTAAGTAGCAGATTGTTTGTTATGGATTTCGGAATTCCCAACTACCATAGATTTCTCCAATGAGATCTATTTTCTAGATCTTCAATTTTGTATGGTTGAGACTGAACCAATGCTTGTAAGGATTTCAGATCTGTAAGGGTGACTAAACTAAACTAAACTAAAGCTTAACTTTATATACCTGGTCATCAACCTAAGGAAGCTTGACTAGGTTTACAACAATTAAATAAGAACTGAAAAAAGAAAAAAACAGAGGTTTCAAAAGAGATTAATTTTCAAAATGTTTAGCAAATAAAAAAGTTTTTAGAAATTTACAAAAAGATTGCAAAGGACTGGGGCTCCTCAGAGTTAAGGAGAGTTCATTTCATAGTTACAAGTTTAAAAGCCAGAGATTGACTAAAGATCTTAACTCCTTTAATTCCTTTTCTGTAAGGAAGGGAAAATTTGAATTGTTGGATGCCTCTTGCATAGGAGAATCTGTAAACATTCTATAATAAGGGAACGAGGGGAATAAAAATACCATATAAAATTTTGAAAGAGATGAAAGCACATTTGAATTGAATTCTAAGATAAACTGGGAGCCAATGAAGAATCAGAATCAAAGGGTCAGAAACAAAGGGTCAAATTTACTTTTTCCAAAAATCAACTTTGCAGCGGTATTCTGAATTAATTGTAATCTTTGGAGACAGATTTTTGTAATGCCAAAGTAAATAGCATTGCAATAATCTAGTTGGGATAATATGATTGATTAGACCAAAACAGAAAAATGTCAATGATGAAAAAGATGTCTAACCTTCTTCAACATTTGTAAACTAAAAAAGCATTTCTTGACCAAGGAATTTATTTGATTCTTGAAAGTAAGAGAGGAATCAAAAAGGACTCCCAATATCTTAGAAGAGAACTCAATCTGCAAAGAGGCCCCAGATTCCAAAGCTACAGTAGAAGGAAGACAGTCCAGTTTTGGGCCTAACCATAGAAGTTTAGTTTTAGTTGTATTAAGCTTCATCTGGACAGACATAGCTCAGGCTTGAAGTTTGGAAATGCAATGATTTACTTTAAAAACTAAATTGGTAGTACACTTCTCCCTTAATATTCACGGTGGTTAGGGGCAGAGCCGGCCTGCAAATGTTGAGAATTTGCGAATAACATTTGAGCCAGCTCTGACCCACCCTCCGCCTTCCCCCAGCACCCCAGACCTTACCTGGTAGTCTAGCGGGCTTTTGGGGCAGGAACGATTGTCCTACGCTCCTGCCCCGTACAGATCACTCATACAAAATGGCTGCAGGGAGTTCTCGTCATAGTCTCAAGAGACTACGGGAACTCACGGCATCCATTTTGTATGAGTGATCTGCACGGGGCAGGAGCGTAGGAAGATCGCTCCTGCCCCAAAAGCCCGCTAGACCACCAGATAAGGTCTGGGGAGGTCCAGGATTTAGCGTTTCTTTTCTCTCCCCCCCTCCAATTGCGAATAACCGAATCCGCGGATACTAAAACCGCTGATTAGGAGGGAGAGGTGTATCCATATCAATCGTCCTCAATTTTTGAGACTCTCTCTTCTCCAGCTCTTTCGTATACTTGGCCGTGTCTGTTGGCAATTGTTGCAGTCAGGAGATTTGGCCTGACAGCTGCTCAAATCTTGGTTCCAAAGCCTTCACCTTAGCTGCAGTTAAAATCTAACAAAGTGGCATCAGTAATTTGGGTAATGGCCCCGCAAGGCCCCTTCACCATCTTGTCTTTTGCTTTGCCATGATCTTTCTTTCCTCACACTCTTACTCGACATGGTTGGGTTTGCCACTTACAAGTATTTGTCCATATAGAGCAGGGGTCTCAAAGTCCCTCCTTGAGGGTCGCAATCCAGTCGGGTTTTCAGGATTTCCCCAATGAATATGCATGAGATCTATGTGCATGCACTGCTTTCAATGCATATTCATTGGGGAAATCCTGAAAACCCGACTGGATTGCGCCCTCAAGGAGGGAATTTGAGATCCCTTATATAGAGGGACTACCAGAAATTATTGCGATGGCTGTAATAGACCTACAGTATACTTGGAGGGCGATGGTCACAGAGGGCCTCAGAGCAGGACTGGAACACATCCTTCCCTGTTCACACTATCACGCGGCTTCTCAATACTTGTAAATTGTAAGTGACAAGAGCACATTCACTATTTTCTTCAAAGGCTTTACTTACTAGTAGTACAATATAAGACAAAATGTAAAACTCTGTTTCTGATCTTCAAGGTCCTTAAAAGGAAATGGGCCAGAACACTAGAAGAACAGGATCTCCTTTAGTGCATGTCCAAGATCAATAAGGTTCTCTGAAGGAGTATCCCTAACCACACCCTCTCAAAAGGAAATTCCATGATGTGACATTTGCCACTGAATAACCAAAATGAGCATATGAAGATAATGCTTAAATTCAAATTGGTCAAAAGGAAATAGTGAAGAAAAGGACCTCAAATACCCAGACAACTGGTCACATTCCAGGTCTAGGGTCATGAATTTTATCATCGGTCTTGAAAAAAGCTCACTTTATTTTTAAAATTATTTTTACTGTATAAAATTGAATAATGCAACCATTCAAAAAAGCAGGAACTGCTAAAAAGTCAGAAACACTTGACTTAAATTCCCAGTGGAGAATGTGCCATTTCACACAACTGGCTTCTTCAGGGGTTAGTGTTTTCATTAGTGTTCACTTGTATATTCAAATGCAGTTTATCCAAAATTTAAATCCAAATTCTTGAGGACTTGTATCCTTTCCAAACGCTAATACGCTAAAATTTACATCTATGGGGTAAATATTCAGTTGGTGGAGGTCAGTATTTTTTTTGCAAAGAAGAGAAGAACCAAAAATACTCACAAAGCACTAGAGCAGGAAGTGACAACAGTGGGAATGACCCAACAAGCAGTATGGGTAATCTGGTGTTGTATGTTCTTTATTGGCAGAAGATCTATTTATTTATTTAGTTTTATAGCCCATCCTTCCAGAGGAGCTCGGAATGGGTTACAGCATGACATACATAATACAGATATACCAGGAGCAGATGTCTAAAATATACAACGGATTCAAAATGTTCCATGTTTTGGTGTGAGTACCTTCATCGAGAGTCCACATACTCTATATAATGTTTTTGTAATTTAAAATAAAAGGTAAGGAAGAAAATTTCAGTCCCAAACTACAATGAAAATCTGTCCTCGAAGCAGCAGTTAGGCCTGGATTCTGTATAGGACGCCCGTCCTGGGTGTCCTATAAAGAATCGGGCCTACACCCACCCAAAATTAATCCGATTCTGTAACAGACATCCATGTTGCAGACACTGGTTACAGAATTGGGTTTAAAGTGCCCCAGCCCCCCTCCTCGGACCCCCCAATGGCACCCTGAAGATCACCGGCAGGAGGGTGCCCAACTTCTCCTGCCGGACACCCCCAACGGCCCCCCAGAAGATCGCCAGCAGGAGTGTGCCCAACTCCTCCTGCTGGACCCCCCAATTGACCCCCCCTAAGATCGCCGGCAGGAGGGTGCCCAACCCGTCCTGCCGGACACCCCCAACAAAACCCCCCACCCCGGAACCCCCCCTTGGGCTTACCTGCAAGTTGGCCGGACGGCTCCTCGCACTGTCTGGCCAGTAGGCCCGCCTCTGTCCAAAAGAGGCGGGCCCACCCATCCACTGCCCAACTCCACAGAATCCTAGAGCCTGATTGGTCCAGGCACCTAAGGCCCCTTCTTCTATAGGATATTCAGTGCCAGGCTATGTCCAGGCACTGTCATTGAATATTTGGGTTGGTATTGCTGGCTATCCCTTATCTGGTTGTGCATTATTCAGCATTTAATTGCTTAAGCAGGGGTGTAGTTTGTAGGGGGATGAGCTGCCCCATATAAGCCTCCTTGGACCCAACCACTAACATCTTCTCCTGGCCTCTTCCTTCTTAACCTTTGGTGGTGCAACCAAAATAAATAACTTGCTGGCCCACATCTAGGTCCAACTGGACCCGATTTATTTTTACAGGTTACCTCTGTCAATCTCTGAATAAACTTATCTTAAACTCTCCAGACTATCAGCATATGTTCTCCACACGCTAGTCATTGCATGCATATCAATAGTTTTTCATGATTTTTCACATAGACATCTTTAATATTAAACCAGAATCTGTCAAATGAGTCACTATCTTATATCCTACATCTGTATAGTGGCAAACTCTTATGTTAACGCTACATAAAACTTTTTATGCACGCTGCTTGCTTCAGTGATAGATAATTAAATCTCGTTGTCCAAGTATGCTATCTGTCCACTGCATCTTTGACATTTTCTTAAGGTCACAACATTGCAGTGTTCTCCACAGACTGGCTGCCGACATATGTTGCTGTTCATTCGGCATTTGCGATCCTGTTTGGCAGAGCAAGGTGGCAGTGCTTTTGTTTTTGACTTGTAACTGCTTCTGTCGTGGTTTCATAACAGGTGATACACCGACTGCTATCATGGCACGTCATGATGATGGCTGGAATGCCAATGCTGGAGACAGATATCGATGCAAAATGCTTGGCATCACCAAGCTTTTTCCAGCATCTATGAGAAGTAGATGTCTCATATCACTAGGCTCTTTACCACTAACTGAGTATTTCTATGATGGATTAAATGATTTCCATATAACAAATGCATTCACGTCTGTTATATTCATTAGACCAAAGAACAGCCTAATTGGCCATCAGTATACTAGATGTTTGCAGCTGAACCATGCACACATCTTGTCTAACATATCTCCTGTCTTTGTTCTATTGTAAAATGTGACAATCTCTAGCTTGTTTTGCTCATCACCAGTTATAGACACATCATGCTGCATTGTAGAAATCAAGATGACTGACTTGTTCTTTTGAGGAACATATAACACAAGTGTAATGTTATCATGAAAACCAAACATGGAAGAATACATATTACAAAGACAACATATTGCATATTATCCTCTATAATAAAACCCAAGCGCGCATGCGCGCTTAGAACGGCGTGATCCCTGCCACTGTGGTCTCTGGGTCCGTGCCGAATTCCATTTTCGAACATGGAGGCAGGGAACACGCTACCAACTCCGCCCTCACTCATGAACCGCTGCCGCCGCCGCTGCTCCTCTTCAAAGCAACCTGCTGAGGTTCGCGGCCGGCTGTAGCGAACCTCGCAGGCCACTCTGCACCTTGGTAGCACGTTCCCTCTGATGCACGGGATCGCGTCAGAGGGAACGTGCTACCAAGGTGCAGAGTGGCCTGCGAGGTTCGCTACAGCCGGCCACAAATCTCAGCAGGGATTTGAAGAGGAGCAGCGGCTTTGAAGAGGAGGGCAGACGCAAACGGACTAAGAAGCCGGATGCTGGACAGAGGGATCAGGTAAGGGATGCTGCTGGACAGGGGTAGCAGGGAAGAGGTGCTGCTGGACAGGGGGGAGGTAACAGGAAGGGAGGCCTACTGCTGGACATGGGGAGCAAGGAAAAGGTGCTGCTGGACAGGGGGGTAGGTAACAGGGAGGCCTACTAATGGACAGGGGGAGCAAAGAAGAGGTGCTACTGGACAGAGGGGAGGTAAAACGAAGGGAGAAGGGCTACTTCTGGACAGGGGGAGCAGTTAAGGGGTGCTGCTGGACAGGGGAGACGTAAAACGAAGGGAGAAGGGCTGTTGCTGGACAGAACTGCATAGCAGAAACACTGGCACTCTTACTATATGGTCTAGCCCCTAAATACATAACAGACCTTTTCACCTTCTCCACCAACAAACACAAGAGAATCTCACACCTGAACTTCGTTTCTCCCCCAGTCAGAGGTTGCAAATTAAAAAAACACTACGAACACCTTCTCTCACATCAAGCAGCATTATGGGGCAAAGACCTAAAACAATTGCTCTCGCCCTCCACTTACGAGGAATTCAAGAAGCGCCTAAAAACATACCTATTCCTGAAGTACCTAGACAACTGACCCACACTCCACTCTCAACAATGGTTTTCTTGACCTATTTCTCACTCTCTTATCTCTTCAGATCACTCATTTTCTTTCTTCTCTCTTCAGGTCACTCATTTTGTACCTCTTGTAATCTTTTGTAAACCGCATAGAACTTCACGGTATTGCGGTATATAAACTGTTATTATTATTATTAATAATTATGCCAGGTGGTTCATATAAATAATTTATTTTCTACACTTGCAAATAAAAAATAAATAAAACTTTCTCATCTTTACAAAGTCATAAAATTGGTAGCAGTGCATACATTTCAGCAAAGGGGTTACATCAGTGTGCTGCAAACTTTTTAAAGCCACGGCATTCTAAACGGGGGCCCGCGGCTGATGGGCATCTGCAGCCCTGAGACTTCTGTTGCCGCCTGTGGTAAGGTTCTGGAGAGGTACGGATAGCAGGAGAGGCATCGATGCTGGCTGACTGCCTATAGGACGTGCCTTTCGCCACGAGAGGCACGTCCTGTAAGCAGTCAGCTGGCACTGGCACCTCTTCTCAGGCATCTCGCAGCACACCTGGAATCTGCCGCGGCACACAGTGCAATACACTGATGTAACCCCTTTGCTGAAGCGTATGCACTGGCTACCAATTACCCACACATGACTGAATTTCCAGGAACCTGTTGTCAGTTTGATAGCAGTATTCTGGAGTCATTGAATACAGTATAATTTTTTTTTTACCCGAGACCCTTATAGAGGGAATTACATTAGACAAGTTGTGCAACTACTAAAGGGCAGGAAGGTTTAATAGGGATTGGATTGAATGTATCGGTCGCAGCTTTTAAAAAAGTTTACTCTGCTAATGTGGAAATTGGGGGGCTGAAGTTTATGGCATGATCAGGATGGACGCCCAGAATCTTTACTAAAGGGACCATGGGGATGGGAGCATTACAGAGGAGCAAAGGTGAGGACAAAACCAGATCTAGAGGATGAGAAAATAGAAGATCATTGAATTTATCCAGATTCAATTTTAGTTTGTTTGGTTAATCAAGTAGTTGCCTCATAAAGGTTAGCGTTGAGAGTGTGAATCTCACTGGGGTTAGACGGATCAAGGGGTCAGAATTTGGATATCATCTGCATAACCTATGAATCTGATTGATTGTAATAGAGTAAAAAATGGAGCCATAAAGATGTTGCATATGGAGGGGACCAGTAATGAGCCCTGTGAGATCCCAAAGTCTAAAGAGAATGAGCTGGATGAGATTTCCTGAAAATTCACTGTATATTCTCTTGATAAAAAATAGGATTGCAACCAATTCAAAGCTATATCTGAAATGTCAATATCTTGAAAGTGCTTTCAGCATGATAGAATGATCAATCAGATCAAATGCTGCTGAAAGGTCAAGAGAGGGAGGAGAAAAGAATTTGGGCAATCAAGGTTGTACCTAATGAATGTTGTGACTCCTAATCAGGAGTGTATGGCTTGGTGTTTAGAGCTATAGCCTCAGCACCCTGAGGTTATGGGTTCAAACCCCGCGCTGCTCCTTGTGACCCTGAGCAAGTCACCGAATCCTCCTCTGCTCCAGGTACTTTAGATAGACTGTGAGCCCACCAGGACTGATAGGGAAAATGCTTGAGTACCTGATTTGTAACCCGTTCTGAGTTCCTTTGGGAGGATGCGCTAAAAAATAAAATAGAAACTATACTGGTTATTTATTTATGTTGTGTTGTCTTCTAAACCCTGGTTAAGGTGGAGGACATTTGTTTTGTCGGTAAAATTGGTGAGTTGAGAGAACATTATACTTTCTGTGCGTTTAGACAGAATGGGTTAAGTTGGAGATCAGACTAGATAGAGCTCAGAACTGACCAGGAGGGGGTGGAAAGAGAGAGAGATGGGACAATGGAAAGAGAGATAGGATGATGCTGCATGATAAAAAAAAAAAAAAAAGAGATAGGAATATTGGAGGAGAGACAGGCATGAGCAGAATATGTCCACTCTGCTTCAAAAGCTACCAGATCTCAGCCTTCCAAGCGGTACTTCGATCCTAAATATTCTTCCTCCTCATACAACAAAAGGAGATATGTACCATCCTCCACTACATCAAGCACTCTTACATTGAGGAGACGTAGGCAGCAGAAAACGCAAAAGGCGCAACAAAAGACACAGCAGTCTTTTTGACCAGCTTCTGGAGAGCTTAGCCAGCATTCTACAATATCCCTCTTCCACTCTGCCTGTTGGAGGTCGTCTCATATGTTTCCATTAGTCTCTCATCACATCAACACTTGGGTTCTCAAAATTCTAAAGCAAGGATATGCTCTACACCTGCAGAGCACACCTTCAAACAATCCTCCAAAAGAGTCTTCTTTCATTTCTCAGCAGATCACCCTCCTGTGTATCTAGTAGGCAAACCAAACTCTTGTGCAGAGAGGCTTAGCAGATTCCTTCAATCTCACGAGTGGTCATTCAACTCGACTGTATTATATCAAATTTTCTTAATCTGGGGGACTCCACAAATAGATCTCGTCACATCTCTGAGCAATCACAAAGTTCCTCACTTCTCTTCCAGACTATACTTTCCTCAACTGGAGACAGATGCTTTCTTCCTAGATTGGATAAACAAATTTCTCTATGCATTCCCTCTGTTCAAACTGCAACAGGAGCCAGCCACTATGATCCTCATAGCTCCAAGGTGGTTGAGACATCCTTGGTTTCCCCTTCTTCTTCAACTTGGTGTAAGGGAATCCATCCCACTGAAAATTTTTTTCTTCTTTGCTGACTCAAAGTAAAGGGTAACTTCTCCATCCCAATCTGTGCTCTCTAACACTCACAGTCTCCCTCCCAGCGGATAGATGGATTCACTCTCTCTGCTCCAAAATCAGTCATGATAGATGTTTCGAGGAAACTTTCCACATGTTACTGTTTCAAGTGGACTTGTTTTACCCTTTAGTGTTCCCAACAAGCATTACCTCTGGGCACCTGTCCTCGGTCATCAATTCTGGATTATCTTTTACATCTCTCCGACTCTGATCTAAAGATGACTTCAGTAATGGGGGCATCTCAGTTCTATCAGTGCTTTTCAGATACCTCTGAGCAATAAACCTCTGGCTACATACCCATTGGTTTCCAGATTCATCCAAACCTCCAATCAAACCTCCTCCTGCTGCTTGGGACCTCAGTGTTATACTCTCTGCTTTGGTGAAACCTCCATTTGACCGAGTTGCAGACTTCATCTCTCAAGCACCTCACTTGGAAAGTAGTTTTCTTAATTGGCATCACTTCTGCATGCGGAGTCAGTGAATTGCAAGCACTTGTCTCAGATCCACCTTATACAACATTCTACCCTGATAGAGTTGTCCTTCGTTTACCTCCCAAATACTTACCCAAAGTAGTTTCGGACTTTCATCTCAACCAGTCTGTAGCTCTGCCTGTGCCTGTTTTCTTCCCAAGACTACATTCCCATCCTGGTGAAGCTGTACTTCACAGATTGGACTTTAAGCATGTTTTGGCTTATTACCTGGATTGGACCAAGCCTCATAGAACTTCTACTCAACTATTCCTGTCATTCAATCCTAACAGGCTTGGAACTCCTGTAACCAAGAGAACAATCTCTATATGGTTAGCGGACTGTATCTCCTCCTTCTATACTTGGCCTGGGCTGCTGTTGGAAAGTCATATCACAGCACATAGTTAGAACTATGGCAACTTCAGTAGTTTATCTATGTTCCACTCCTGTTGAAGACATTTTGTAAAGCAGCAACTTGGTTCTCAATTCATAGTTTCACAACCCACTACTGTCTGGAGAATCATTCCAGATGGGATAGTCGGTTTGGCCAAGTAGTTCCACAAAATTTATTATCTGTTTAGATGCTAACTTCCCTCCAACCCTTTACTATTAGCTAGGGAGTCCCATCTGTGAGAATATATTGCCTGCTTGTCTTGGAATAAAGCACAATTACTTTCCTGTAACAGGTGTTATCCAGAGGCAGCAGGTAGATATTCTCACAACCTAGCCATCTCCCTTAGTTGACTTCTTAGCTTTTTTACTGAATTGATCGTCCCATGAGCCGTCGTCAGGCAGGAAGGCACCAGTGCATGTGTGGTACAGACAGTCTCGAGATTTCAAGATGTTTAAAGTGACAGTACACTTATGCACTATCCATACTGGGCTCCGTAGATGATGTTACCCATCTGTGAGAATGTCAGCCTGCTGTCCCAGGATAACATCTGTTACAGATAAGTAACTGTGCTATGTTGAATTTATTTGTTTTTTGATTGATTCTTAGTTTGTTTTGTAAATCGCTTTAACACTTGATGCAAAATAGTAAATAAAGTTAATAAACCAAATCCAATCTTTATGCATAGAAGGCTTTGTGTCCTATATTACTAATTTACAATACATCTGTATCATTCCGTGGTGAGATCTCATTCAATTGCATTCAGTTCTGGTTGCTGTATCTCAAAATAGCTATAGCAGAATTAGAAAAGGTGCAAAGTGAGAGTGACCAAAATGATAAATGGGATGGAATTCCTCTCATAAGGCTAAAGAGGTTAGGGCTCTTCAGCTTGAGAAAGAGATAGCTGATATGATTGAGGTCTACAAAATCCTGAGTGGTGTAGAATGGGTAAAAGTGATTTGGGTTTTTTTTTCTGTTTAAAAAATTACAAAGACTAGGAACACTCAATGAAGTTACATGGAAATACTTTTAAGACAAATAGGAGGAAATATTTTTTCACTCAACAATAGTTAAGCTCTGGAGCTCTTTGCCAGAGGATGTGATAACAGCGGTTAGTGCAGCTGAGATCAAAAAGTTTGGAGTAGAGAATGGTACAGGGAAAAAATTTGTCCCCATCCCTTTGAGCTCGGGCCCGTCCCCACAAACTGTCTGATCCCATCCACCCAAGCCTTGAATAATTATGATTTTTATATTGAATTAATTTTATTAATGTATAAAAAGAAACAATATTCTGTACAATTGTCATTTTATAAATCACAAATAATACAGAGCAAGGATTAACAAAACCCCTGTCTCCCCTCCCCTTCACAAATATACCCACCACTATCGAGAAAACTGAACAAGCCAAATTACTACAGAATGCTACATAGAAAAATCAAGCTAACAGAATACTTCAGTCACACATGGCAGATATAATGTTAGGGGAGTGCAACTAGGGCAACTGTTTCCTGATCAGAGAGAGCAGTAAGCCAGCTGAAAGCTAAAGAAGCATGGCCTGGGCTTTGCAGTGCCCAGTTATGTATAAGTCTAGCAGGATATATATTTCAAATCTGATATATTCTAATCACAAAATAGAAAATAAAATTATTTTTTCTACCTTTTGTTTCTTGTCATTTTATTCTTCAAATCATGTTGGTCTCAGGCTTTGGTCTCTCTTTTCTTTTGTCTTCTTTTAACTCACTTGCCAGGGTCTCCTAACAATTTGACATTTATTTATGTATTTAGACTTATGTCCCGTCCTCCCGAAAGAGCTCAGAATTGGTTACAATTTACATTCACAGTGCTACAATATAGGGTTTACATACAGTGTGTTGCAATATAACTTCATATAGGATTCTGATTTCTTCTTTCTCCATGCTCACCATCTGTCTTCTATCTCTGTGTATGTATTGTTCCCTATGTTCAGCATCTCCTTTCTCTGTCTCATACATCTCCTTCTAGTATTTTCCCTGTGCCCATCTCCCTGCCTTCATCTCATCATTCTATGATTCCCTCCCCCTGTGTTAAATATCATTCCGCTATATCCCTGAGCACCCCTTAAGTCCAGCATCTTTGTTTTGCATTCTTATTCTCCCCCATGTCTAGCCATCTTCTCTTTGTGTCCATATACCCTCCCATGTCTGGCATTACCCCTCTGTGTCCATATACCGCACCCATGCAGCATTCCCCTTTTTGTCCCTGTTCTTATGCTCCCATCCATGCCCACCATCTCCCCTCTTTTTGTATATCTCCCTGTGTCCAGCTTCTCTCTCTTACTCCCTTACACCAATGTGCCTCTCACCCTCTCTTTCCTCCCTCCCTCAGCTATGTTCAATATTTCACTCGCTCTTCCTTCATCTTCTTGGTTAAACTTTTTTTTTTCCCTTCCCTGCCCTCTCCTCCGGAAGTTACATTGGAAGGAGGGACTCGACTGAAAGAAGGCCCTAGAGCTGGTTTATGAAGTTGCCTCTTCGGTTGCTGAAGCTTCTCAAACGCTAGTAGGCCCGGGGCAGGAGGCGCAAAGGGTCCAACCTGGTAGGGGAGTACCAGGGTTTGTTTGGTTGTTTGTTTGTTTGTTTTTCTGGCGTTGCAGGACTGGTGATAGGGATAGAGGGGGTCTGCTGGCCAGGAGGGGAGGGAGGCGACATGCGGCCAGGATTCGGAGGGGAGAACGATGCCACAGGAAATAACGGAAAAGGATGGGAGGAAGTTTCTTACTGTGGGGACAAAGATGTTCTCTGCTCCCATGGGCGGTGAGAAGATTCATTCTCATTTCCATGGCGAAGCAAGCATTTGTGTTTCCATTGCCATGGTGTTTTTTCACTATGTCATTCTCTAATCTGGATGTAAAGTCCATAGTCTGCTATGGAGATAGAATGGGGAAGCCACTGTGTCCCATATATATATGACAGTTTGGTTTTGGACGAGCTGGAGAGGGCTTCAGTAGAAAATCCAGTAATTTGGAACATGAAGATAGTGCCAGGCGAACTTCCATGGTTTTATCCCAGAAATGTCAAAGAAAGACAATTTAATCTTGAATTAAAAATGGATGTGACTATTGGGCAGTCTGGATGAACCGTTAAGCCCTTTATCTGCTATCATTTACTATGTTACAATGGGGGAAGTGGGGGAAGATGTGTGAGAGGAGGAGATAGTGGATGCTGCAGATGGGTAGACTGGATGGTCCATTTGCTTTTATCTGCCATCATGTTTTTATGTGGTTTAGGCATGATGTATAGAAACGGCACTCCCTAATATTTCTCTCTCGAGACTCCACTGAAAGGAAACCAATGGAAGAGATCAATTTTGCTGTCCCAGCATCCCCTGCACCCTGTGTGGCCACACTGCCTATGCATAACTAGGTACAGCTGTGGTGCTTAGCTGACAGTTTCAAGCTTCTGTATTTAATTTCCTTGCAACATAATGCTGGGTTGGAAAATAAAATGAAACCAAGTGTGATAATTTATCTAGTTGTTTCATGTCACTGTCAACAGATTTCAAATGAATGGACCAGAACTGTTGCTGTGCATCTCCACATTAGAATCTACAACACATAGCAACCCATAGCAAACTACTCGGTTTCAGATCGGTCGTAAGGTGTCACTGTACATAGAACCATTGTAGCTCAGTCATTAGGAGGTCAATATACAGCCACATGGTCAATGTTTAATTTCAAATATTTAACTTCAATGTTATCAAATCATACTTATGTATATTCCTGGAAACAATCCAATTAGGTAGCATGACTGTATAACCACATGTAACTAGCTATCTTAGATACCTGTATTTCAAGTTACTTTTGTTATAACCATCTAAGAAATTTCAAGCACTGGCATAGACATAGTTGGGACCAGGTGAGTAGCAGCCTACCAACTTTGGATGCATATTCTCAATGAGGCTCATTGGGGATCACTTGTTGGAAGCCCTGGGCTACCTAACAATAGTGAAGTAGGCAGCTTACTCTCATTGTTCCAGTCTCCTCTGCTCGCAACCTTGGAGTTGTCTTCTATTCCGACCTCTCTTTTTCTACGCACATCCAACAAGCTGCTAAGACCTGTCGCTTCTATCTCTTCAATATCGCCAAAATTTGCCCCTTCCTTTCTGAGCACACTACCTGGACCCTTGTCCACGCTCTCGTAACCTCGCTCTTAGATTACTGCAATCTACTTCTAACTGGTCTCCCGCAGTGTCGCCTCTCCTCCCCCCTGCAATCTGCAAAACTCTGCTGCATGACTCATCTTCTACCAATCTCGCTACGCTCATATCATCCCTCTCCTTAAGTCACATCACTGGCTCCCTAGCTGCATACAGTTCAAGCTCCTGTTGCTGACCTACAAGTGTGTTCATTCTGCTGCCTCCCCCCCCCCAATATCTCTCATCTCTTCTCTCTCCTTATGCACCTCCCAGAGAACTCCGTTCCTCAGATAAGCCGCGCTTAGCTGTACCCTTTCCTCCTCTGCCAATTCCAGACTTCGCTCCTTTCATCTAGCTGCCCCCTCTGCCTTTAATAAAATGTCCAAGTTTGTCTACCCTTGTTTAAAAGCAGCCTGAAAACCCTCCTTTTTTATATAGCTTTCAATCCTTAACCCTACTCCTCTGCCTACCAACCCAGCCAGCTGATTAACCATTTCCCTTAACTGTATCCATGACATCCTGTTTGTCTGTCTTGGCTTTTTAGATTGTACGCTCTTTCGAGCGGGAACTGTTTTCTTTCTTTCTAATTCTGTACAGCGCTGCATAAGTCTGGTAGCACTTTAGAAATAATTAATAGTAGTAGTAGTAATGCTGGCACTCTTCATGCATGCTCAGTTCATGTGTATGTATTGAGCATGTATAGGAGAAGCTGGTGTTGGTAGGTGGAAGCATGCCACTACATCATTAGTGTTCAAACAGCTTGGGTAGTTCTAGTGGAGGTCTTCAATTGGTGAAACTTTCACTGTCGGTCAAGATATTTATTTTAATGTGGGGGAGGGAAGGGTCTGGGAGGAAATGGATGGGCCCACCTAGAAATTCACTTCTGGCTATGCATTGATTTAAGTTATACTTGCTGTTTCTACTGCTCAGTTCGACACATGATTTTATATGTTCAGTAACTAAATACAGTATCAGTGATTAAGTGCTAAGTGGCACCACTTTCAGAATAGCCCAAATCCTGGCCACTTTTGGATGTGTGGTATCAAGGAAAAGAGGAATGAATAGCTGTCGGTGAGGATATTACACATTATTTACTGTATGATACCTTGTAAGCAATTCAATAAAACAATGAGTTTAAAGAACTGTATAGAGACAGACTGCTCTTACAGATCTCTTGCCTTCCCTCTGGGTTATCAAGTAGAGACAGCTGTTAGGCTTCAGGTCTTTTTTTCAAAATTAACCCTTCAACAGCTGCCCCACTGTTAAAAGCTGACTGTTTTGATAGACTTCTGAAGATCAGCAGTTTTAGGAAAACTGACACATAAATAAGCAATGTGTATGTCACATTGGCTATGTTTGAGTAATTGTTTCAGCAAGTTCCTAAATTAAATGCAGCAGTAACGCTTATATTCTCAGTTTTAAAAGTTTGCATAAAGCATTGTTTTACCTAACCAGAGGTTTTAAGGCAGGCATACTCAAATGTGCATTAATTGTAAATCTGCAAAAGGTTCTTGCCTACTCTGCTTTTGATAATATTGCCATTACAGAAAAGGGTCCTAATATCACAAAAATCTTTAAGGGCTTAACATCTAAAAAGACTTGGTGTTGATTCTTTAAAAGATATGCTTTAAAATAACAACCGAATCAACATTCCAGGATGACATGGAGACAGGCTGGCACCTTTGTTCAAGGTTAAAAAGGAGCACTGCGCGAACGAATAATAGTGGCTGGTTAGCCATGAAAAAGGTTTATGAGAAGACAGTGACAGTTTAAGAGCAGGTTATAATCATGCTGGGTAGCTAGAGGCAAAGCAAAAGCTGTTGGGTGCAAAAAAAACCCCACACAAATATTATTCAGGAGAGATCACTGCTCTCCCACTATAATCAAAGCAAATGCTGTCATAAAGACCACATATCATGAATAATAAGGCAACTAAGTAGTTTTACCAATGGCTATTCCACACAGTGATAAACAGCCACACAAGTGGAAATCCCCAACTTAGGATTTTCTTTCAACACGCACAAAATAACAATAATAATTAAACTACCTGTGGTACTCCAGTCCTAGCTGAATATTCTCCTGAGAATATCCTTCCTCTCGCTAAAAGGCATTTCCCACACAGGAAAGCTAGGGACCTCCCTCCACTTCAAAATCACTGAGCTCTGGAACAACCTCACCTCCCCTCTTCGGAACTTGAGCTCTCTCCAAGTTTTCCGCAAACATCTGAAAACCTGGCTTTTCTCAAAAAATGTAAATCTCCCTCCAACTTAGGAATCAAGGAAACTCTTATATCTTGGCATCCCAAGTCCTCTAAATTTTCTTCACACTTCTACCTCTAACCCTCTGTTGTAGTTCCTTCCTTTTTCTCCTACTGTAAACCGCGTCGAGCTCTACGAACGTGGAGATGATGCGGTATACAAACCTAAGGATTAGATTAGATTAGATTAGATCTTAATTCCATTTCTCACTTGGAAAGAGCATCCTATGAGGTACGTTTTAAACCAATTGAACACAACATTGTTCATTCCAAGATTATATAGTTCACCCAATAATTTATGGAGATCAACTGAATCAAATGCTCCATTATCGATTAAGGAGATTAATAATAATTCTACACTATGATCTTTCTAAAAACCAACTTGATTACAGTCCAAACAATCAGTTGCCTGTACAAAGTTATCTAGCTGGGAGAGAACTATCTTTTCTAAAACTTTTCCAGTAAATGGTACAATGGAAATTGGTCGGAAAATTTTCATAACACTTATTTCTAGGTTTTTCCACTTCAAAACTGGTCTAATGGTAGATTGCTTGCAAACCCCTGGCGAAATTCCAACTTCAAGTGAATTATTTACAATTTTAGTAATTATAGGGGTCACCTTATTAACCATTTGTCTAATATTCTTCCTTTACCTATTCAGTTCAAGGTCAGATTACATTACAAGAGGTTGGATCAGTTACCCAGGAAGTTACAATGGACAGATTGATGTGGGCATTCAATAGGTTTGCTAGTACAGGTAAATAGATCAGTATAAGTATTAATACAGTTAAGTCATAGTTTCAACTATATACGAGTTAGTTACAAGTAGGTCATTGTTGGTTCTTTGTTTTGTCCCAGGAGTTGCATCAGATAGTTTAGGAATGTGCTTTTACAATTACTGTTTAAGTTAATCCAGGGTTGGCTCCCTGTCTTGGTACAGAAATGCTTTTAGAAGTTTTCAGAACCTGAGGTAGTGGTCACATGATCATAGTGTGGTAGTTGGTTCCAGCATTTTGCTAATTGATATTGGATGGATAGGGTAATTTGCCTGGTAGACTTTGTTCTTGCATTCTGGGAATTTTAATTGGCAAAGATTTCTGGTGGGATATCTGTTGGAGGAACCTTGGAGTAGGATGGCCAACTCTATTAGGTAGTTGGGGACATTCCCTCTTAGGATCTTAAAGGCAGTGATGCCCAATTTAAACTTGATCCTTGCGGTTATCGGCAGCCAATGAAGTTTCATATAGTAGGGCTGCAGGTGTTCCGATTTCCATAGTCTTTATATGAGACTTACTGTTGCATTTTGAGCTAGTTGTAGATACGATAGCAATAGAGCAAAGAACTAGCATTATATTATTGTAGTCCAGTCGAGTTAAGATTAGGGATTGCACTAAAATTTGGAAAGCCTCTATTTTGAAGTATTTTCTGAAGGATCTTAGCTTTCTTATCACAAGGAAAGATTGTTTTATTATCGACTGTACATGGCTTTTCATGGATAGGTAGTTTATTTCTATTCCTAAGATTCGGGTTTGTAGCTCTAATGGAAAGTCCATGGTTTACTGTGATCCTTGAAGCGCAGCGTCGGTTAGTTGAGGGTCCTAGCCAAAGGAATTTAGTTTTGTTCTTATTTAGTTTGAGGCAGTGGGTTGAGGTCCAGTATTCTATGACGCGGACACATTTTATGACAGCAGTGAGGGTATTATAAGCCATTATAAGTAGAATGATCATCCGCATAGGTGAAATGTTTTATTTGTGTGAGATCTAGGTTGGCTCTCAAGCATTGCATTAGGAGATTGAACACTGATGATGAAAATGGGAAAACCTTGGGGGACCTCGCTTGGAAGGTGCAAGCTATCAGAAAGTTCTTCATCCTTACGAACCACATAGTGCCAAATGGTTAGGAAGCCTTGGAACAAGGAAAGGACAGGCTGCCAAATCCAAAATCACTGAAGATCTTGGACATTTGATTGAAGTCTACTAGGTCAAATGCGCTGCATAGGTCAAATTGGATTATGATTGCACTATGATCCTTGCTTAGTTCTTTTCCGTACGTTACTAATGCTGCGTCCATTCAGTGCTGTGAGTTTTTCTGAATCCCAGTTGTGAAGGGTTGAGGATATTGAAGTGTTGTAAGTAGCATTTGAGGAGTCTGTTATATATCCCTGCATCATTTTGATGAATAAGGGGAAGAAAGTTACTGGCTTATAATTGGTCACATCAGAGGGACTGAGTTTTGGGTTCTTGGGAATAGGCATTAAGATAATTCCTTCTAATTTGGGGAAAAGGCCAGTTTTTAGGTAATAGTTGAGGCATTTTTCCTGTGGTTGTCAGGGTGGCTGCTTGATCAGGTAAGGCAGGCAGGTTTCAAGGCTGCAGTATGTTTTGGAGTATTTTATGAGAAGCTATTTTATGTTTTGAAAGTAATCTCTTCAAAATCATTCCAAGATCTGTCTGCTGGTATTTTCATAGGCGTTTTTGTTGCAGTAGATCTGGTTGGATTGGTGGAGAGTAGCTGGTCTCTGTCAGTTTTGTTAGTGGCCCCCACGATATTAGGTGGTAGGGGTTAAGTGAAAGGCGTATTGACAAACGCTGGTCCCAGATTCAGTTCCCTCACTGAAGTTTCACCAGGAAGTAGAATCAAAAAGGCAAAACCAGGGGTGGTTGCATAAAGAATATATTATAGAAATAGTCTTACAGAAAAGCAATATTTATAAGCATTACAATTAAGCATTACAATTAAATAGAGAGCAAAGCAGTTTTCCTGCCTTACATAGTCTAGAAACAAAGAGAGACATAGAAGCTTGCAGTTCTAGGAAGAGCCAGAGAGAGAGAGAAAAAGAGAGCCAAGACCCCTCTCCTCCACAGATTGATAGATAGATTGATAGCTACATTGATAGAGCAGAGAGGAGGCTTTTATACCTTGGCTGAATATAGAAACCTGTATGCCCCAGTATCTTTCTGTTTAGAACTTGCAAACTGTTTGAAACAATGGTTAATTTAATTGCTAAGGAGGGTGTGATACTTGCAAGCATGGTGATGGGATTAGTCTCTGGCTTCTTTGTTCCATGCACCTGGACCCATTGTCCTAAGCACCCTCTTAATCAGACATTAACACCTTTTAGCTCCCTAGTATGGGTCAAGTTAGGATAAAAACTTATATCGTAAACTTGAACTAAAATTATGGCAAATCTGATGCAAATTGTAAACTGTTAACTGTATATTATGTATGTTCAACCTGTAATCTGTTTTGAGCTCTTTGGGTACAATGGGATAGAAAATGAAATCAATCAATCAATCTATTTCATTCAGTATAATTCAGAAGTTATTTTGTTTCTATAATAAGAGGCTACTCGGGGTGGTGGTGTCAGTTTGGTTGTTGATATCTTTTTCTAGGTGAAATTTAGGAGTAGGTGGTCCTACCAAGGTAATTTGGATAGGGAATTAAATTCTAGGTAGCTTGTGCTTTTTGATGAAGTTGAAGAAGCGAGTAGTTCTAACTGGTGGCATTTTTCATGTGTGGGTTGTTAAGATAGGGGTTTGTTGTCTAGCTTATTTAAAAGGTCGAGGAATCGCAGGGTTTGAGGTTGAGTCTAGATGGAGGTTGAGGTCTCCTATGATGAAAATGGAATCATATCGTACTGTGGTTCTTGATATGATGCCTGAGAACTACGGTTCACCTTCTAGCCACATTCCAGGAGGGATGTAGAATAGTATGCAGCAGATAAGGCTTTGGCCAGAATCACTGTTTATTTCTACTGTTAGTAGTTCTAGTGATGTGAGAGTTAAAGATTCCATGATTTTGAGGTGAAAAAATGATTTGTGCAGTGTCACCAGGCTGCCGCTCATACGACCAATTCTTGATAGGTGGATGATTTTGTAGTTTAGTGGGCATAGAAGTTGTAATCTAGGGTTGTCTTGCACTCGTATCCATGTTTCAGTTTGGAATAGAAAGCTGGGTTGTAATTCATTGAGCAGATCTTTTATAGTTTGTCTTGACCACAGATCTCTTGTCAATTTATTCACATGGGATTGAGGCAAGTATGTGTATAAGTAAGTATAAGTGGTTGGGATTTTTATTAGGTTGTCTGGGTTTGGTTTAGTGATGTGATTGAGGCTTGGTTTTCAGTGTCTGTGTAATCCAACCAGCATTGGGATTACCCATTGCATGTGGTCGGCGCAGTTTGTCATAGGGTGACTGCATGATGAGGCTGTGTGTTCTGAGGGGATATATGGTCTGCTATTTGTAGGGGTGGAGTAGGCTTTGGTTCATCTGGTGCTGATTAGTAGGCAGAGAATTGTTATGAGATACCAACTTATTTTGGTTATTTCACTGTAGAAGATTTGGTGGGTGTTGTAGATATATTTGAATGAACTCATATTCAGAGATTAGTTAAATGCTGTAATTGTCTTTGAGTTGGCTCATGTTCAGGGATTAGTTCCTTATAGTCTTTGGTTAATTGCTTATCTTAAGATGGGCTGATCTTAAGCTGGGCAATCAAGGCAACCAGGACTTTACATTTTTTGAATAATTCTCAACCTATCCACATTTTAATAATAAAGTTGATGTTCTACCTTTTCTTAATCCTCAAGATAGATTGCAAAACTAAAAATAAAAAGAATATGTTAAGAGAGCCATAGAGGAGGCAATTCTATAAAGGCACCTCTATTTAAGTGTCTAGACGCCAGTTCGATAACAGCATCTATATTCCAAGATGCTATCTTAGCGTACTAGTGTAAGTCGTCAAGAGCACGACTCAGATTAGATACATCCATTTATGCCATGTAAATGGCAGGCTTAAATGGGTGGGTGCACTTACATGTGCAGAGTGATGTGCATCACTTGAAAATACACCCATAGCCCCTCCATGCTCCACCCACATATACAACCACTTATAGTTGTGTGCTATCACATTAAGGCACTATGTTATAGGGTAACTTATATTGATATTCATATGTAACTACCAATTATTAACCTGTATGACACATTATGACACCTAGGGGTGTCACAGGAATTGTTACAGTGGGAGAGTGGGGGGGGGGGGGGGGTCAGCATAACCCACTTAAGTGCAGGGAACCCTACTTGAGACATCAGCATAGGAAAGCTAACTTGAGGGGAGAAAGCTGTCTGTGAGCAATGGGTGTATGTGACAAGGAGTCTGTTCCCCTTCCCTGCTAGTCCCAGTTTCTTACCATAGGAAGCAGCCTCCCAAAGCCCTGCAGTCCCTGTCTCTCTAGGAAGCAGCATAGGCTTCCTGTTTTCCCTGACTGTTAGGAGTAGTCCTACATAACAGCAGTCCTGTGACTGAGGAGTAGAGATAGAATAATAATAACTTTATTCTTATATACCGCCAGACCATGCCGGTTCTAGGCGATTTACAACAGGAGAAGCCCTCAGAGCAAACTGTGCCAGACTCTGGTGCTAGCATGGCTGATGAAAGGACACCTGAAAAGGTAGTCTTTTGCCTGCTCTGGTTTTTCCCCCTTTGGACATGATTTTGGTTGGGGGGAGGGGGGTTAATTATCAGAAAGCTGGGTGGATCTCTTGCCTACTGTTTGTAGCTGTGAGAAAAGGCAATTTGTAGGTGGAGCCAGTTTTCTGAAGCTCGGTGAAACAGTGGAAAGCCTGGATCTACAAGAGCTTCATTTCTGTAAGTTTTTTTGCTCTGCTTTGCTTTACTGACAGAAGCTATGAACTGTTGTAAATTGTGTTTCAATATGGACATTATAAAAGCTTTAGCCTGAATGTGGACTGTGCTGGGTTAACCCACTTCTGAGTTGCTGCTTTTTTGCTTCTGATTACTGTACTGCATTACCTATCTTCCGGCATGACTCCTTGTGTATGACATGTTAAATGGTGTAATTCTAGTTACCAATTTACAGAATTACTTGCATAATTCACATATAGAATCCCTACTTCTCTCATCGCTGATTCAGCCTGTTTACTGACAATCTGGCACTGAGACTGCACGTAATTTATAGTCACATTCTTTGCACCAATCCTCAGACACAGTACAGTTTTGAGGGACAGCAAATCACGGATGTCTCAAGAACTACAATTAAAATGCAGAGAAGAGCTACTCCTATCCACAGATGAAGAGTAACAACTTTAAGTGAGAAGCAGATTAGTGACTGTATTTAGCTCTAAATCAGGAGTACTTGACCACACACTCGTTTTCTCGGTGGTCAGTTACGGATGCAAAAGCTGGACACTACAGAAACAAGACAGAAACAAGATTTCATTTCAGCTTTGGTGCTGGAGAAGGATTTTAGGCATGCTGTGGACTGCCAGAAGAACTAACAAATTGATTCTGGAAGAGATCAAACTGGCTATGCCACTCGGTGCAGGAGGACCTTTCCGGACTAGCACAAAACAGATTTCTTTTTGGATCCGCAATTCATCAAGTCCCTAGGACTCCAGCAAGAGTCAATGGCACCTAACAATAACAACTTATGTTTAAAAACAATCACTGCAGGTTCCCAATACATATTCCACTGATACTCCACTATTCACTTTCCTCCAATGACAAAATTAGCTGTGTAATTTTATTCTATTTTCTATCTTTTAACTAGTTGCCAATCCACAACAGATAGCTAACTGTACTAGACATATTCCTGACCAGGGCTTAATTTGTAGATAAAAAGGAAATGGAACTGTGAAACTGGAATAGTTTTGGATGGGTCAGGTATACCAGGAGAAGAGGGGCTGAATTAGGAATAGTTTAATGACTGCTCTGCTCCAGGATCACCACCTACCTACTTTCCTGCAGGCTGCTTGGAAGGGAAGAGAGAGTAGAAAATAAGTGGTGGAACAGCGTTCCTGACCATTCTCCCACATTTTAAGCCAGGGGTGGGCAACTCTGGCTTAAAATCTGGGGAAATCCTGAAAACCCGACTGGATTGCAGCCCTCAAGGAGGGACTTTTGACACCCCTGCCCTACATCTACATACACATTATGTAGTTCCTGATGTTACTCTTAATATTCACAGTTTTCATTTATCTCAAGAATCAGAAACAGGGCTTAAAACAGGGGTGGGCAACTCCGGTCCTCGAGGGCCGGAATCCAGTCGGGTTTTCAGGATTTCTCCAATGAATATGCATTGAAAGCAGTGCATGCAAATAGATCTCATGCATATTCATTGAGGAAATCCTGAAAACCTGACTGGATTCCGGCCCTCGAGGACCGGAGTTGCCCACTCTTGTTTTAAGCCCTGTTTCTGATTCTTGAGATAAATGAAAACTGTGAATATTAAGAGTAACATCAGGAACTACATAATGTGTATGTAGATGTAGGGCAGGGGTGTCAAAAGTCCCTCCTCGAGGGCCGCAATCCAGTCGGGTTTTCAGGATTTCCCCAATGAATATGCATGAGATCTATTAGTATACAATGAAAGCAGTGCATGCAAATAGATCTCATGCATATTCATTGGGGAAATCCTTGAAAACCCGACTGGATTGAAGCCCTCGAGGAGGGACTTTGATACCCCTGATGTAGAGCCTTGAAAAGAAGTTTTCTCAAGACTCGGCAAAAGAAGGTAAGGAGAGGCAAAATAATGTGACAAAAGAGGTGGCTTTAGCTAGAAGAAAGCTAGGCTGCATAGAGAGAGGCAGAAAAATAGGAGGTGTCGATGCCCTTGTAGAAATTGTTGGTGAGGCCCCACTTGAGTATTGTGTTCTGTTTGGAAGGATGTATCTCTCCAAGAACATAGAAAGATATGAGGCAGTCCAGAGGAAAGCCAACAAAAATGGTACAGGGCTTGTATTATAAAATGTATGAGAAGAGACTGGAAGATCTGATATACTCATTTATACGCTAAAGGAAAGAAAGGAGAGAAAGAGGAGATATGATACGGATATTTAAGTACTTGACAGGTATTAATATACAAACAAATCTCTTCCAGAGATATAGAGGTGGTAGAACTAGAGGACATGAATGGAGTTTGCAAGGCAGTAGACTTAGAGGTGATGTCAGGAAATACTTTTTCACAGAGAGAGTAGGGGGATGTTTGGAATGCTATTCTAGGAAAGGGAGCCAAAAAGTGAGTGAATTCAAAAACTTACTTTAAATATAAGGGGGTGCTGAAATGTTCTCAGCCCAACCAAAAAAGAAATGACGTGGAGCCATGAAACTTACACGTTATTCCACATATTCACCCCTAAGTTCAATACGCTTGGTCTGAAGTTTCTGTAACCTTTCCAAAAAATATTCTGATGCTCCACTCCTGCATTCACCTCCAAATCACTTGAAAATTGTCACCCTTTCAAACTTTTTAAGATTTGGAAACGGAAAATAATCAGATGGAGCAAGATCTGGTGAGTAGGGTGGATGGTCTATATTTGAAACCCCAACTACACCAAAATATCCATTTTTTTGCTATTCTTATGAGCAGGTGCAGTGTTGCAAAAAAATAACTCCTTTCCACAGCTTCTTTCAATGTCTCCTTTATTCGGCACAGCAAGATACAGTAGTATTCTACATTAATTGTTTTGCCCCCTCAGAAGATAGTCATTACAACACCTTCCTGATCCCAAACACTGAAGCCATGACCTTTCCTGCTGACTTTTGGGTCTTGAATTTCCTTGGCCTTGGAGAACCTGTGTGCTGCCATTGCATGGACTCTTGTTTTGTCTCGAAATCATAGTGTTGTAACCATATTTCATCAACAGTAACTAGTCATTCAAAAAAGGTTGGCACAAGCTCGCTGAAAATCCTGCTAAATCTACTTGTAAGTTTACACTCAACTACGTTTCTAGTCAGCATTGATACATTTGGGCATCCACTTGGCTGACAGCTTCTGCATACTCAGCTGCTTGTAGATTATACACCCAACACGTTCCCTGGATATCGATAGTGTCTCATTTCAGCAATTGTTTTAGCCAATATTCACCAATCTTCCAAAATCAGGTCATGAACATGGTCGACAATTTCAGGAGTTGACACCGTTTGAGGCCTCACAGACCCTGCTGCATCTTCGGTCTTGAAATTTCCACGCTGAAAGTTTGTATACTACTTTTTCACTGTGGAGTATGATGGGAATTTGTTACTCAATGTTTGCATCATACATTCATGGATTTCCTTTGGAGTTTTCTTCTGCAGGAATTGGAACTTCATGACAGCTTGGAGTTCTAGACTTGAAAATTTTACACTTTTCATTGACATAGTTCAATCAATGATCTAAAACAAGGTCAAAACACAGCATTACGATTCTGCAAATCGGAACTTTGCAAAATAACACACTTTTCAGCTACAGTGGCAAAATAATGCTCAGAAATTAGGAAGCTGGTTGGGCTGAGAATTTTTCAGCACCCCTTCATTTATACTTTTGTGACTAAAATAAATTATTGGTTCCTTTTACAAACTGCACTGCCAAACTAATTGCTGAATTGTCTGCTTTATTCCACTTAAATCAGTGATTCCTAACCCTGTTCTGGATAACCACCAGCTAGTTGGGTTTTCGGGATAGCCCTAATGAATGTACATGAGAGAGATTTGCATATAATGGATGTGACAAGCATGTAAATCTGACCCATGTATATTCATTAACGCTATCCTGAAAACCTGACTGGCTGGTGGTCCTTCAGGACTCGGAAGGGAACCACTGGCCTAAATGTACGTGAATATACCACCACAGAGGAAAATTATTGAAATGCTTTGAGCCATATTTAGGATATCATCTTTTGCCCAGGTTAGAGAAAAATGGATTGTCATGCTAAAATAATTACATTTAGGGAATTAAGAAAATGCTTTCTGTACATTGAAGGGGGTCTGCATAAGTAAATTAATTTTAGTTACACATATACAGAAAATAATGCACACTAAAATAATGCAAATTCTTTTTAGTTAGTAGATATTATTTTGCACATACTAAAATAATGCGGTCTTGTCCAACCTATCATGGACCAGAATCTGGCCCACCAAATGCTTTTTTCTGACCCTTGGTAGCCTGGCAATTCTTGTGGTATTTCAGTGTTCTCCCCAGAAATTTTTTCCAGCCGGGTGGCATGAAAAAGTAGCCGGGTGGGGCGGGATGAGGAAATTTGGTGGTGGGGAAAATTAACCCCCTCTTTTACTAAGGTGCGCTAGCATTTTTAGCGCGCTCAAACCCCTGCGCTACGTGGGAAAACTAGCGCCAACTCAATGTTGGCGTTAGCATCTAGCACACATGGCAATTCCTCCGCGCGCTAAGCGCACGCTAAAACCACTATTGTAACTTAGTAAAAGGAGCCCTAAATGTGTACTATTTTTATTAGTTAATTATTATTATTATTTTCCAATGCTCAATATGACTTCCTTTTTTAAGATTTGACACTTGTGCCAGAATATTTTTATTAAATTTAAGAAGTATTTGCCCTCTTTCAAATGGTATAGAGGTTTAAAAAAGGGAAAGGCATTAATGAAGTCATTAGGTTCAATCTAGCCACTTATTTCTGCATGAATTTAAACAACTAAAAAAAAAAGATAAATATAGCTCATCCAGTCATACACGAAATGGCTCTACAGCAGGGGTACCCACGCTTTTTGGGCTTGCGAGCTACTTTTAAAATGACCAAGTCAAAATGATCTACCAACAATAAAAATTTTTAAAAAACACAAAGCACACTGTACGCAGAGAAAATGTTAATTATCATTTATGGTATATTCTGCGGGTTTTCAAAGAGGTCAAGGCAGACGATTCTATGCAATGTCACCTCAGGAACAACTATACAAAAATAGACAAATATACCCCTTCCCTTTTTACTAAATCGCAATACTGGTTTTTAGAGCAGGGAGATGCACTGAATGCCCTGCGCTGCTCTTGATGCTCATAGGCTCCCTGCGCTAAAAACCGCTATTATGGTTTAGTAAAAGGGGGGCCATAGTTCAAAATATAGACAGCAGATATAAATTCTTAAAACAGACACATTTTGATCACTAAACTGAAAATAAAATCAGTTTTCCTTTTTGTCTGGTGATTTCATGAGTCTCTGTTTGCACTTCCTTCTTCTGACTATAAATCCAATATTTTTTTCTTTCTGCCCCTCCCCTTTTCTTTCTGTCTCTCTTTCTTTCTCTCTCCCCCTGCCCCCCAAGCCATTGCGCCAATTTCTCCACTTCCCCGATTCTTTCCCTACCCCCTAATGCCGAATTTTCCCTGCTTCCACGAGCCAGACCAGGAATGTACAAGCGCCGGACTCACAAGACTTCACCTCTGATGTCAATTCTTACGTTGGAGAGGAAGTTCCAGGCCAGCCAGGCAGCGATTGGCTGGCCCAGAACTTCCTCTCTGACATCAGAATTGACGTCGGAGGTGAAGTCTTGTGAGTCCGGTGCTTGTACGCGCCTGGCCTGGCTCAGGGAGGCAGGAAGAAAAAGATTGCCAAGGCAACGCGATCGACTCACATTGCCTTTGCGATCTACTGGTCGATCGCGCTCGACCATTTGGGCACCCCTGCTGTTATGGTATCCTGTCCTGACCTGACCTGACCTGAGGAAAGGGGTTTAGTCCCCCCAAAACTGCCTTATTTATATTTCCTATTTATAAACTTTAATCAATAGATACAATACTACTTGATTCTACGTAAAGCAACAAAAAAAATTTTTTTCTACCTTTTGTCATTTCTGCTTTAATCATCTTGTCTTCACTCTTCTTTCTAGCCAGCATCTGTTCGCTCTGTCTTCCATGCAGCATCAGCTCCATCCACCCACTGTCCGCCCTCTCCCCGTTCCATATGGCATCTTCCCTCTTTTTATGCTCCTTCAATAAACTGTCTATCCTGTGCCCCTTCTCTTCTCCTTTGTACATGATTGATTTCAGCTCTGCCACCTCTCCATTTTTCTCTCTCTGTCAACACCCTGTCCCCTATGCTCTGGCAACTCTCTCTTCTCCTTTCTTTCATTCACACCCCACAGTCTGGTATCTTCCCTTCCCTGATTCTCTGGCATCTCACGTCTTTCCTTTTCTTCCATCTCTCCCTCCCCCTCCATGCTCTGACATCTTCTCCTTCCTTTCCCCTTGGTCTGGCATACTTTCCTCCTTCCCTCCAATCCCTGGCACCTCGTTTCAGTCCCTCCCTCATCTTCTTTCTCCCTCCAGTTGGGTGCAGCAAGTCTCTCCCCCCTCTGCTCCCTTTCCTCCTTCTGTCACCCAAGGCCTGGCGTCATGAACTTCTTCAGGCAGCAGCATTCACAATTCGCTGCTGTTGCCAACTTCGGGCCTTCTTCTCTGTCGGGTCCTGCCTTCATAGAAACAGAAGTAGGCAGGACCCGGCAGAGAAGAAGGGCTGAAGCTGGCAACAGCAATGAATTGTAAATGCTGTTGCTAGCCGAAGAAGTTCATGACGCCAGGCCGAGCACCCGGGGCAAACTGCTACTCTCCCCCCCCACGACCCTCCTATCTCTCCCTCCCTACCATAATGAGACTCTAAACAGCCCTGCTCTACTCTAAACAGGCTGCTTCAGGGCTTTCTCCTGCCGTGATTCACTCTGGCACGTCACCAATGAGGGAAGGAGGGAGAGATAGGAGGGTCGGATCGGGTTTTGGGGGGGTGCCCGGGATGATGATGAGGCTGCTGCTGCTGCCAGCGAATCCAGCAAGGGTGAGGCCCCAAAGCACAGCACTGGCGGGCCCACCCTGACCATTTCAGGCCCTAGGCCTGTGCCTACTGGGCCTATCCTTTAATCCGGCCCTGCTTCCCTCCCCAATATGCCCTGACATCTCTCTCTTCCACTCCATGGTATGGTATCTCCTTTCCCTCCCTCCCATGGTCTTTGCATCTCTTTCCTCCTTTTCCTGATCTTCCTTCTCCCTCCTTCCCTCTCTCTCCCCAATTGGGTGCAGCAGCATTTCTCTTCCCCTCCCCCCATTGGGTACAGCAGTATCATCAGCATTTCTCTTTCCTCCCCCCAATTTGGTACAGCAGAAGCAGCATTTCTCTTCACCCTCCCCCCTAATTGGGTGCAGCAGCATGACTCTTCCCCCTCCCCCTATTGGATACAGTAGCAGCATTCCTCTTACCCCCCCCCCAATTGGGTACAGCAGAAGCACCAGCATTTCTCTTCCCCCTCCCCCTCTAATTGGGTACAGCAGCATTTCTCCTCCCATTCACTCCCCCCCCCCCGTCTCACACACCCGGCAGATTCGCTACAGACAAAGGCAAGTTGCAAGTTTCCCTTCATCGCTGACCTATCTCCCAAACGTCAGCGACAGAGGGAAGCTTACAACTTGCTGCTCTTGCTTACTTTGGGCCTTTCTCGTTGCCGGGTCCTGCCTTCGCGGAAACAGAAAGTAGGCAGGACCCGGCAGCGAGAAAGGCCCGAAGTAAGCAAGAGCAAGTAAGCTTCCCTCCGTGGCTGGCCTATCTCCCGCATGCTCCAGGGCTCTAATGGTCCGTGCCGGCTTCTCTTACCTACCCCCCCCCCCCCGACGTAACTTCCGGTTTCGGAGGGAAGCCGGGTTCGAGTCGCTTGCTGGGTTTTGTTTTGTTTAAAGTCCGGCGGGAGTCTTTCGGCGGCTCTTCAGCCTCGCGTTAAGCAGTGATGGCAGCAGATTTCGGCAGATGACAGCCGGGCGGTAATGTAAATTTGCTGGGCGGAGCGCCCGGCTGAAAAGCGCTGGGGAGAACACTGTACTTAGAGTAGGATTTCTGCTTCCCCATCATTACTCAGCTCTTTGTAACTTGAGCTGGAAGTTTGAATTGGTCTTGTGGTTCAAGTCTCTCAAGGCTTGAAACTGCAAAACCAACCTAAGTTTCTGTCAACACTCTGCTTAAGCTTGCAGAAAGATGCATGACAATGGAAAAGCAGGAATTCTGCTGTTTCTTCTGCAGATGATGCCAGGTGAGAAGAAAGAGACTGAGGGGCAGATTCTCAAAACTAAAATCTGCCTTTAACGTGCTTGCTAAACTATTTCCAGCGGTTTAGCATGCATGTATTTTAGCGGTGGATTATTAAAATGGCTTACTGTGGTCTCTTCCGAGTTTTCTAGCAGTCTCTGATACTGCCATGCAAATGTAGTACAACAAGGTCATTAATACTAAAATCAGCACTCTGAGCGATTCTCTATAATCACCAAATGATTCCCTAACTAGTTGTGCCACATTTGCCGCCATTAAGCAACCCCCGACACCCTCCCACTGTAGCGGGAGAGATGCCCATTCCCTCTTGCTGCCAAGCAATGCCCCCCAATACCCCCCCAACAGCAATAGAGAGGCCCACTTCATTCCACCGTCATGCAATGCCCTCCACGACACCCCCCTGGCAGCGGGAGAGATGCCTACTCATGCCACCAAGCATCTCCCCCTCATGACACCCCCTTTCCAGTAGCGGGAAAGTTGCCCACTCCCTCCTGCTACTAAGCAACCACCCCATACCTCTGACAACCCCATGACCCCTCGCCCCTCCCCCTTGTTTATGATGGCTGGCTGGAGGGATGCCTACTTACTACAGTCAGCAGACCTGCCTCTTCAAAATGGCGGGCCTTCCCCTCCTCGGTGCCTAAGGCTCTGATTGGCCCAGATGCCTTTGGCCCCTCCCATAGGAGAGGTCTTAAGCAACCTGGGCCAATCAGAGCGGTAGGCCCCTTCCCAGCACATCCGAGGATGCATTGGCGAGGGGAAGGCACATCATTTTGAAGATGCGGGCCTGCTGGTTGATGTAAGTAGGCATCCCTCTGGCCAGCCATCTTAAACCAGGGAAGGGGCGGGGTCATCAGAGGCACATAGGGGTGTAGCATGGCATCGGGATGGAATGGGCATCTCTTCTGTCAGGGGGCATTTATTGGCGGCAGGAGGGAGTAGGCATCTCTCCCGCTGCTAGGGAGAGTGTCGAGGGGGTGTTGCTTGGTGGCGGGAGAGAGTGGGCATCATTCCTACTGCTGTGTGTGTATGTGGGGGGTTTGCTTGACTTTGGTGGCAGGAAGAAGTGGGCATCCCTCCTGCTGATCTTCGATTTTTTTTTTTTTTTTTTGTACGTTTGTTCTGCGCATGTGCCTATTGCTTTCACCAGCACCCTTCGCTACTCTCTGCCAACCTCATTTGCATGTGCCTTTTTTGGAGAATGACTCACCTTTTTGAAATCACTACAATAACGGCTGCTACAGTGGCCCATCGTGTTTTACTGCAAAGTTTTGAGAATCTAGTCCTGAGTAAAGGCTGGAGAAGGGAAAATGCATCTTCGTATTCTTCCATTATTTGATGAAATGTGGCCAAATACGGTGGTTTGTGACCCCCTGATAGAAAAAAGTTGCACAAGCCTAGAATAACACATGCTAAAATGAAACAAAATTTGACAAATGAAAAAAACAATCTTTCTAAATTTTGTGGAATATTATTCCATTCCATGAGTTTTAAGAAATTAAGTATTAGGCTTAAGATATACTACTTAAACAGTATATAAAAATTGACACATTGAGCTTTTTCAGCTTTTTTTTGGTATGACGATTGAATCTGGCCCTAAGAGAGAGAGTGAAAGCATTTTAACAAGAGGAAGTAGTTTAAAAAGTAGCTGTGACAGTTCTGCTTTTTCCCTTTTCTTCCAGCACTACTGATGTTTAGCTAGGTGCATGATAGTTGCCTTGTTTTTTGTTTTAAGTGGTCCTTCTATTCACTCTGACTTGTGCTGTAAAAAGTGGAAGGCAAATTTAGTAGCTCTCTAAGGGGCTCTTTTATTACTAAAGCATAGTATGTGCTAATAGAATTAGTGTAATCTAAATGCTATGAAACCCATTTTATACCTGTAGGCTTTTAAGCATTTAGCACATGCTAATTCTATTAGCACACACTAAGCTTTAGTAAAAGGGCCTCTGAGGCTCCTAATTTTCATGCGTGGTGTGAACTTTGCTCCTATTGCCCTTTCTCTTTTAAGTTGTAATACAGTACTGTATTTAAGAAAGATTCTATAAGATATTGCAATCTTTTGTGCAGCTACAAAAGGGCACTGTTTTGTATAAATGTTGAGGTATTGTTTATTATTTTTCTGTTTCATTCTTGGGCCCACTATGGGGATGGTACTCCTTCCCTGTGCCAAGCTATAACAAGATAAAAAGCTGCATCTTGTTCTCGAGTATGTTGGAGCAAGCTTACTCTGTAACGCTTTTGTCATGTCATCTTTAGGTGCTTTTATTTTTTTTTTAAATCAGGTTGAGGATATGAGAATTGCTATTTATTCTAAAAAAAAAAAAATGGATTGGAGGGAGCTGGATATTTACCTGAGGGATACGAGGTGATCTCTGTAGCTGTCCCCGAGTCTCCTGCAGTAGCAGTTGCTTTCCGCTGCAATTTTACCGGCAGGCATTGACTGAGACAGACCCCTGACGTCACCGGGTCCGTCTCTAATTGGATATAACGAAGCCGCCGCCGCGGATTGCTTGGGAGCTGGATATTTACCTGAGGGATACGAGGTGATCTCTGTGGCTGTTCCCGAGTCTCCTGCAGTAGCGGTTGCTTTCCGCTGCAATTTTACCGGCAGGCATTGACTGAGATGGACCCCTGACGTCACCGGGTCCGTCTCTAATTGGATAAAACAAAGCTGCCGCTTGGGAGCTGGATATTTACCTGAGGGATACGAGGTGATCTCTGTGGCTGTCCCCAAGTCTCCTGCAGTAGCGGTTGCTTTCCACTGCAATTTTACCGGCAGGCATTGACCCCTGATGTCACTAGGTCCATCTCTAATTGGATATAATGAAGCCGCTGCCGCAGTTGCGGCTGCAGCTGCGCAGCCACAGGGCGTGGCCGAAGGGGCGTGCCCAAAGGGGCAGGCCAGGCCCCTTGGGAGCCCCTTGGAGCCACGAGGACCTGGGAAGCTGGATTTGGAAAGTTGGTATTAACTATAGAAGGTAAATGTTAGATTAAACATGGGGAAAAGGAAAATTGAACCGAAGAGTTTCTGCTGTTAAAGATTCCACTGTGATACATGCTAAAATAGAATCTATGGAAAATATGGAAATCTCCGCTTGGTCAATTTCCCTGTAACTCATTTGTTATCACCTGATATTTTGTCAAGAAAACTTTTTAAAGAAATACTGGGGTTGCCCAAAGTGGAGAATTTTCCAATTAGTAATTATTATTATGCTCCTCAAAAAATAAAAGAATCTGTCCAAGAGGTGGACCATCTGGTCACAACAGAAATTAATTTAACTGAATTTTTGGAAGATACTCAAGATGTGATTCAGAGTCGGTCTAACCTGGTAATAACATGCATGAGTGAGATAGATAAAATGTTAATCATGAAACTTTACTTTAAAAACAGGTCAACTAAGTTTTGCGGTGATTTTGTTAGAATTTTTCCTGATGTCTCTAGAGCTACTCAATTTAGAAGGAAAGAGTTTTTGAGGTTAAAAGTTAGAGTTTTGGCTCTAGAGGCATCTTTTTATCTGAAATTTCCATATAAATGTTTAGTCAAGTTACATGATGTTGAATATGTTTTCTGGGATCCCATTCAATTACAACAATTTTTAGTTGCTCGAGAGCAGAAATAAGTTTAATTTTCTTTCATGTTTCATCGTTAAGAAATAGAGGAGAAAAGCATCCCTATTATAGTAAGGAATGATACAAGGTTCACGAAGGTGAACTGAGAATTATTTCCTTTATCTTTTCTTATATTTGTTTTGCTGAATATAGTATCCTGTCTCTCCTTTTCGTGGGCTTAAAAAGGATTTATGTATGATTGATTATGTACTCTGTTTGGTGATTCTCTTTTTTTCCTTTGTATTATTGGATAATGTATTATTCAAATTATAATAAAAAACTTATTGAAATTAATAAATAAATTAAAAAATGGATTGGGAACAAGTGTACGAGTCATCAAATCTTTTTCATTCAATTGAAGCGAGCTATTCAGGAAGCATTATCAATAGAAAGCAATCAGATCCACTCTAAAATGGAAAAAAATAATGCATTATAAGATGGCTGGTAACATACTTTAGATAGCTTATAAGGTAGCAATTCAATCTCCCCTAACAGTGTTTGAGGTTATGAAAGTACAGTATTGGGGAGAGCAATATTGCCTTGTTAGTATAGAAGTAGAATAACCCATGATTTTGTTACACCTCTTATGGTGTAATGCAAGAAAAGTTTTTTCATATAATTCAGAAAAATTTACAAACAAAATAAAATTTGATCACGTTACTCCCCTGTTAAAAAGTGCTCACTGGCTACCTATCCATCACCGTATCACTT
The DNA here is from genome assembly GCF_902459505.1 of Geotrypetes seraphini. Taxonomy (NCBI): domain Eukaryota; kingdom Metazoa; phylum Chordata; class Amphibia; order Gymnophiona; family Dermophiidae; genus Geotrypetes; species Geotrypetes seraphini. The sequence continues at coordinate 206,695,093 of NC_047085.1, read as the reverse complement.
ACAAAATAGCTTTAATCTCATCAGTGGCGTACCTAGCATATGTGACGCCCAGGGCCCATCATTTTTTGACACCCCTCCCATCTATATCAAAAATATGATTTTTTGTAACAATCCACATATCGCACAACAAGAGTGTACCTAGGAAAAGGCAGCATCTTAAACATTGCAGTGAGCACTAGAACATCAACACATGCATTGTAAAACTAAACAAGCCAGATCCCGCACAGTCAATTGATCCTGTAGTCAATGCCAACTGAAAACTATGTCCTTTTCATACACACAGAACAGAGATACACCCTTGCCTAATATGGAATAATCACAAACTAAAAATAGAAATATGTAGACAAAAGTTAAACTGAACCGCCAAGAAACCAGACTGTGCATACAATGCAACACCACACCACAAAAACAGTGACACATGTCCCCTAATACTGTGCAAAATATAAAGACAGTAGATGTAAATTTGAAAAAACTGATACATAACAATCACCACTTTACTTTTTAAACGGGTTTCTACCAGAGCCTCTAATGTAAATATAAAATATAAATACTCAGCTGATGAGAACCCCCAAGCTGTCAGCTGAGGACTTCCTTTGCAGTTGGCCGGGGGTCCCTTTTGCCAAGCTTGGCAGGCAGCAGTAGCGTCCCTGAGTCACAGATGCTGGCACCTCAGTGGCTCATGGATGTTGCCAGCGACTGCTGTGCTTGGTGGAGGGGAGTTCCGGCCGTCTCTAGAGGAGGTCCTCTGCTGGCAGTGCTTGGGGGATCCCCACCAGTCAAAGCAAGGGTCAGCAAGTACTTCAACACTGTAGAAATAAAACCAGAAATGCATTTCCTTTTCTTTTGAACACAATACAAAGACATCTGCTATATACATTTCCCAAAGCTAACATATTTTAGTCAATAAATTCCATTTTTTACCTTTGTTGTCTGGAGACTTATTTTTCCATAAAGTTGGTCCCAGTTTCTTTTTTCCGCTTTCCCAACTTCTGTAAATTCTTCTGTTGCTGTCCATTGGTTCCTCCTACCATGGCCTAGCATTTATCCCTTTCTCATCTTTCGCCCTGCCCACCAATCTCATGCCCAACATTTCTCCTTCTATCACTCCTCTCCAGCACCATGCCACATCTCTCCCTCTATTCCCTTCACCACTATGTCCAACATTCCTCCCTCTTGCATTCATTTCAATCTGTCCATTCCACCACAATATTTCTCCCTCTCATCTGTACCTCAATCCCTCCCTATGACCAAAAATTCTCCTTTCTTCCATTCCCCGTATACACAACCATCTCTTTCCTTCCCTTCCTCTCTCCCAAGTCCATGCCTTTTGTGTCCAAAAACGCATTTCCTCCCCCACCTCAGCATCTCTTTCCTTCCCTTCCTCTCTCCCAAGTTCATGCCTTCTGTGTCCAAAAACGCACTCCCTCCCCCACCTCTCCCCCTCCCTTCCTCCATCCTCTCTCCCAAGTTCATGCCTTGTGTCCAAAAACGCACTCCCTCCCCCACCTCTTTCCCTCCCTTCTCCATCCTCTCTCCCAAGTTCATGCCTTGTGTCCAAAAACGCACTCCCTCTCCCACATCAGCATCTCTTTCCCTCCCTTCCTCTCTCCCAAGTTCATGCCTTCTGTGTCCAAAAACGCACTCCCTCTCCCACATCAGCATCTCTTTCCCTTCCTTCCTCTCTCCCAAGTTCATTCCGTCAGTGTCCAAAAACACACTCCCTCTCCCACCTCAGCATCTCTTTCCCTCCCTTCCTCTCTCCCAAGTTCATGCCTTCTGTGTCTAAAAATGCATTCCCTCCCCCACCTCAGCATCTCTTTCCCTCCCTTCCTCCATCCTCTTTCCCAAGTTCATGCCTTGTATCCAAACACACACTCCCTCCCCAACTCATTCCCTCCCTTCCTCCATCTCTTTCTCACGTTCATGCTTTGTATCCAAAAACGCATTCCCTCCCCACCTCAGCATCTCTTTCCCTCCCATCTTCCATCATCTTTCCCAAGTTCATGCCTTGTGTCCAAAAACGCACTCCCTCCCCAACTCATTCCCTCCCTTCCTCCATCCTTTCTCCCAAGTTCATGCTTTGTGTCCAAAAACGCATTCCCTCCCCCACCTCAGCATCTCTTTCCCTCCCTTCCTCCATCCTCTTTCCCAAGTTCATGCCTTGTATCCAAACACACACTCCCTCCCCAACTCATTCCCTCCCTTCCTCCATCTCTTTCTCACGTTCATGCTTTGTATCCAAAAACGCATTCCCTTCCCACCTCAGCATCTCTTTCCCTCCCATCTTCCATCATCTTTCCCAAGTTCATGCCTTGTGTCCAAAAATGCACTCCCTCCCCCATTTTGTGTTCCGCGTTTGCCTCCCAGCCCTCATCATAGCAACTTTCTCAGCCAAATGGAGCTCGAGCCACGAGGCTCGTCTTCCATTTCCTGCCTGCCCTGCTGGAAGTCTTCCCCAATGTCAGCGCTGATGTCGGAGGGTAGGCTTTGCTTAAGCCCTCCCTCCGACGTCAGCGCTGACATTGGGGAAGACTTACGGTTGGCTATGTGTGCGCGGCAAGGCAGGTAGGAACAGAAGACGAGCCTCGCGGGTCGAGTTGTATTTAACCCCATCGTTCCCGTTCAGCTCTCTCCTGTGCACCCCCTTGGGGCGTGCACCATGGCAGCCCGCCCCCCCCTCCTAGGTACGCTACTGAATCTCATAACAAAACGATGAAAACGAAAGAACCCGCTTTTATCCATAAATATCTGATTCCACATGATCCTCCGAGAACCTTAAGATCTGCATCTTCTTCGTGTCCCATCCCTAAAAATCATTAGTACCCATAGGGCTTCTTCTTTCGCAATGACTGTTCCAACAATATGGAATTCGTTCCCATTAAAATTAAGCTCCGTACAGAATTTAGATAAATTCAAGGGTGGCCTCAAAAGCTTCTTATTTAAAGGCGCATACGACGGTTAATTGATCTAAGGGACTTTTCAAGCTTATTTTCTATACTAAAATTGATTTTTTCCCTTTCCCCAAGTTATTGTCCCTAATTGTTCTTTCTTTCTTTCAAATTGTATTTCTCCCCACTATCCTATTTTTTCATGTAAGTAAAGTTATGTTATTAATAGTTTGTTAACTGGACCCCTTTTTAAATTTTTAGGTGTAAAATGCTTATAATTTATGATTTTATCCAACAAGGTCAATATCTTACTCTTACTTAGATGATTTATCATAACTTTCAGGGCTTCAGACATGCCATTTGGTCACTCATGTTTTTCAGTGGCCAAATATATCTCAACGGCTATGGCTTCTTCATTTGCCCCCTCCACTGTGGCTATATGTGTTAAGATTTTTTCTTGGTTTTCTTTTTCCTTAGTTTTTTATCTTCTTATGTTTTAAAGTGCTTAGTGCCTATATAAATATCAATAACTTAGTCATAATCTTAATAAATAAGAACTTATCTTAAAAATTTTTTCTACTCATGCAGTCTCTCTTATGAAGTCGGGAAAGGGACCTGTCACATCGACATGTTTCGCCGTTAGGCTACTTCAAGAAAAAGTCCCCCTTTATCAACTTATCGAAACCATCCCGATCCATATAGTTTCCACTAAGATAAGATCTTAGTGTCTTAGTGGAAACTATATGGATCGGGATGGTTTGGATAAGTTGATAAAGGGGAACTTTTTCTTGAAGTTGCCTAACGGCGAAACATGTCAATGTGACAGGTCCCTTTCCTTAAGATAAGTTCTTATTTATTAAGATTATGACTAAGTTATTGATATTTATATAGGCACTAAGCACTTTAAAACATAAGAAGATAATAAACTAAGGAAAAAGAAAACCAAGAAAAAATCTTAACACATATAGAGGGGGCAAATGAAGAAGCCATAGCCATTGAGATATATTTGGCCACTGAAAAACATGGGTGACCAAATGGCATGTCTGAAGCCCTGAAAGTTATGATAAATCATCTAAGTAAGAGTGAGATATTGACCTTGTTGGATAACTCTATAAAAGATTGGTCAATACTATATGAATGAATGACAGATATTTACTTATAGAATTTATGATTAGCATTTTATCAAATTTTTAATAAACTTGAAACTTTTTGGCTATAGTTGCTGTGTTGCCTGTCAAAGGAAGAATGATTTTCGGATGTCCTACACATACAGAAACTGATTGCCTCTCAAACCTCAAGCATAGCTTCCTGACTCTTGGTATTAGATTGTGAGCCCACTAGGGACAGAGAAAATACCTGCATATAATATATGTAAAGCGCTTTATCAAGAATATAATAATAATAATTTTCTTTTACTTAATAAAATGTATCAAAATTCAGAGTTGCTGGGGATAAAGATCAGAAGAAACATTTGAACAGGGTGAGCTGGAATTAGCATTCTTGAGAGTCTGTTAACAGTGACGCTCCATCTGCCCAGAGACTCACCCTAATACAAATACATCATTGGATTCTGGTTTATCAGCAGTGGTTTTAGGCTTAGGTTACTGGAAGTTAAGGTGCACCCAGTAGGCTGTCAACTGTCAGAGCTGGTAATCACCTACACAGAATTTATAGATACAAAGGGCTAAGTGCACTAAAAATGGTCATTAAGACCATACAAGTCGCTGTTGTACAAGTGAGATCCCATTTGGAATACTGTGTGCAATTCTGGAGACCGCACCTTCAAAAAGATATAAATAGGGTAAAATTGGTCCAGAGTAGTGCTGCCTGATTCGCGATTCGAATCGATTCACTGATTCACTTTGGGTGAATCGATTTGAATTGGTTTGTTATTGAAGAAAATCGGACTTACCGATTCGTTGGCCCCCTTGCTATTGCCTCTTTTGCCTGGCCAGGGAGGAGAGGAGAGAGCCTTGCTGCCGGGAAAGAGAGAGCCTTGCTGCCCTGATCTGCACCAGAGACTAGTTCGGGATTTCTCTCTTCCACCGGAGTCCTTGCTTCTGGTGTAACTTCTGGTAATGATAGATTTTACAGTATTTCTCCTCCCTGGCCAGGCAAAAGCGGCAGTAGTGAATGCAATTCACTACCCTGCCACTACGGCCATCTTCTCTCCATTAGGCCGCCCAAGTGGAAACAGGAAATTTTCTCTGAGGGCGGGCCACAGTGGAGAGAAGTCGGAAGGAGTGGATTGCTAAATAACTACCACCAAGGGCAATACGTTGTAACGTCAAAATAAAGGTAGATGGCGGGAGAGGGGAGATGGACTTCGGGGAGTTGGTGGACTGGAGAAGAGATGGGGAGAAGATGAATGGGAGAAATAAACTTGGTGGAGGAGGGAAGATGGATGGTGGAGGGGGAGATGGACTTGGGGGAGATCATGAAGAGGAGAGATGGGGGGAGGGATAGAAGAAATAATGGATCTAAAAACAGGAGAGGGAGAGAGATGGTGGACAATGGGATTTAGGGAAGGAACAGAAAGGGAGAGAAGTTGGACACAACGGATGGTGTGTGGGGGGGGGATAGAGATACTGGATAGGAGGGTAGTTAGAAAGAGAAAGGGGGGGAAGGAGGGAGAGATCCTGCATGAAAGGGTAGTTGAGAAAAGCAGAGATGGTGGATCTGGGTATAGTGGGGTCCATTTCTGCAGCTACGGGAACAGAGGCAGAAAAAAAGGAAAGATACCAGACCTCCAAGGGAGGGAAGGGAAATGGAAGGGGAGGACAGAAATGGAAGATGTTTGGTTACCACAGAGAAAGAAGAAAACAACAAATGGGCAAGAGACCCTGGCAAGCAAGTTATCAGAAGACGTTTGTTATAGAGCCTGGGACCAATGTGATTTGAAAAATGATCAGACAACAAAAGGTAAAAAAATAATTTAATTTTCTGTTTTGTGATTACAATGTGTCAGATTTGAAATTTGTATTCTGCCAGAGCTGGTATTAGATTGCGAACGTGAGCTAGGATTTAACAGAGAGAGAGGAAAAGTCTTTTTTGTTTGTTTATTTTGTTTACACCACAGGACCAGTGTGGATAGGAGAGGGCAAAGGGGATGAAGAGGCTATAAAATAAACTCACCAGGATGTTTGGAAAAAAACCCCAATTGGGCAGGAAAATCGAATTGAATTGAAAAATCGATTCAATAGGCTGAATCGAATTGAATCAAAATATTTTTTCCTGAATCGGGCAGCACTAGTCCAGAGGACCGATACAAAATTGGTTAGTGGTCTTTATCATAAAGAGTATGGGGACAGACTTATAAACCTCAATATGTATACTCTAGAAAAAGGCTCGGGAGAGAGGGGATATGAGAGATGTTTAAATATCTCCGTGGCATTAATGTTTATTGTGAGCTTCTATACTGCTACCAATGTCTGGGGGGTCAATTCAGAGCGGTTTGCTTGAGCTTCTGTAAAGGTATTACAATACATGAGCTTCTGTAGAAGTGTTACAAAGAGTTTCTGCGAGGTGTTACAATATATGGGCTCTATACAATACAAGGGCTTCAGTAGCGGTGTTAAAATACAATGTTATTAATACTGGCATAATTATGCCATAATCAATCATCCAACAAAGAAAAATGGAGAGACTCGATGATCCACAGTGAAAACAATCCACCAATGAAAACAAAATCTGTGGATACAGATGTTCTGGAGACAATTTATTAAAAACTGACATATAAAACCATGAAAATTCAATTAAAAAAGTACAATGCTAAAAAATATTGTGATAAAAATCCGTGTTTCGGCAAACACGCCTTCCTCAGGGGTCCAATGGTTTGCAAGCTCACATATAAAGAATTGGACTGAAAACAGTCTATTGCGGTGTTCTTTGCTCACATGTTTAAAGACAATAGACTGTTTTCCAATATAGTCTATACGTATACATGTATCTGTATCGTGTTTTATGTTCATCTTTGAAATATTATCTTTCTCAGAGTCTAGTTTTCTGGCTTCTGCGCTTTTGTCTATTTATATCCTATTGTATTCTTCCTATTGTGTTTCTGATGGGGGGAGGGGGAACTAGCCAACTGTCTCCTCTATGTTGTTTCATTGGTTAAAGTAGTCTATGAAGAGGATGGTCTTTAACTCTTTCTTGAACTTTCCGGTATCTCTTTCTAGTTTTAGTTCCTTTGGCAGGGCATTCCACCACCTTAGAGCAATCACCGAGAACATTCTTTTCCTGACGCTTTTGTATGTGATGTTTCTAAAGGAGGGTATTTCCAGCAGGTGATTTTGACTCGAGTGTGTGCTGATGTAGTTTGGCCACTAAAAATTGTGGTGCAGAGAGACAATGATTTTGTGTGTCAGCAGTAGGATCTTGAATTTCACCCTGCTTTCAATCAGGAGCCAGTGTAGTTTTTTCAGTAGCGGGATGACACTCGTCTGCCTTGATTTTCCCCACAGAAATCTCAGTGCTGCGTTTTGCACCATTTGAATCTGTTTAATCATGGATTTTGGAATGCCCAGTAGGATTGTGTTGCAGTAGTCGAAGATTGACAGTTCCAGGGTTATTATTACATTGGACATTGCTTGATGGGTGAGGTAGGGTTTGAGTATCTGATCCAATAGAGTTTTCTATATGCATTTTTCACAATGTGTTATTTCTAGGTCTGGGTTCAACCATACTCATAGGTTTCTCACCCCAGGAGAGGTGTAAAGGAGGTGAGCCTTTTTCAAATGAAGGAAACCTCCAGAATAAGAGGCATAGGATAAAGTTAAGAGGTGATAGGTTCAGGAGTAATCTAAGGAATTTCTTTTTTATAGAAAGGGTGGTAGATGCATGGAATAGTAGAGACGGTTGAGACAAAGTCTGTCTGAATTCAAGAAAGTGTGAAATAGGCACATGGGATCTCTTGGGGAGAGGAGGAGATATTGGATGCAACAGATGAGCAGACTGGATGGGCCATTTGACCTTTATATGCTATACTGTTTCGATATTTCTATTTACATATTAGAATTTTTTCAGTGCTTTTTTTTTTTTGCTTGAATATCCTGAAAACATAATTTCTCTTTGCTGAATGCTTAAATGCAGGTCCCACCAGGTAGACCATGGCTACCAGATCAGAATGTCCTTCCAGTGCTCTATTCTAGGCTACTTTTCTACACCATGACCCCACAGTGATCAGGGGAACAACTATGGAGAATTGTCTGACTGCTTTGCTTTCCCTGCTAAAGGGCACCAACAACGTCACAAGACCACTAGATGGTGCATCCATACTGCTAAGGCTTTGCTCCCCTAGTTATAGGAGAGTTCACTGAGGGCTCTTGCAACACCCCATTCCCAGCAGAGTCTCACCTTGCTGCCAACCTTGCACTTGATGGAGTGAGTTAAAATGAAAAAACAAAAGCAGGACTTACCCCTACTGGGGAAAGCTCCTCTGCCACAATGGCCTCAGTAATTCCATGAGGTCCTTAGGCCCTTCAGAAGGGTCCTGGACCCCTAACGCACCTCCTTTATGATAGGAGGGCTTGAACCCCCTCCATTCTCTCTGGTCCTTCAGAGCAAACCCCATTAGGACAGCAAAACTTAGACTATGTGGCCACTTAAAATAGGTACATTACTGCCAGCAGGTACAGTACCTGTTCCCCTCTGTTGAAGGCTCCACCACAGTATTGCCAGCACTACTTGTCTGGAGTACAGCTGGGTGATGTCCTCATATCCACAAGATTATGGGGCTCTAATAAAAATTCACAGGTGGAGCAAGTCCAGGCTAGCTGTGCCACTGCCAAATCGGCTTCCCTGGAAAATAAAAAGTCCTCAACTCACATTTAGGGGATGCTCTTGACCAAGCCCCAAAGTAATTTCTGCACTGCCTGCGAAGGAGCTTCAGAAGGGCTGGAGCTGCCCCTTGGACCTACCTTTTCAGGATAAGACCACATGCTATGTGCCATAATATTTTAATATCCACAGGACACACTAGGATGGCATCATTCAGCACTTCATGCCACAAAGATGTTCTGGGGGTAAGTCTTGATCAGGCAGGCTTCTGCCCACTGGACTTCTCACCCTTTACTGGAAAGTATTTGTCCTCCAACTGCCCCTCCATACTGCCACATTTTACTATACAGAGAATGCACTTGAATAACATTACATAGGGCTGTACACCACACAAGATGTTCTTGGGGTAAGAATTTTGAGTATATAAAGAAAGCCCTTTTAATCACTACAATGTCATGTGTGTTAGAAAAATACCATTAATTCATGGCATGGGGTATTTACTTTAAGAAATTATCTTGAATATAATTCCTTCCCTCATGCTGTTGCACTTTATTATTTTTCGGGGGGGGGGGAGGGGGAGAGAACCTTGAAGGTAAATCCATAGGCCAGGATGATCTTAAGCTTTCAAAAGTGTAATCATTCCCTAGACTAATCTTGATAAATGAGGAAGTGTGTAGAGATGAAAATCTATTTCATTGACCTGTTGCTTCAGGAGACTCAAGTTTATTTGGATGTTCTTACCCAGGTGACCTAAAGGCTTTGTAGGCATTCACAGTGTTTTCCTATCTCAATTGCTGAGAGAGAGAGATGTCAGAGCACTTGAGGTAAATCTGTGTTCCACCTCAGGAGCAAGAGAAATATGAAAAGGTATTTTTTTTCCATTTCTGTTTTCTCCACTGGAAAGGAATCTGAATACTGTAGTACTATAATGTATTTACAGCACCATCTCTGCCACCTAGTGGCAAGAAGAACTATTATGCTGTTTAAAATATTGCATGTAATTAGTGCTTTGACTGTGGATTTTTGTCTATATGACACTGAAAATCCTATAATTTGCATAGTAATTTAATTATGATATTTTTATCTTTTGTCTTTTTGTCTCCAAAGAATTGTACAGATTGTACTTATCTATCTATCTATTTCATTATTATTGTATTTTATTAATATCTTCTGTATTCAGGTGTTTCACTCAGTGTCTTAAAAAAATTCAGAACAAAATGTGGCCTTTGCAAACATTGATCTAGAATGATTTTTTTCTCTTTATGTTGATTGTTGGGATTTGTTGTTAGTCTTAAGTTTTTCTTCAAAATGATTATTAAACTTGAATAAATGTAAAATAAAAAATAGAACCCCTTAGAGCTAGTTCTGTATGTGCAAGTTGAGTAGACTTAGGGGCCCTTTTAATAAAGTGTGCTAAGTTTTATTCATGCTCTGTAGCAGGGGTGCCCACACTTTTTGGGCTTGCGAGCTTCTTTTTTAAATGACCAAGTCAAAATGATCTACCAACAATAAAATTTTTAAAAAACACAAAGTACACTGTATGCAGAGAAAATGTTAATTATCATTTATATTCCGGGTTTTTTTTCCAAGAGGTCAAGGCAGATGACTCTATGCACTGTTACCTCAGTAACAACCATAGAAAAATAGACAAATATACCCCCATCCCTTTTTACTAAACCACAATATTGCAATATTTAGCAGTTTTTAGTGCAGGGAGCTGCGCTGAATGCCCAGCGCTGCTCTTGACGCACATAGGCTCCTTGTGATAAAAACCGCTATTGCGGTTTAGTAAAAGGGGCCATAGTGCAAAATATAGACAGCAGATATAAATTCTCAAAATGGACACATTTTGATCACTAAATTGAAAATAAAATCATTTTTCCTACCTTTGTTGTGTGGTGATTTCATGAGTCTCTGGTTGCTCTTTCTTCTTCTGACTATGCATCCAATCTTTCTTCCCTTCTTTCAGCCTGTATGCTTCCTCTCCTCCAGACCTCATTCCCTCCCCCAACTTTTTCTTCCTCTCTCCCTGCCCTTTCTTTCTCCCTGCCTCTCTTTCTTTTTTTCTCTCTTCATGCCCCCTTTCTTTCTTTCTGTTTCCCTTCTTTCCTTCTGTCTCCCTGCCTGCCCTCTTTTTTTCTTCCTGCCCTCCCCCAAGCCACTGCTTCCGCCATCAGGGAACAGATCTCCAAGCCGCTGCCATCGGGGATTAGGCCCCAAAACCACCGCCGCCCCAAGCTCTCCCTGCTTCTGGCCGACTAGCATTCCTCTCTCTGACGTCAATTCTGCTGTCGGAGAGAAAGTTCCGGGTCAGCAAAGCAGCGATTGGCTGGCCCGGAACTTCCTCTCCAATGGCAGAATTGACATCGGGGAGAGGAAGGCTGATCAGCCCGGTAGATTGTGAAGGCAATGCGAGTCTATCATGGAGCCCGGGATGGTCTCCACGATCGACTCACTTTGCCTTGGCGATCTACTGGTCGATCGTGATCGACCTATTGGGCACCCCTGCTCTATAGTGTAGAGTTTTAATATATGGCAAGCACAAAATTTGAAGATGCATCAAGGAGTATTCCCAGTATTTTCATATTTTGGCTATGCATTAATGTTGGCATTAATTCATGGGACCAATGCGCTGTTAATGCTAAGTACTTAGTACCTCCTATTTAGGTAGTTAGCATATAGCAAATGCAGTACGTTGATCTGCCAAATACCGTTCATGCCCAATTTCTGCCCATACCATACCCCTAACACAAAAAGCACTTAACCCCTGGTTTATCTCACGGCTAACTGTGAAATGCTACAAAGCCCCTTAACTTGGTTCTGCACTAGCAATTAATGTGGTGTAAACTGGGCATTAAGGGGCTGATTCTGTATAGGACGCCAGTCTCTGCGGACGCCAAAGAAGCAGCTAAGAATTGCGCACTGGTGTCCTATACCGAATCACGTCGGTCTTAAAAAAAAGATGCCTTACCCCCTCTATTCTGTAACTAGTGCTGGTTAAAGAATTGCGCTTGCCTGATCAAGGGATTCCTTGCCTTCAGCTGATCACAGCAGGGGAATCCCTGATCAGCTGAGCCGGCAGGCCTCCCCAAGGCTGCGGCTTCAGGGAGACCTGCCGGCTCAGCTGATCAGGGGGAAAATACCCAAAATCATCAGGAGAGATGCCCACATCCTCCTGCTGCCAGCTGCGATCCCCTGACACCCCCTGTGAAGCACCATCAGCAGGAGGGATGCCCACTCTCTCCTGCCGCCACCCCTTAAACCCCCTCCGAAGTAGCCCAGCAGGAAGGATGCGCACTCCTATGGGAGGAGTTTCCAAGTTTATTTAGTATTTGATATACCGCAATGGCAAATGCATCTATGCCAATCAGGGAAAGGCCTGCCATTTTGAAGAAGCGGGCCTGCCAGCCGGAGGGAGTAAGCATCCCTCCAGCTGGCCTTTCTCCATCAAAGGTATGGTGTGCAGAGTGTCAGGGTGGTTTTAGGGGTGTGGACTAGGGTCTGAAGGTTTAGGGGGTGTCTGGGGAGTTTGAGGTTTGGGGTGTGTTGCCAGTTGGGGAGTATCGGGGATTCTGGGAGGAGGCGGCAGGAGGGAGTGGGCATTCCTCCTGCTGATAGTGCTTTGCTGGGGGTGGGGTGGCAGGGGATAACGTGCGGGGGAGTGGGCTTCCCTCATGCCAATTTGGGGGGTGGGTGCTGGGGGTCTGCTGCTACAGATATCATCTGATCGTGACAGGGGTATTTTCTTCCCGATCAGCTGAACTGGCAGGACTCCCTGAAGCCACAGCTTTGGGGAGGCCTACCACCTTAGCTGATCGGGGATTCCCTTGCCATGATCAGCCCAGCCAGCCATATCTACTTTTAGCTTTTCAGCTTAAGCTCTCCCAAGGCCACTTCCAGGCAAAACTACACCTAGCCTTGGGCGAGCTTAAGTGTCTCTAGGCCTAGACCTGTGACAAATCCCTACAGTGTAGGCAGCCTGCCTTGGGTTTATTTTATTTTATTTTTTTTAATTCTTTATTTAAACAGTGCACTGGCATACAACAAAATGGAACATTACAGTGCACAACCCCGATGCACCACAGAACCCACACAACCAGAAAAGTAGTAAAACAGTGTACAATAATTGCTACCCCCCCCAACGAAGGACCTCCCCCAAACCCATCCCAACCCCCTCCCATCCCCCCTTCCCTCCCACCCCTGTGCGTCCTGCTTTGCTACGAGACTGCAGTAAGATGCCTACCGCTGCCTACATTTGGGATACTCGTTTATAGAATCGGCCCCTAAGTGCTTTGTGAGGTTTAGTAACAGGGCCCCTTTGTTTCCTAGTGGTGTCCAGTGAGGCTTGACTGTGCTGTGAAGGTGATGTTCCTAAGTTCAGGGAAGGAGAGAGAAAATGTGGACTGCTACTACTATGACAATCCTGTGCTGCACTAGAGCAGTGTTGAGTCTCACTAGAAACTTTATTTTAATATTTTACATGCCATCTGGGGGAAAGGAGGTTATAAGATGGGAAAACTGCACAAAAACAAGAAAACCCCTGATGGAAGTCAATTGCACTGTTCCAAGGTTGTGGAACACAGTTTATCAGTGGGAAAATGTAAAAATTTGGACAGTCTTTATACTATTCATGCTTTGCTTCGCTGGAGTAGGAAAAATATAAAACCCCAAAACAAGAAAACAGAGCTATCAGGGCCCAAGAAGCACGCCCTTTTAGTTCTGCTGGAGGAATAAACCCCACCAAGCTTTTCCACTTTCCGGCATATGTCTCATAGTAGTCTTAGGGGAGAACTGACTGGGTTAAGCTTTTCTTACTGCAGGCTCATTGTTTACACTGACATTTTTCTAACATGAGAAGAACCACAAAAGGATTGCAAGAAAATGCAGTTTTAGAAGGTCAACTGCGCTTGGACCTAAACATCCATTTTCTGACTTATCTTTTGTAAGCGACACTGAATATTCTTTATTGAGGACTTTTAGTGTCTGGAAATTAACCAACAAACTGGACTGTGAGTCTTCCACATGGGTGACTGGCAATTAGGACAGGCCTGTTGGTTCATTTAAGTGTAAAAGAATCTGCTGGTAGGATGGTGTTTGATACTTTAAAAGGATTTCAAAAAAATTAACAATAGCAACTTCTTTATGGCCAGATTTCAGCTACTACTCAGGTATTTGAGGGTTGATGGAACATATCTGTGACTAATTTAGGCCAGTGACAGGTTCTAGAGTCACTGGAATTGCAATATACCACACCTTATCATGAGGATGGGTCTTAGATTGTGATGAACCTAAGACTTTTTCACAGAAGCTGAGCATCGGGTTGCAGCTCAGGGCTCTGTGAGTTAAGAGGACCTTGTGTGGCTCTGGGATTGCCTCAAGAAACTGTGAGAATTAAGTTGGGAGCTGCCGTTCCAGAAGGGTCTATTGGAGTTTGTAAACATTGCACGGGAGCTGGATTGCTTTGGGAAGCTACAAATCTTGCAGTCATTGTAGTGGTGGCTCTGTGGGAATTTCTAGCATCCCTATTTTCACATTCCTGTATTTCTGGAACACAGTAGATTCCTAAGATTCCATGTGGTAGAGAGGCATTATTAGTTCTTGGCACTTCCCTTTGGGTTAGCAACAGCACCCTACATGTTCACCAAGGTGGTGGTAGCAGTGCATCTCAGCAGGGAAGGATTGCAAGTGCATCCATATCTGGATGACTGGCTAATCAGAGCTCTGTCATTTTTGGAAGGGGAACAAGCAGTGGCTCATGTGGTCCAGGTCTTACAGATCTTGGGCTGGATAGTGAATTTTCAAAAGAGCCAACTGGTTCCATCACAATCCCTGGAATATCTGGGAGTACAATTCAACAGAGGCATGCAGACAGAAATTTTGTCCTCAGATAACTGACACGATGGCCAAGCCAGCTCCGATTGCATAGCACTATCTCCAAGTACTAGGCTCCTTGGCAGCCACTAAAGATGTGGTCCCTAGGGCGAAGGCTCACGTGCATCCTCTCCTCACAAATGTACTCCCTTCAAATGATTTTCCCATAGATTCCAGAATCCCACCACAGTATGAGTTGGTGGCTCCAGCCCACAGTCATCATATTATAGGGCATGCCCCTCAGAATAACTTCATGAGTGATTCTCGCAACGGATACCAGCTTCTTTGGCTGGGAAGGCCATTTCAGCGAATGCCCAGTCCAGAGACAGTAGTCAGCCTCCCAGAATTACAAAAGCTGGAGAAGAGTCTGGATGGACAGGTGGTCCGAGTCTTCTCGGACAGTGCGACAGCGGTGGTGTATGTCAATCACCAATGAGGCACTAAGAGTGCACAGCTGAGTCTAGAAGCCCACTTATTGATCAGGTAAGCAGAGCTAAACCTACAGTCGATCTCCATGGCACATATAGCAAGAGTGGATAATGTCCATTCCAATTTACTCAGCAGGCTGACCTTGGATTCGGGAGAATGAAAGCTGCAGTAGAGGTTTCTGCTGTGGGCTGGTGAGGTAAATGCTCTGACACTTGTAGTAATTCTATGAGCGTCGGCGCATTTACTTATCTGGCTCGGGGTAAAAACCTCCACTGTGGCTTTGTAAAAGCCAATGTATGTTACCTAAATATAAAGTACCCAATGAAGCCACTAGCGATGCTGGCAAAAGAGATAGTATAATCTTCTTATGAAGGTTCTGCAGATGAAAAAAAACGTATAGTATTGAATTAGTCTTAATAGGGAATATTTATCCTTAAAAATATCTAAAGTTCTGTTTGAACAAAATGGTATCATGAATGGATTGGTGAAAACAAGTACCTTTTTGAATTGACTGTATTTACAAATGATTTGTGTAAATGAGTGAATAAAAAATGTGATAGGAAAATCATAAGTATTTAAAAAAAAATGCTCATAAATTAAATAAAAAAGCCAAACGTGTAATGCAGGGATCTCAAAGTCCCTCCTTGAGGGCCGCAATCCAGTCGGGTTTTCAGGATTTCCCCAATGAATATGCATTGAAAGCAGTGCATGCAGATAGATCTCATGCATATTCATTGGGGAAATCCTGAGAACCCGACTGAATTGCAGCCCTCAAGGAGGGACTTTGAGACCCCCTGGTGTAATGTAATCATACATGTTACAGCAGCACTTTAGTTATTCAATTGCATGTTGATGCTATTGTACGAGTATTGTATTGTTTTTCAAATGCTCACACTTATGTAATGTAATTAATCTATTCTTTTGTGTATTAGCAGAATGCATTTGTATTTTAACAGAAAATATGATTTTATGAAGAATTTTCTTCATCTGAAAACAAAAGCAGTAGAAACAGAAACAAAATGACCCTCTAGATCAGACGTGTCAAACTCTGGTCTGCAGGCCAAATCCGCTGTGTCATAAAATTTGGCCTGCCAGACAATTAAAAATTTGCAATTAAGCTGGCCCATCGGAAGGCATCATGTGTACATTTATGCGCCTCAAGCCTCATGGCCGTCACGCTTTGCGACACTGTGCTCCCAACGCTCTCTACTGCCGCTACTCTTCATGAGCGCCTTCCTTTGCCTTCACCGTCACCGCTCGTGGTTGCCTGCACCCTCCCAACTGCCATCGCCATTTGGGTCCCGCCTAGTCCTCCTGGCTGCCTGCCTGAAAATTTTAAAAAGAAAACCTTTCAAACAGGTGAGTTCCAAAACCTACTAAGTAGATTTTTTTTCAAAAACGAGGTCATACTGGAAACAGACTGCCTTCACAGATAGCCACAGCATGTGTGAAATTTGCACCAAAAGCATTTATTGGTAACGTATATAATATTCCGTGAAAACCTTCTCTTATTCTAGGCTATATTTTCGTAGTACTCCATTGTGGGTGGCGGCAGGTTTTGCACCAGGAAGGATGGATACTCGCTTTCGGGTCTGGGCTCAACAGGGCCTTATAGACTTGGGGGATTTTGTGGAAGATGGCCTGTTGATATTGTTTACAGATCTGATGGAAGCTTATGATTTAGAGGAGGTAGATCATTTTCGGTATTGTCAGATGGTGGACTTTATTAGTCGCAAGGCTATTATTGATCTTCGCCTCGAGGAGACCCCCTTGGAGTGGACCCTTATGGGGACTAGTGGTCGGGGGTGCATTTCTAGGTTTTATCAGGCTCTCATTTGACTACAGGCCCCCCCAATTAAGTTTATTGGAATTTGGGAGGGGCTCTTACGACCGGTTGGGCCAGCTATAAATTGGGAACGAGTGTTTATTCGATTGCTTCGTGTTTCTATAGCTAGCTCTTTGATGGAAAATGGATACAAGATGCTGTACCAATGGTATCTAACGCCCCAGCGCCTTCATAGAATGTACCCCCAGGTATCTGATCTTTGCTGGAGAAATTGTGGTCAGCAGGGTACCTTTCTCCATATTTGGTGGGATTGTCCACAGGTTGTTCCCTATTGGGATATGGCTTTTGAATTATTGTCTGATATTTTCCATACCATTCTTTATCGTAACATGGGTAGTGCTCTTTTACATCTTCCATTAGCTATGTTACCTGCTAAAGCACATAAACTTGCATGTTTTATTTTTACGGCTGCTCGACTTTTATTGGCTGCATATTGAAAACAGGCCTATCCCCCGGGTCGAATGTCTCTATTGTGTAAAGTGACTTTTATTTATTGTATATCTAAACTGACTGCTTTGCTGCATAATCGACTTACTCCCTTTTTAAAGGTGTGGGATCCTTATGTTCGCTGGTGTGACTCTATAACATGACTCTTGCTTAGTTTTCTTTTTCTTCATTGCAATCATCCTCTCGTGTTTTTTTCTTTGTATAAATTGACTCTGGGGTGGGAAAGGGGAAGGGGGTTTGGTTCTTTGGTTGTATTCTGATGCATTGCACTGAAGAGATACAGTACAACAGTTTGTATTTTTGAGCTTTTGGGGGGGGGTGCGAGGGTTTGTTTTGTGTGTAATTTTTGGATTTCTGTTTGATGTACCTCTGATGTTTTGTATTTTTCTGAAAAATTCAAATAAAAAAAACCAACAAAAAAAACCCTTCTCTTACGTTGGCTAGAATTCTTGAAAATAAAAACGTGGCATTTATCCAGAAAATAGCTTCTCATATCTAACAGGTTTGGGAACTAAGCTCTTCAGTTGTGTGGAACACTTAGAGGGGAAGTTATCAACGAGACACTGTGCTACAATAACCCAACTCATTAACAGCCCCCATTAGGAATTTCTCTCCTTAATGCTGATTGCATGAATCTTTCTACTGACCCACCCTTGGCTACATGTATAGAGCACTGCTAAATAATGTTAACTATGGATCAAGAGGTCCTTCAAGCTTGTCGGGCCCCAAAATTTCAGCCAGCCTGAATTTTTTCCCAAGGGAATACACAATGTGCCATACATTCGAATGGAAAAGGCACATTGTTATACTGGGACAGACCGAAGGTCCATCAAGCCCAGGATCCTGTTTCTAACAGTGGCCAATCCAGGCCTCGTCCTCCCCAAATGGTGTAATCAACCTCATTTACTTCAACTAAGACTAAGCGGTGCTTTTATTAAGGTGCGCATTTAGAGTGCGCTAAATTGGTTAGCATACCTTAATAAAAGGACCCCTTAATAAAAAAAATTTGGCCCGTGACTTAGCCTATGTTTTAGATTTTGGCCCCTTAAGTGATTGAATTTGACACCCCTGCTCTAGATGAAAAAATAATTGTTTTCTGAAAAAGAGACCTTAGTAATATTTACAGGACGGTAGTCAGTTTTCAAGACATGCCTTCACAGTATCAAAGTAACCTTCTTTATCCCAGGACAAGCAGGCAGCATATTCTTGACTGATGGGTGACGGCACCGACGGAGCCCCGGTACGGACAATTTTAGAGTGATTGCACTCTAAGAACTTGGAAAGTTCTGGTAGGCCGCACCGCGCACGCGCGAGTGCCTTCCCGCCCGACAGAGGCGCGCGGTCCCCAGTTTCTTAGTTTCCGCGGAGCTAAGAAGACGCGTTTTCTCAACGGCCATTGAAGAAATTTTTTTGTGCTCTTTCCGCTCGCGTAAACCTTCCTTGAAATAAAGATTTCTTTATTTCTTTTGTTTTTCTAAAAAAAAAAATAAAAAAAAAAATTAATTTCTTTTTTTCAATTTTCATTTCGCCCCGGCGGGGCCTGTTGCCACAATCGAAGCCTCGGCCTTCGATTTGGCAGAGGCTGTCTTTACTTTCATGCCCCCTCAGCCCGGGTTTAAAAAGTGCCAGCGGTGCGCTAGGCCAATTTCACTGACAGACCCGCATAACTGGTGTCTGCAGTGTCTTGGTCCCGACCATCAAGCGTCCTCTTGCACCCGCTGTGCAACTTTGAAAAAGAGAACACTTAAAAACCGCCAAATCCAGCAGCGGTTGCTCTTCGGTGCCGAGATGTCCGATTCCACCGTACCGGCACCGACATCGGTCCAATCTCAATCGGCACCGACTTCATCGACACCGCGCCGGCGTCGCATCCAGCAGGTAAGCCGGCTAAGAAGCCTTCCCCGCTGGAGCGTCCTCCGGTCTCCACTGCAGTGAGTCCAATCCTGCCGACCGCGAGGCGTCCACGGAAGCGCTCCGCTCCGATCGAAGTTAGCCCCTCGACATCGGGTTCTTCGTCGGAGTGTCGAGCGGCACCCAAGGTACAGCAGAAGAAAAAAGCGGTACCGGTGCCTTCGCTGGACGAGCGTATTGCCGCTGTTCTGCAGGTACAGCTGAGAGAGCAACTCCAACAGCTACTTCCTGCCCTTTTACCCCAGAACCTTCCAGTTCCGGTCCGGTCGGAGCCACCGGTACCGATGGTGGAACGCCCTCTTTTATCGGCATCCTCTTTATCGGTACCGGTTCTTACCACCTCATCGACTTCGATGCCGGTTTTAGCTCCAGAACCAAAATCTCATCACCAGGCGGTACAAACCTCGGTACCAGCACAACAGGTTGCATCGCCTGGTACCGTATCCATGAGATCGGGCAAGTCTACTCATAAAACCCGACACCTGGAACCCTCCACACCAGAGTCTCGACACCATGGTTCTCAGGTTAGGGATCCTGACTTATGGGGAGATTCTGAAGAGCCCTTTCTGTCCGAAGGTGAATGCTCTTCTGATGAGGAGGAACGGCTAGTTACAAATCCCTCTTCTCATCTGGATTCCACATCTTTTCCATCTTTCTTAAAGGAAATGTGTGAATCTTTGTCTATTCCCTTGGAGGCTGAGTCAAAGAAATCTAAGGCATTTCTTGATGCATTGGACTTTGACCAGCCTCCAAGGGAATTTCTTAAACTTCCTCTCCATGATATATTGAGAGAAACGTTTTATAAAAACCTTGAGACTCCCCTGACTGTCCCAGGAGCCCCTCGGAAACTAGACTCTTTATACAGGGTGATACCTATTCCTGGGTTTGATAAACCCCAACTCCCGCATGAGTCTCTTTTAGTAGAATCCACTTTAAAGAAATCAGCAGGAGCTAATGTGTATGCCTCAGTCCCTTCTGGCAGAGAGGGCAAATCAATGGACAAATTTGGCAAGCGGTTATATCAAAACGCCATGCTAGACAACAGATCAGGAAACTATGCTTTTCATTTCTCATTTTATTTGAAGCATTTAATCCAAACCATTTCTACTTTTGAGAAATATCTGCCTGATCGCAAAAAATCTACTTTTAACGCCTGTACTTCCTCTCTTCTCCAGTTGAGGAAGTTTCTAGTAAGATCAATTTATGACACCTTTGAATTGACTTCTAGAGCCACGGCTATGTCAGTGGCTATGCGCAGGTTGGCATGGCTCAGGGTCTCAGAATTAGAGGTAAACCACCAGGACTGTCTAGCAAATGCACCTTGCTTAGGGGATGAGCTGTTTGGTGATTCCATGGACTCCACCACACAAAAACTATCGGCACATGAGACACGTTGGGATACTCTCCTAAAGAATAAAAATAAGACTCCCCCTACTAGGCCTTTCCAACAACAATCGGCCTACCAACGCCGCTATGCTGCTCGCCCCTTGCCTCAGGCTACTCAACAGCCTAGACGTCAGCGACAACAACAACAACGTCAACCTCAGAGGCAGGCGCAACAGCAACAGAAACCTCCACCACCTCAAAAGTCTACCCAACCCTTTTGACGTGTTTCTCCTGAGCATAGCCAATATTCCACCATCCGCCCATCTTCCTCAACCGATAGGAGGGCGCCTGACCCATTTTCTCAGCCGTTGGGAGATCATTACATCCGACCAATGGGTCCTCAACATCATCCGCCACGGCTACTCTCTCAACTTCCAGACTTCTCCCGATCAAAGTCTGCCAAAAGAGTCTGCTTTGAACACTCATCAATCCTCTCTCCTGATTCAAGAGGTTCACTCCCTCCTTCTTCTAAACGCCATAGAAGAAGTTCCTCTAGACCAGAAAGGACAGGGATTTTACTCCCGTTACTTTCTAGTTCCAAAGAAAACAGGAGATCTCAGGCCCATTTTAGATCTTCGAGATCTCAACAAATGCTTGGTCAAGGAGAAATTCAAGATGCTTTCTTTAGCAACTCTTTATCCTCTTCTCAATCAGGGCGAATGGCTATGCTCCCTCGACCTCAAGGAGGCTTACACTCATATTCCCATCCATCTAGCCTCCAGACAGTATCTCCGCTTCATGATCAATCACTGTCATTACCAATACAAAGTTCTCCCATTCGGACTTGCTTCATCTCCAAGAGTGTTCACCAAATGTCTGATTGTGGTGGCTGCTTTCCTTCGTTCTCATCATCTGCAAGTTTTCCCTTACCTGGACGATTGGTTGATAAAGGCCAATTCTCCTCAAACAGTGCTACTGGCCACCAATCAAACCATTTTGTTCTTACAGATTCTGGGGTTCGAGATCAATTTTCCAAAATCTCATCTCATCCCCACTCAGAGACTTCAATTCATTGGAGCGGTGCTAGACACGATCCTCATGAGAGCATTCCTGCCGTCCAACCGTCTCCACACTCTTCAAGTTCTGTGTCAACAGGTTCTTCCTCAGAGTTCCATCTCTGCCAAACAAATGATGATACTATTGGGTCACATGGCTTCAACAGTTCATGTCACCCCTCTGGCACGTCTTCATCTGCGCACACCTCAATGGACCCTTGCTACCCAGTGGTCCCAAGCGACGGATCCTTGCTCACGTCACATATCTGTGACATCATCTCTTCGTCAATCTCTACAATGGTGGTTAGTATCCTCAAATCTATCCAGAAGTCTTCTGTTCCATCTACCTCCTCATCAACTAGTCATCACAACCGATGCCTCCCCGTATGCTTGGGGAGCTCATTTGAACGAGTTCCAAACTCAAGGCCTTTGGACAGCCCAGGAAAAGAAGTATCACATCAATTTCCTGGAACTCAGAGCGATGTTTTATGCCCTCAAGGCTTTCCAACATCTTCTCTTCCCTCAAGTTCTTCTACTGTGCACAGACAATCAAGTGGCGATGTACTACATCAACAAACAGGGTGGAACGGGCTCTCGTCTCTTGTGCCAGGAAGCCCAGAAAATCTGGACTTGGGCCGTAAATCATCATCTATTCCTGAAAGCGATTTACATTCAGGGAGAACAGAATTCCTTAGCGGACAAACTCAGCAGAATTCTCCAGCCTCACGAATGGACTCTCGATCCTGTAACTCTACAATCCATCTTCGCTCAATGGGGCACTCCTCAGATAGACCTCTTTGCAGCCCCTCACAATCACCAGCTGCCCCTATTCTGCTCCAGACTCTACTCGCCTCACCGTCTGGCAGCGGATGCGTTCCTCCTAGATTGGTCAGATCTGTTCCTGTATGCTTTTCCTCCTCTGCCTCTCATGTTGAGGATCTTGTTCAAACTCAAGAGGGAACGAGCCACCATGATTCTGATTGCTCCGAGGTGGCCCAGGCAACATTGGTTCTCCCTTCTACTTCAACTCAATTCCAGGGAACCTTTTCTTCTTCCACTATTTCCTTCTCTGCTTACACAGCATCAGGAAACCCTTCTACATCCCAACCTCCAGTCTCTGCACCTGACAGCTTGGTATCTCTCGGGCTGACTTCGAGTGATTCGCTTTTGTCTCAGCCTGTTCGTTCAATTCTGGATGCCTCCAGGAAACCGGCCACTCTACAATGTTACCATCAGAAGTGGACACGTTTTTCTTCCTGGTGTCTTCTTCATCATCATGATCCCACTTCCCTTGCAGTGGAGACCTTGTTGGACTATCTTCTTTCGTTGTCCGACTCTGGCCTCAAATCCACTTCAATCAGAGTCCACCTCAGTGCTATTGCGGCTTTTCATGAGCCAGTCCATGGAAAACTCCTCTCAGCTCATCCCTTGGTGTCCAGGTTCATGCGGGGTCTTTTTAATGTGAAACCACCTCTTAAAGCCCCTCCTGTTATCTGGGATCTCAATGTGGTTCTTTCCGCTTTAATGAAGCCTCCATTTGAACCTTTGGCTACCGCTTCTTTCAAGTTTCTCACTTGGAAGGTACTTTTCCTTATTGCTCTTACCTCTGCCAGGAGGGTCAGCGAGCTACATGCACTAGTTGCGGATCCACCTTTTACAATCTTCCATCGTGACAAGGTGGTTCTGCGTACACATCCAAAGTTTCTCCCTAAGGTTGTCTCTGAATTCCATCTCAACCAATCCATTGTTCTGCCTGTCTTCTTTCCGAAACCTCACTCGCATTCTGGAGAACAGGCTCTGCATACTTTGGACTGTAAGAGGGCTCTGGCTTACTATTTAAACCGTACTAAGCCCCACAGATCATTCCCTCAACTCTTTCTGTCCTTTGATCCAAATAAATTGGGACGTCCTGTTTCTAAACGTACGTTGTCTAATTGGCTGGCAGCGTGCATTTCATTCTGTTATGCTCAGACCGGACTGACACTGGAAGGTTCTGTCACGGCCCATAGAGTCCGAGCTATGGCAGCATCTGTAGCTTTCCTCCGTTCCACTCCTATTGAGGAAATCTGCAAGGCTGCTACTTGGTCCTCAGTTCATACTTTTACATCTCATTATTGTCTGGATGCTTTTTCCAGACAGGATGGACACTTCGGCCAATCTGTTTTGCAAAATTTGTTTTCCTAATGGCCAACCTTCCCTCCATCCCTCTTTTTGTTAGCTTGGAGGTCACCCATCAGTCAAGAATATGCTGCCTGCTTGTCCTGGGATAAAGTACAGTTACTTACCGTAACAGGTGTTATCCAGGGACAGCAGGCA
Organism: Geotrypetes seraphini; assembly: GCF_902459505.1. NCBI lineage: Eukaryota > Metazoa > Chordata > Amphibia > Gymnophiona > Dermophiidae > Geotrypetes > Geotrypetes seraphini. Next base: position 206,671,226 of record NC_047085.1, on the reverse strand, counting down.
GATATTCTTGCGTCCCTCCCACCTCCCCGGGTTGGCTTCTTAGCTGGCTTATCCTAACTGGGGACCGCGCGCCTCTGTCGGGCGGGAAGGCACTCGCGCGTGCGCGGTGCGGCCTACCAGAACTTTCCAAGTTCTTAGAGTGCAATCACTCTAAAATTGTCCGTACCGGGGCTCCGTCGGTGCCGTCACCCATCAGTCAAGAATATCTGCCTGCTGTCCCTGGATAACACCTGTTACGGTAAGTAACTGTGCTTTATGTAATAAGTTGGTTAAGGGTAAAACTGCATTAAGACAACATGATTCTTTTTACCTGTTTGTCAGCTCCTAAAAGAATCATCCTGAGCTATTCATTCTTTTTGTTATTTCTCACCAGAGGGCCATTTTAGAGAACTAATGTTAGTTTAAAGTATAATCATGAGTGTTGTAGAAGGCAATAGCAACATAACTGTGCAACCAAATTACAAAGATTTTGTCATGAAACTTTTTTTGTGATATGTTAATGTGCAATTCTTCTAATGAGGAGAAATCTATTGTGTTGATTAGTCTTACCATCAGTAGCATATATTATATCTCACTTGAGCATAAGCTATTGGAAATGGCAAATGTACACACACATAGTATTGTATGTAAACATACATTTTGGCCCTGATTCTATAAAGTCTGGTTAAAGTTAGCCATATGAGATTGGATCAATGGTCCATCTTGCCTAATGACCTGTTTCCAACAGTGGCCAATCCAAGTCACAAGTACCTGGCAAAATCCCAAATAATAGCAACATTCTATGCTACTGATTCAATAGCAAGCAACGACTTCCCCCATTTCTGTGTCAGTAGCAGATTATGTACTTTTCATAGGTTCACATCAATTTGATCATGTTACCCCCCATTTCAAGCATGCACGTTTGGCTCCCAATAACATATACTTGGATTATTCCATATCAAGTGGGCCAATATTGAAAATCATCCTCACTTGACCTCCTCCAAATTGAATAAAATTTTGTGTGGTTGATCCCTATAGCCTCAAATGAAACAATGTAAAATTTTTCAGCTGGATCTCTATTGGTTTGAGATGTAGGGCTAGATGCACTAAACACGCTCACTAAGACCATGTGAGTCGCTGTTGGCTAATTTTTTGGGCCGATTGTGGAACAACGATCAATGTTCCAACAAGTTTCCATGAAAATATTTTGCACGGAGGTTCGCTATAATCCTGTCCCACCAGTCACTCTGAGAGCGACTTCCACACATGCGCAGAACCAGTTTGTAGAAGCCCGAACAGCTGAGCAACAGGGAAAGCCCCAAAGCAGCCTCCTGCTACTCATCTGTTGGGAATTTTTTTCTTAATGGCAAAGATGTCGTGCATTTGCTACACACACAATATCTGCCCCATTAAAAAAAAAGAAAAGAACCCCCCCATGACGGTTCCTCACGCTGACACCCTCTCTGACAAATGACCCCGGAATAAAAAAAATCAGCAACAGGGATGCCCATTCCCTCCTGCCGATGTGACCCTCCCTGCATTGAACCCTCACTCCTGCAAGGAACCCACAAAATTGGCAGGAGGACTGATTTTTTATTTTGGGGGGAAGGGGGAAAGGTTGGTTGGGGGGGGAGACATGGCAAGGGGAGATATAATAATTTCTTGGCTTTTTGAGGCAACCAAACAGTTGTTCTTAAACATCTTAAGACATGTGTTTTAAGCCTATCGCAGCTATCCATTCCCTCAGCCCGCCCTCCTTAAGAGATACAATAACTTCCTGCCACTTAGACATCTTAAGACACGTTGTTTAAGCCTATCGTAGCTATCCATTCCCTAAGCCTGCCCTCTTTTCTGATTTGTCAGCTTTTTGCAGTGTCTCCACATTTCTAGCCAATCGCAGTGTTCCACACTCTCAGACTGCCCCTTTATAATCAGCAAGTTCCTCGCAGCGTTTTTGCTTTTGCTTGACTATTTTTGTGTCACACATTCCAAGTGAAGAAGGATTACAGATAGGTGGTTGGTAAGTCTGCACTTTTATCCTGTCACTGAAGCATTGCTTAGTCCTACTTTAGGTATGGTTCTAAGCCCATGAATTCCTAATGAGTCTTTTAGATTGCGGGTTGGGTGAGTCCCGGCAGGATCATTTATATTTATAACAATATAAACGGTATACACCACCCATAGAAGTGTTTTTATAAATATGATGTACTGCAGCGATAGTTTTCCTTTTATGGCACCTAGAATGTGTAGTGGTGCTCATTACTTCTCTTTATTTCTCTCCCCTTCTCTGCTTAGGACGTAATACGTTTGGGCTAACGTGATGGGTTATGCTTCTTCTTTTTTTAACTTACCCCCTTCTTTTAACTTTTTAAACTAACCCCTTTTTATTAAACGTTTTATATGTTTTAACCATTTCTTATTATTTTTTTAACCTTTTACAAGAATTAAAGTTATGACTTGTATTTTATTCAATCAGTTCTTTTCTTTTCTTTTAGTTTTATACCTTTTATGCAGTTTATTTTATACCTTAGCAACCATGGTAGGTCATTATCTGTTTCATCTTTCTTTCCCCTTTCATCCTTTTACTTATTGATTGGTAGTCCTTTAGGATTTGGTTTCATAGTCTTCTTTCGTTTTGTTTTCACTCACTCTTTTGTGGTCTCTCTTTGTTTTAAGTTTAGCATATGTACATGCATTTTTTCCAGTCACTTTCTCAAGATATTTTTGTCACATCACATTTAAGCACACGTTTGTACCTCTTACAAGTCTCAGTTTCACGTTCACATTCATCAACATTTCTGGTATTATTTTTTTATGCATGAAATATTAAAATTTTCTCTTCACTGTTCACAATCTAATATATTTGTTCACATGAATTTTGCACACCATTTCACATGATTTATGTATTACATATCCCCTTAGCTTTCATATTTATTTTTATTAGGACCTCTGAGGAAGGAGTGTTTTCCGAAACACGGACCGTGTCAGGTCCTTTGGTTTGTTATAAGGTGGTATTTTTAACTGCATAAATGAAATATTTAGTATAATAAACATTGACTGCATCTCATACATACTTGCATGCAGTTTGTTTTTAGTTTTTGCTTTGGCTGGCGGTACTGCAGTTTTTGTTGGATTTTGTTTTTGTGTTGATCTAGCAATTTGCTCACCACAGAAGTCGGACTTATCAGCCTGTAATTCCCTACTTCTTACTTACTTCCACTTTTGTGGAGAGGGACTACATCCGCCCTTCTCCAGTTTCCTGGTACCACTCATGACTAGAGAAGCATTGAAAAGGTCAGTCAGCGGAGATACCAGAACTTCCCTAAGTTCCTTCAGCACCCTCAGATGTACACCATCCAGCCCCATTGCTTTGCCTACGTTTAATTTAGCTTGCTCTTCATGAATACAATCCTCTGAAAATCGATCAGGGTCTACCACTCCTCCATCCAGGGCCGCCATCAGGGCAGTACTACCAGTCCTGCATTCAGGGGCCCGGAGCTGACAGGGGGCCCGAGCTCCCCCAGGGTCCTAGACCACAGTTCTTCAACTGCCGGTCCGCGGACCGGTGCCGGTCCCAGTGGCGTACCTAGGGGAGGCGGTCCACCCCAGGTGCATAGGAGAGAGCTGGACGGGGGACCCGCAGAGGCAAATACATCTCAAGCCGCGAGGCTCGTCTTCTGTTCCTTCCTGCCCTGCTGCTCACATATAGCCGATTGCAAGTGTTCCCCGATGTCAGCGCTGACGTCGGAGGGAGGGCTTAAGGAAAGCCTGCCCTCCGATGTCAGTGCTGATGTCGGAGAATACTTTCGGTCGGCTATTTGTGCGCGGCAGGGCAGGCAGGAAACAGGAGACAAGCCTCTCGGCTCGAGCTCCGTTTTGCTGAGAAAGTTGCAAAGATGGGCTGGGAGGCAAACGCGGAACACAAAAGGGAGGAGGGAGTGCGTTTTTGGACACAGAAGGCATGGACTTGGGAGAGAGGAAGGGAGGGAAAGAGATGCTGAGGTGGGGGAGGGAATGGGTTTTTGGACACAGAAGGCATGGACTTGGGAGAGACAAAAGGGAGGGAAAGAGATGCTGAGGTGGGGGAGGGAATGGGTTTTTGGACACAGAAGGCATGGACTTGGGAGAGAGGAAGGGAGGGAAAGAGATGCTGAGGTGGGGGAGGGAATGGGTTTTTGGACACAGAAGGCATGGACTTGGGAGAGAGGAAGGGAGGGAAAGAGATGCTGAGGTGGGGGAGGGAATAGGTTTTTGGACACAGAAGGCATGGACTTGGGAGAGAGGAAGGGAGGGAAAGAGATGCTGAGGTGGGGGAGGGAATGGGTTTTTGGACACAGAAGGCATGGACTTGGGAGAGAGGAAGGGAGGGAAAGAGATGGTTGTGTACACGGGGAATAGAAGAAAGGATAATTTTTGGTCATAGGGAGGGAGTGAGGTACAGATAGTGGCATACCAAGGTGGGGGAGGGTTGGGGGGGCAGTCCGCCCCGCCTCGGGTTTACGTCCCAAGGGGGTGCATAGCTGGCCACCCTCCAGTGTTCTCCCTAGGCCGGCAAACTGCAGCTCTGTAGCCAGTTGAGTGCCACCGCCGCCATCGGGAACAGGCCGGCGCCAAGTTCTCCCTGCGGGGCCGACCAACTCTCGCCACTCGTGTCAATTCTGACGTCGGAGAGGATGTTCTGGTGCAGCCAATCGCTGCCTGGCTGGCCTAGAACGTCCTCTCCGACGTTAGAATTGACGTCGGGTGGCGAGAGTTGGCCGGCCCCACGAGGAAGAGAAGCAGGGCGAACTCGGCGCCGGCCTGTTCCCGATGGCGGCAGTGGCAGCCTATTCCCCAGTGGCGGTGGCAGCATTTTCCCAATGGTGGTGGCATAGGGGAGGGCAGGGAAAAAGAAAGAAAGGGGGGGGAAGCCAGAAAGAAAGAAAGGGGGCAGGGTGAAACAAAGAAAAATGGGGCACGGAGAGAGAGAGAAAGACAGACATACAGAACGAAAGAGGGTGTGGAGAGAGAAAGAAAGAAGGGGGCAGGGTGAGAGAGAGAGAAAAACAGACATACAGAAAGAAAGGGGGTATAGAGAGAGAGAAAAAGAAAGAAGGGGCAGGGTGAAACAAAGAAAAAGTTTGGGGAGGGAATGAGGTCTGGAGGAGAGGAAGCATACAGGAGGCTGAAAGAAGGCAAGAAATATTGGATGCACAGTCAGAAGAATAAAGTGCAACCAGAGACTGATGAAATTACCAAAGGTAGGAAAAATGATTTTATTTTCAATTTAGTGATCAAAATGTGTCTACTTTGAGAATTTATATATGCTGTCTATATTTTGCACTATGGCCCCCTTTTACTAAATCGCAATAGTGTTTTTTAGTGCAGGGAGCCTATGAGCGTTGAGAGCAGCGTGGGGCATTCAGCGCAGCTCCCTGCGCTAAAAACTGCTATTGCATTTTAGTAAAAAGGGAGGGGGAATATTTGTCTATTTTTGTATAGTTGTTACTGAAGTGACATTGCATAAAGTCATCTGCCTTGACCTCTTTGAAAACCCGCGGAATATAAATGATAATTAACATTTTCTCTGCGTACAGCGTGCTTTGTGTTTTTAAAATTTTATTGTTGGTAGATCATTTTGACTTGGCCACAAAGGTAAGGGGGAGGGAGGGAGGGGGAGCTGCTGAAAGACATCTCGTAATTCTTGCAGGCTTGACTGTGCAGGGAATTATTTTTGTAAAATCATGTTTTGTTATGTGACTGGCATTATTTAGACTTTAATTTCTATGAATGAATAGAATGAAAATGATATAAATTACTTGCTTGTTTTTATGTGCGTGCGCTGAAGGAAAGTGGAGAGAGAGTGGGCTGAGGACGCCGAAGGGAAATGGGGAAGAGAGAGTGGGGAGAAGACGCTGATTTATAAATTGACAATTGTACAGAATATTGTTTCTTTTTTATATTCATCCATAGCTGCATGTTAATGATGTGCTCATATGCACTTATTTATCATCATAACATATACATCATCATTAACATGCAGCTGTGGATGTGTAAGGACAGGCTGAGGAGGATGGATGGGAAGGAAGGAAGGTGCACATATCAACATATCGTACATTTTTAACATGCATGATACAGCTATAGGCAAGCTGAGGAGGATGGGATCATACAGATGTGTATGTTCAGATATGCACTCAGATGTGTAGTTTTTTTCTGATATATTTATTAAGCTTACAGTATTTATAAAAACACATTTAATACTTGTTACAAAAAATATTGTGCAATTGTGATCTACTTCTGGCCTACAAAGGTCAAAAAAAATCCTTAACTGAGATTTTACATTCAAAAGTGAATTATAGCTACTAGCACTATTATTTATTAGTTATTTATTATGCAGATGTTTGTTAGTTTGTTATTAGTTCAGTATTAGACATATGTTAGTTTAGAATAGATAGGTATAGATTAGTTTAGTTTAGGTTAGGTTAGGGCCCTGCTGAAAGAGTCTACCTTGATGTGGTTGCAGGCTTACAAATCTTTTGGTCAAAGAGTGCGGCGACAGAGAAAAGTATGTGTGTATTTGGCCCATGGAAGAAGGGGGGGGTCAGGGGAGGGGGGGCAGGGGTGCGTGGGGGGCCCAATAGGATTGCTCAGTAAGGGGCCCAGAAATTTCTGATGGCGGCCCTGCCTCCATCCATATTCGCGTGTGTCTTCTGTGGTCGTGCTCTTGGCATTTCAGCCGTGAACATAGAACAAAGTATATGTTGAGCAATTCAGCCTTTTCTTTATCAGCTTCTACATATTTCTCCCCTTCACTTTTGAGTTTCACAATGCCACGTTTGCACTTCCTATCACTGATATATCTAAAAAAGTTTTTGTTTCCCCATTTTACCGTGTCAGCTACTTTTTCTTCCATTTTATATCTTTGCTTTCCTGCCTGCTTGACCAGCCTCTCTTAACTTTTCCAGATATTTTTGCTTGTCTTCCTCTTTCTGCAATCTTTTGTAGCTTATGAAAGCTAACCTCTTATTCCTTACCTTCTCAGCTATTACTTTTGAAAATCAAAGCAGCCTTCTTTTCCTCTTTTTTTTACTTACTTGCCTCACAAAAAGGTCTTTCACCCTTACAAAACTCCTTTCACTCACTGTATTTCTACTCCTTCCAGACATTCCCATCCAGACAATTCCTTGACGTAATCCCACATCCGAACAGTTAGTTGCTTTAAAATCTATACACTTTACTTTTGAATGAACCCTCTCTATACCTGTCTTACTATTCAACCATACCATGCCGTGATCACATGATGTCAGATGATCACCCTCTGTTACATCAGGAACACTTTCCACATTTCTAAGCACTAAGCCCAGTATGACCCCCATCCCATCCACTCCTTCCGTCTGTGAAGGAGACCTGTATATCATACCAATATAAATATATTTACCATTCCCTCTTTCCAAATTGATCCACAGTGCCTTTTCCTTGCCCTGAAGATTCGGCAGTTGTGTAACGCACTGGCTGATCTTTAATGTATAACGTTACTCCCCCTCTTTTTCTCCCTAACCTGTCTTTCCTGGAAAGATTATAGCCCAGTATAACTACATCCCAGTCAAGGGTCTCTGTGAACACAATATCCAACTCATCTTCTTCCATCACAGCTTCTAGATCCTTCCAGAATCTTGTTTCCCATACTTCGAGTATTAATATATAGCTTTCCAGACTTTGCCCCCCTTTCCCATCTATGTAGAGGTATTCAGTGATTTACTTACCTGAGGAATTACCGTATTTTCGCGGATATAACGCGCACCATTGTAAAACGCGCACAGGGGTATAGCGCGCAGAAATCACGATGATATGTACAAAAACTTTTCTATACCGCGCTCAGGCATATAACGCGCATGCTGCCCGACTCTCCTCTGGCCACCCCGACTCTCCTTTCGCTCTCCCCGACTCTCCTCTGGCCACCCCGACTCTCCTTTCGCCCTCCCCGACTCTCATCTGGTTGCCCCGACTCACCCTGACTTTCGGTGCACTGCCCCGACTCTCCTCTGGTTGCCCCGACTCACCCTGACTTTCGGTGCACTGCCCCGACTCTCCTCTGGTTGCCCCGACTCACCGTTCACCCGCCCTGACTTTCGGTGCACTGCCCCGCCTCTCCGTGCCTGTCCCCCTTGAAGTCCTGTCCCCCCTTGAAGGTCTGCCTGTCCCCCTTGAAGATCTGCCTGTCCCCCCTTTAAGTCCTGTCCCCATCCTGAAAGCCTGATGCCCCCCCTCGACGTCCGATTCTTCTCCCCCCTCGGCAGGACCCCTCGCACCCCCACCCCGAAGGACCGCCGACTCCCCGACAATATTGGGCCAGGAGGGAGCCCAAATCCTCCTGGCCACGGCGACCCCCTAACCCCACCCCGCACTACATTACGGGCAGGAGGGATCCCAGGCCCTCCTGCCCTCGACGCAAACCCCCTCCCCCCAACGACCGCCCCCCCCCCAAGAACCTCCGCCCGTCCCCCAGCCGACCCGCGACCCCCCTGGCCGACCCCCACGACACCCCCACCCGCCTTCCCCGTACTTTGTGTAGTTGGGCCAGAAGGGAGCCCAAACCCTCCTGGCCACGGCGACCCCCTAACCCCACCCCGCACTACATTACGGGCAGGAGGGATCCCAGGCCCTCCTGCCCTCGACGCAAACCCCCCTCCCTCCAACGACCGCCCCCCCCCCAAGAACCTCCGACCGACCCGCGACCCCCCTGGCCGACCCCCCCCACCCCCCTTCCCCGTACCTTTGGAAGTTGGCCGGACAGACGGGAGCCAAACCCGCCTGTCCGGCAGGCAGCCAACGAAGGAATGAGGCCGGATTGGCCCATCCGTCCTAAAGCTCCGCCTACTGGTGGGGCCTAAGGCGCGTGGGCCAATCAGAATAGGCCCTGGAGCCTTAGGTCCCACCTGGGGGCGCGGCCTGAGACACATGGTCGGGTTTGGCCCATGTGCCTCAGGCCGCGCCCCCAGGTGGGACCTAAGGCTCCAGGGCCTATTCTGATTGGCCCACGCGCCTTAGGCCCCACCAGTAGGCGGAGCTTTAGGACGGATGGGCCAATCCGGCCTCATTCCTTCGTTGGCTGCCTGCCGGACAGGCGGGTTTGGCTCCCGTCTGTCCGGCCAACTTCCAAAGGTACGGGGAAGGGGGGTGGGGGGGTCGGCCAGGGGGGTCGCGGGTCGGCTGGGGGGGCGGTCGGAGGTTCTTGGGGGGGGGCGGTCGTTGGAGGGAGGGGGGTTTGCGTCGAGGGCAGGAGGGCCTGGGATCCCTCCTGCCCGTAATGTAGTGCGGGGTGGGGTTAGGGGGTCGCCGTGGCCAGGAGGGTTTGGGCTCCCTTCTGGCCCAACTACACAAAGTACGGGGAAGGCGGGTGGGGGTGTCGTGGGGGTCGGCCAGGGGGGTCGCGGGTCGGCTGGGGGACGGGCGGAGGTTCTTGGGGGGGGCGGTCGTTGGGGGGAGGGGGTTTGCGTCGAGGGCAGGAGGGCCTGGGATCCCTCCTGCCCGTAATGTAGTGCGGGGTGGGGTTAGGGGGTCGCCGTGGCCAGGAGGGTTTGGGCTCCCTCCTGGCCCGATATTGTTGGGGAGTCGGCGGTCCTTCGGGGTGAGGGTGCGAGTGGTCCTGCCGGGGGGGGGATGTATCGGACGTCGGGGAGTCGGCCGGGCAAGAGGGCTTGGGCTCCCTCTTGCTCCGATCGTGGATGCGGGTGCGGGTGGGAGCGCGTGCGAGCGGTCGTTCGGGGTGGGGGTGCGAGCGGTCCTGCTGGGGGGGTGAATCGGGCGTCGGGCGGGGTGGGAACTATGTTTAAAAACTTTTGTATACCGCGCTCAGGCATATAACGCCCGAGGGGTATGCGCGGTACGTAAAATCACGTATAACGCGCGCGTTATATCCGCGAAAATACGGTATACTAACCCAGGGGCTTTGATCACCCTGCCCCATCGCTTCTAGTTAAAAAAAAACCCAAAACACAGGCAGATCTATCAGTAACACAGTTACCGATAGGTCTATTCAGCTTTTCCAAATTTAGGGCATCGATCGGATGCCTGGTTTTAATATTAATTACCTAATTTTCATGCCAGAATTGGAGAATGTAGGACCGCATGGAAAACAACATGATGAGCCATTTTGGGCATCAGTTTGGCAAATATGATTGATCACTAAACCAGTCAAACTGGTTAGTGACGGTCTTTAGACAATCATATACTTTAGTGCATCGAGCCCCTAGAGTTTGTCAAATGTAGGTCATGCAGTTTCACAACTCTTGGAGTAATGTTCTCTGCATAACACAAAAAGGCAATCTTGTCCAGCCATTTACAGTCCAACAAAATCTCAAAGAAAACTGAAATTTTGCAGATTAATACAACCCCTGGCACTAACTTTATCTGCAAAGTTTGGAATGTAAGATTAGTTTACCTCCCTTTTTATGAGCTAGCAAAATAGGCAAACAATGTTATAAAGGAAATTTAATGCTCACTCTGACTCCTCTTTGCTTCTGACCTGTATTTCAATTCAAGTCATAATTGTACCAGCAGTCATAGCACATGACATGCACGTAGGGTTTACATTAAGAGACTTTGCAGAGAGTTGGTTGCAAAGGTATAATTGCACAAAGAAATTATATTAGTGCTTTATACAAATTTTGGCCGTCTTTTGGGTGAAAATATCTCATTTTTAATATTTTTTTATATCACTTGAAAGAGCGCCTTTTTTGCTACAAATGCAATCTGTTTCATATTTGATCCAGCCTTTGGCCAGAAGTTAGGTTTCAAATACAAATACAACCTTCCAGGATACTTTCGCCAACAGCAAAATTTACAGAACTTTAGGAAAATGCTGAAAAGACACTTGTTCTTTAAGATGAAATATAGGGTCTGAGTTAGGCTGAGGGAGAAGGAGTGATGACTGTTGAGTGCTGGTCACAGAGGTGTTTGATAGTCTGGTATGTTTTATTTGGCATAATGATGTCTGCCATTGAAGTATCTTGTATGCCTTATATAATTTTCTATTTTGATGTATTTTAGGGTTTCACTAGTTTTTGCCTTAAATGATATTCATCGTTGACACGAAGTGTATGTCATATGCAATTTGATTTTATATGGAAGTATGTAATTTGTTATAGTGTGGTTTTGTATTCACTTGTACGACAAATGTTAAAATCTTATTTTGTATGTTCATATGTAACTCGCCCGGCCGGGATAAGGGCGGGGGAGAAACAAACATGCATTATTCACACTTGTGTACATGCAGTGGTAAAAAATGGGCATCTTTGGTAACCTGTGTAATATGCAAATGAGCTAGAAGTGTGAAATTGTATGGTGCAGCTAAGCTTGGTGGGCTTGCCATGCTAACTCAAGTTACAACATCCACTGCTTTCACATACTATTGTAAATGGCCCATCAGTATGAACATGTAGTTTATTTTTATTTTATTTTATTTATTCAATTTTCTATACCATTCTCTCAGGGGAGCTCAGAACAGTTTAAATGAATTTATTCTGGTACTCTAGCATGTTTCCCTGTCTGTCCTGGTGGGCTCACAATCTATCTAATGTACCTTGGGCAATGGGGGGATTAAGTGACTTGCCCAGGGTCACAAGGAGCAGTGTGTATTTGAACCCACAACCCCAGGGTGCTGAGGCTGTAGCTTTAACCACTGCGCCACACTCTCCCCTAGTTGTTGGTGATTTGTTGAAAGTTCAATAAAGGTTCCTAGTGAAGTAAAGGCTGCTTTGTTTACCTCATTGGAATAACTACAAGACGGCATTGTATCTTCCAAAACAGACAATATTCGTTTATTGTTAGTATAAAAACTTACAGTATGACAGCAGCAGAGACATATCTCAAAAATGTATTGTCAGTTCAGAATATGCAATGGAGAGAAGAACTTGCACCCATATGCTTAGCAGGGGGCTAGCAAATCCCCGTAGCATAAGTAAGTGAATCTCTCTGGCTCTACCTAGAATACACGTGTTTTTTATACAGAGCAATTCTTCCTTTGTTCCAAGAAAGTCCATCCCCGAATTCTGGTTATGTAATTCCCTATTGGTACATAAAATAATGTATAGCTAACTCCTCCCTTCCGTCCATGCCTCTCTCACCTCCACCCCCCCCTACTCCCTAGTAAAAGGGGGGCCTTGCAGAAACAGAGAACTCTTGGTGAACTTTCTTCTTTCAGCACTGAGACATGTAACTGCTAATTGATGGTTTTACAATTCTGTGCATATTCGGGATGGTGTCCTTGTAAGATGAAAAGTTGGCAAAGGTGACCTTTCAACAATCCAGCTGTCTGGTTCCCATAGCTTGGTTCAGAGACAGAGAGCAAATGTTTTGGTATCAAGTTCTTTCATCTCGTTACACCTACATGAGCAGGGCTCCTTGTTCATTATAAAGGTTTTATGGCTTTCTAGGGTGTCTGGCATATGAAGTCATACAGCACTGATAACAATTCAGCAGAACCTTGAAGGGATATCCTCCCAGCAGGGAATGGAAACAAGAACATCATTGTTAGCATTGCAAAGGCTGCAGATGTTTACAGACAGCAAAGTACAGGCTGGCTATGGGAAAATATATGTCTGTAGTGTCCAGCATACACAAGTGAGAATATAGGTCTGTAGTGTCCAGTTGAATCATCTGTATGTCCAGGTTATACATGTCACTAGCTACACAGATCTAATTTTAATAATATTGAGTGATTTAGGTTTTGGGTCATGGGCTACTAACTGGACAAGTTATTAGCTATCAATGTGCTTTGGTTTACAAATTAATATAGTTGAAGTAATCTTAAGATTCAAAATTAACATCCACAAGGCCCTGCTTGATCCTTTTATTGGCCCATTAAACAAGATACTGTGTGGGTTTCAGAGGAACATATGGTTCTTGAAGCTCCAATGACAATCTCAACAGGAAGGCAATACAGCTACTCAGGCTAGCTTCATGATGAGCACCATTTGGAGTGAACATGAAGCATAATTTATCTTTGAAACTGTTACTCTTTCTTCACCATACTGTTCTCTGATCACTTAATTTTTTGTCCTAAAACAATTTATAATTATTAGAAAGCCACAAATTTCCATTTCAAAGTTTTTCTCATTCCAGTGCCTATCTACATCTCCAACATATTTTAACAATAAATGCTGGTTGAAACCTTGGTGTATTTTCAGGCCTATTTTCAGGTCTTAGGAATAGCGGGTCAAAAATGTGGCTTGGTGAGTTTTGTAGCCAAAAATTGCTCTTTTAAATGGTGAAAGAAATAGATTGGAAGATATACAGTTGTGATAAATGACATTTAAATATAGGTAAAAACTTGCATTAATTTTTTTCAATGATTTTAATAAATATTTATATCATAAAAGAAAAGTGCAGTGTGCCTAAAAGTGTATGGGGCAGTAAATGGCAATAATCTCTTCCAGTTACTAATCTCTGAGCCCTATTGTGCTTTCTGTTCAGGAGCTATGTTGTGTCAAATATTTGCTTGTGGTCCCCCAGTGATACACCAAAACATGTACCAATGATCTGAGTCGTATATTTGGATTCAGCATAAAATGCTGTACTAGGAAAATTACTTTTAGCTTGGTTGAGCAACTATCCTTTCTTCAACCTAAACCAAAAGTTGATGTTTTTTCACTGTCTTCATCGAACAAAGAAAGTAATCCCAATAACATGGCCCTTAACTTTGGAAGAAGTTGAGATCCTGCTCTAAGACTTTGCACATATTAATTACATGTCCTATTCGTATTTTCAGCAAAAATTTAATCAACTTCTGAGACAGTCAAGTGGGGGGGGGGGGGGGCTAGACCACTTGACATGGAATGACCCACATATACAATCCTGTTTTGGTTTTCAAGATACGTCCTACAGGTTCCCTATTTTCTTGGCACAGCTTTTGACACCTTACTCTCCCTCCCACTCTCTTTATTCCTCCCAACAGCACCTTTTGGTCATATCATTCTTCTTGCAAATTACATATGACATTGCCCACATACCATTTTCTCAATTATTGGCCCCATCCTATGGAACTCTTTACCTTCTTATTTACATCTACCGACCTCTGTAGGAATATTCAAAGTGAATCTTAAAACTTTTCTTTTCAAAGATGCTTTTGTTCACACCTGAGAGTTACCCCAGTGAGGGGATTGCTGCACAACTCAGACAAGTCTTTAGCCTTTCTTTGATACTGAACCCCTCTATCTTGTCTTTCCTATCGACTATTGTTTTTCTTGAAAGACCGTTTGGGGAGCTTTCTGACACCTGTAGCTATCTTTTGTCTGTTTGGTTGGTTTTTTTTCCCTTTATGAAGTGGTTTTTCATTGCTGCAAGAAAGTTGAATGTTTTTGTTTTGATACCAATAAAGTATAGTCCTTATCAAACTACATAAAGACTCTTGGTGTTAGGTGTTTAAAGCATAACTCATAAGTCTCCTAGAATTCCTGTGTGACCCAGGAGGGGCACAAAGGGAGTAAAATCCTTTCATGTGGTCCTCAGGAACCATTGCCCTAGAGGTGCCTGTGACACAGTATGATGCAATTATGCTGGAGTTCTGTGGGATAACTGATTAACTTGACGCCTTTATGGATACAAACAATATTATTTTTCAAAACAGTTTATTTACTTGCATTAATCTGTCATTTCCTTCACTCAAAGCAATTTGCAATCATAAAATCAAATTCCAGTAAGTAAGTGCTCTAGATCACTGTTCTTCAACCGCTGGTCTGCGGACTGGTGCCGGTCTGCAGAAAATTTTTGCTGGTCCGCACAGGGTCGGCGAGATCGAGTCGGCAGTTAGATTTCCTGCCGACTGCAGTAGTGTTGAAGGCTGCTGTTCCTCCCAGCCTCGGGTGATCAAGACAGGCTGCCGACATCAGGGCCTTCCCTCTGTGAGTATCGCTTGTTCGGGAACAGGAAGTTGAAACAAAATAGGCGGGATAGAGAGGGAATGTCCTGACGTCGGCAGCCTGTCTTGATCTCCGCCCCTGCTGAGTCGCCTAAAAGGGCCATGAGGAAAGTGCAGGTGGAAGGGAGATGGTCAGCGTGCGCAGGAGCAAGATCCGGCAACTTCCTCTTTCCTCAGAGGCGGCAATGGACCCAAGGCTGCCTAAGTAAATCACTGCTGCAGGCAAGTACTGAGAGCTGCTGGAAGGGGAGGAAGCCACTGTTGGAGGCTGGGAAGCTGCTGCATAAAGGGAAAGATGGACCTGGAGAGATGCTGCTGGGAAGGGAAGAGGGAAAGGGATGGGAAGAGAGTTACTGTTGGATAATGGGAGAAGGAAAAAAGGAAGGAAACATCTGGCAGGGAGATTACAGGAGGGGAAGGAGGTCAGGGTGGAATAGAGAGATCAAGATGAGGGAAAGGGGAGATACAGAGGAATGAGAAAGTAGAGAGAGATTGATGCTGGAAAGGGGGTCAGCGGAGAAATGAAAAAGGGATAAAGATGCTAGATCTGGTGTAGGAGAGATAAAAATGAAGAAAGCAGTGAAGCTGGAATGAATGATGTAAAAAGGAGAGAGGAGGCACAGGCTGGATGGAAAGGGGAGAGGGCATAGAAAGGAGTCAGATACATATGGAAGGGGGAGAAGGCAGACAGTGGATGGAACAGGCAGATGCTGGATTGAAGAGACAGTGCAGACGCTGTAAGGAAAAGAAGATGAAAGCAGAAACCAGAGACAACAAAAGGTAGAAAAATAGAATATATCAGTTTTGAAATATATATCCTGCTAGAAACATAACTGGGGACTGCAAAGCCCAGGCAGTGTTTCTTTAGCTTCCAGCTGGCTTAGGGCTCTCTCTGACAGGGGGCATTCCCCTAACACTATTCCTGTCATGTGTAACTGCAGTATTCTGTTAGCATGATATTTCTGTGTAGCATTCTGTAATAATTTGGCTTGTTCAGTTTTCTTGATAGTAGAGGGGATATATGTGAAGGGGAGAGGAGACAGGGGTTTTGTTGGTCCTTGCTCTGTATATTTGTATTTATAAAATCACAATTGTACAGAATATTGTTTCTTTTTATAATTTAATAAAATACATTCAATATAAAATCATAACAGCGGCTTGTGCAGATGGGATCAGATGTTTTACGGGGACCAAGCTCGCGGAGACGGGGTGGAAATGGTTTTTTAAAATTTCAGTCTTAGTAGTTTGCCGGCCCACAAAATAATTATTTTATTTCTGCTGGTCCACTGGTGTAAAAAGGTTGAAGAACACTGTTCTAGATGAACAGGAATGATTTAAAATTTCTGGATTGCTATGTCACCTGTCTCAGAGCAGCTCTTAGGCTATTACGTCTTGGAGTCTAGAGATGAAACATTGAGCCATGCGAGGTTGATCCTATCTATGTTTTTCTCAGAGTCTTTGTTTATTCATTGAAATTTGATATGCCACAGTTTCAACAAAAATTGATAACACAGTGGTTTACAGAGCTAGAATTTCTACAAGCACTTGATGAAACAGGATACAAAATGGAAGGAAAATGAACAGTGATGTAGCCATGGGTGGGGGGAGGGCTGAGCCTCCCTCAACTTTGGACTTGGGCCCCATCCAAAACTGCAGCATTGGATGATTATCGGGCAAGTATGGCTAAGCCTGTGGCATAGCAACGGGTGGACCTGGGCCCACCCAGTTTCTCTTCAGGCTCACCCAGTGGCAACATATATTGTTAATGTAGCTGGCGGGGTACCCCCAGGCCCCACCAACTAAACAGTCCTTCCTGAAATCCCAAACAGATTCATTCTTCCGCCAGACAGCGGTGTGTTTCCATCTGCCGACACTAGCACTCCCTCCCTCCCTCTCATGCATGAGGGATGCCAGTTGAACTGAGCATGTGCCAGGAGTGAGGAGTGCTAGTGTGGACAAATGGAAACACGCTGCTTGTCTGCCAGGAGGATGAGTTTGTTTAGGAGGACTTCAGAAAGGACTATTTAGCTGAGGTTTGGCTATGCTTCTGACCCAAGCCCTGCCAGCTGAAGACATTCACTGCCTAAGCCTATGCTACCTTAACAGAAAAGAAGCCAGCATGTGCTTCAGCCGCAGATGCAGGCACTTCCTCACATTCCCAGGTCTGAGCTCATTTTGAACATAGGTGGAAATTCTGGCATCTGTGGCTAAAGTACCCTGCCAGCTTCCTTACTTCTGAGGCAGCATGGGTGGGGGCTCAACCAGCTACTCCTTTTGGGTGGTGGGGCTTGGGCATCCCCTACAGCAAAGATATAAGCCAGTGGGGAGTTGGGCGGGTGGGGGGCAGAGGGAACGAGAAGAGCTGAGAGGAAATACTTGGTCCCTGCAGTCTACCCCTGGGCCATCCCCAAAATTGAACGTCTTGATACTCTTCTGGTTAACAATTCAACTTTGACTATATAAAATTAATTCAAAGGGCAAAGAAATACAAGTGAATCATCTCTGGTTTGTTGGTGAAAGTTTACCTGCTTATTTGTCCCTGTGTTGGTAGCAATTATCACTGTTAAAATGACTTTAAGAAGAAAGATTTTTTAAATAGTAATATACTGTAACTTGTTTTACAATATTTATGTTAGTAATTTCTATCTAGAGCTGTGGTTCTTAGCCTGGTCCTCAGGATATATCCAGACTTTCAGTTTTTGGGGATATACACAATGAATATACAGTATATGAGATAAATTTGTTTGCGATACTCTGTATGCAAATCTATATCATGCATATTTTGTTGATATCCTGAAATCCTGACAGGATGGGTGTATCTCATGAACTGAGTTGAGAACCCTTTATCTAATATGGAATGCGCTTAATTTTATAAGTGAGAACTCAAAGCAGTTTCATCATTTGAGGCTGTTGAGTTCTACATTGAATTTGTCTTAGTAAAAGTTAAAAGGGAAAGTTCAGTTGGAAAAGATTATATCTATTTTCATTTGAACTGGTATCCAACATTTGCACCTCTTGAACATTGTGAAAAATACTAACAAGATATTATAGTCAAATAACGTGACTTAAAAAATACTTGCTTCATTTTCACTCGTACGCTTTAGCTTTCTAGAAACACATTCAGACAGCCTCATCCAGTCTATTGATCCTTACTTAGAAAACCTTTCTTCCATGGGGTCAGGGAGTAAAACTGCACACTGAAAGTAATCAGCAACTGCTTAAGTCAATCTAATTACTTTATTCAGCCTCCTAGAGGATGACAGAAAAAGGAATTGGTGGAAAGTGGGTTTTCAACTCAGATTTCATTCTGTATGCATGTTTTAGAATGGCAGAAAATTAAATGCCACAGATATTCAGGAAAATTATATGCACTTTTAAGATGCTCATCTCTTCCTCCTTCTTCCCCCTCTTCTTATTTCATCTTGCGCTTTCAAACTTTCTTTAATTATCTTACAGATTTTATGATGCTGTTGCCCAACAGGATTAAAATATCCCCTTTTTTTCCAGTTAAATGTTAATGATAAAAATGTTGCCTATAATCTTTTAAAGCTATGTCACCTGCTTACAGAGCATATACATAAGCAGAACCAATATGGATTTAGTCAAGGGAAATCTTGTCTCACTAATCTACTACATCTCTTTGAAGGGGTGAGTAAACATGTGGATAAAGGTGAGCCAGTTGATATTGTATATCTGGATTTTCAAAAAAAAATTTGACAAAGTACCTCATGAAAGACTTCTGAGGAAGTTAAGAGTCATGGGATAGGAGAGAATGCCCTATTATGGATTAAGAACTGGTACAGTGGTTAGAGATACAGGCAGCACCCTGAGGTTGTGGGTTCAAATCCCACGCTGCTCCTTGTGACCCTGGGCAAGTCACTTAATCCCCCATTGTCCCAGGTACATTAGATAAGAGTGTGATCCCACAGGATAGATAAGAACAAATGCTTGAGTACCACTTAAAACCTAAATAAAATAAAACAAAGTACGGTTAATATTCTCAATGGAGAAGGGTAAATAGTGGGGTTTCCCAGGGGTCTATGCTGGGACCGCTGCTTTTAACATATTTACTGTAATTGATGACATCATTTAAGAGATTATTTTATATGGGCTACAGTCTGGAATTTCTACAGAACTGGTCAGAATCTCAATATAAAAAACCTTGAAGTTCTAGTCTGTGTCACAAAATCCATTTTCCCCAGTAATAGAGCTATCCATTTCACAACTCACTGTACAAAAAATATTCAAATTGTGATCATCACCTCAGGAACAGCACATACTCCTTCCACAGACACTTTGTTTAAAGTAGGTGTTTGTTGGTTTTTTTTAGGGGGAGGGGTTTGGTAGCTCTACAGGATGTTGAGACCACTAGACCTGTACATTTTTATTTTGGTTGGTCCATTTTTTATTTTGTTGGTTTATTTTTAAAAAAAATTCTTTATTTTAATAATTTTTACAATAATCCCAATACAAAATATAGAATACATTTAACATAGTAAGCTACTAAGTTAGCACATCTTAACATCCCTACAATTTAAAATTAAAACAATCCTACTTCCTTCTATCCTCCCCCCCCCTCAGGAGACCCGGGTTCACAATTCATAAGGATAGAGTAATATACAATTCAGATCTTTCAAAAAACTCCTTTTTCCATTTCAGTATACCCCTCCCAGATATCTCTAAATTTCATCCATTGATTTGATAAAAGGGCAGATAGTCTATACTTTTCACAGACGGTACCTAATCGATCTCTCATATCTTTGATTGTGGGTATATTTGAAATACCCAAAAACGGACACACAATTCTGAATTTCTTTATACATTAATTTAAATTAAATCTTTAAATTATCATTTTATAGGGAATGCTTAATTTAAATTTTTAGGGAACAAGCCTCAGACTTGAGAGTGCATTTTCCCATACTGGGACTTCTTCAAGAGAAAAAGAAATAACTATGATAATTTAAAGATTTAATTTAAATTAATGTATAAAGAAATTCAGAATTGTGTGTTTATTTTTGAGTTTTTGCTAATGATTTCCATTATATTATTTTGCTAATAGATTACCATTGATATTGTGGTTGTTTGCAATATTTGAAGTACGCCATTGCTGTGCCAATGTCAATCGAGCAGTTATAAATGCTAGGTCCATAAGTTTAGATTGAGAGGATGTTAACCCTTCCACTCCTATTCCCAACAGTGCCCTTTCAGCATTCACTTTAAGTGGAGTTTGGATTAGCTTTCTCACATAATAAAATACCTGCTCCCAGTAGTTCTGGACTTTTTGGCAATTCCACCACATATGATAGAATTAGCCTCTTCCACCACATCCTTTCCAACAAACAGCATTGTCCTCCTTAGTATATTTACTAATTAGAACCGGAGTAATGTACTAAAAGTTTTTAATAACATTTTCCACCAATGAGGCTGCTCTAGCAATATGAAAAAGGTGCTCTACAATTACCTCCCACTCATCTATTGACCATTCCTTCCCCAGATCTTTTTCCCATGCTTTCATATATGAAGTTTTCACTTCCTTATAAAAAAAAAAAAAAATCAAAAACAAAAAAAACATGTACAGTCAAACCTCGGTTTGCAAGTAACGTGGTTTGCGAGTGTTTTGCAAGATGAGCAAAACACTCAGCAAACTTTTGACTCGCAAACTGAGTATTGACTCGATTTGCGAGCACCCCCCCTTACCGATAACTGGTATCACTCCCCCCCCACTCGCAAAGGCCTCCCTTGCTCCAACTGGCACCCCCCACCCTGCACGAACCGGCTCCCCTGCACGAACAACTTAAACTTACCCCCCCCCCCATCTGGCACTGGCATGCAGGCACAGATCGTGCCGATGCCTAGAAGATTTTCCGGTTTCTGCCTGCCTTGAGCATGCTTCTGCGCATGCTCAAGGACTTCTAATTCTCCCTCTCGCTGAGGGAGGACCACCAGGCCAATCGGGTTTTCAGGATAGCCCTAATGAATATGCATGGAACAGATTTGCATGCCTGGCACATCCATTATATGCAAATCTCTCCCATGCATATTCATTAGGGCTAGCCAGAAAATCTGATTGGCCTGGTAGTCCTCCAGGACAGGGTTGGGGACCACTGCTTTAAAATGTCTAAGATTAGTGTGCAGAGGTCGACTCCTGCCGCGGAGGATGGGTTCACCCCAGAATTTGTGCATATGCTTTATCAGGCATACTTGCTTAGGAAGTCTCTGCCTATCTGGTGGACCAAGGTCTTTTCGCTTGCCTTCCCTCAGGGGTGCTGGCAAGTAAGCAGTTTGCGCCAGTTACTCTTTCAATGCCTTTGATTACACTGGAGGCACTGCAGCGGCTGCAGATATGGTGGACTTGGCAGATCTATAAACTGGAGTCTCTATGTCCCCTGAATGAGTAATTTCTGGATTCCCCAGCGGGCCACCCCGAGAAGGCAGTTTGGGTGTAAGCTATGGTCCACAGATTACTCAACATTGCAGCCATAGAACTCGTGCCAGATTGTGACTCGGGCTCTGGTCTTCATTTGTTCTTGTTGTGACAAGGACAAAAATTAAATCAAAATTATTACTTTTTACCCTAACCAATTGTATTTTCCCTTTTTTGTTGCACTTTTCTTTTACGATTGTAGTTCTCCCCCATTTTCCTATTGTTTGAAGTAGGTCTATACGTCTTATCAGTGCTTTATTATGACACTTGGATTTTATCCAGTATCCCCAGTTTAAATATGTTTTTATATAAATTTTATATTGTACACTGCTTAGAAACCTGATTGAGCAGTTTAAAAAATCTTTTAATAAACTTGAAAACCTTTCTCGACAAAAAGAAAGCAGACAACTACTGTACACACAATTAGTAGAGGATATGCGTTTTCATTTCAACAGGCTTGGCTGTAACATGAGTGTTAAAGTCCATTATCTGCACAGTCACTTAGATCATTTTCCAGAAAACCTTGGTGACTTAAGCGAAGAGCAAGGTGAAAGATTTCACCAACACATAAAAACAATGGAAGCCAGAACCAAGGAAGATGGGATGCACACATGATGGCAGACTATTGTTGGAATCTTATATGGGATTGTCCTGACAGATCCCACTCTCAGAGGTTTTACAAAAGGAGCTTCTTGTGTGTCAAATGACTATAAAGTGAGTATCATAAACATGTGCTTTTGGTATGAAATAAGTAGATTTTCATGTTGTACACTTTTCTTTTAATTTTTAATATGTTTTCCCTAGCAATAGCAGCAGATGAATCCAGAGACCAATGGGATAGCACACATCTACCAGCAAACGCAGATAGAGAAACTGATTAACAGGTGGTCCTATTGGCTGGCACTCCTCCTGTATCTCCAGTATGCTCTATCTCCCAGCAGGTCAACTAGCTATTCAACTAGCTCCTGGATTCTGGCTGTGACAGGATGGTTATTTTCTCCTGTTGAGGTTTCTCTTCAGTGAGACTGCCATTCTGTTTCTCCTGTTGAGGTTTCTCTTCAGTGAGCTGGCAATGCTATTTCTCCTGTTGAGATTTTCTCTTCAGTGAGATAGGGGTGTCCGGCTGAGCGGTGCCGGCTTTAGGGGTTACACCTGGGCCCCCCCAGGTCCCTGCCTCACAATCCCTCCATTGCTAGAGGGTCTGACTGGGTCTCAATTTTTTCTTCTTTCCCTTCTCTGTTAAAAAAAAAAAAAAGAGACCACAGTTGCTACATTCTGCCCTGTTTTTGCTGCACTATTAGCTCTAACTGGCTTCAACCGGCCCTACACATGTTCTGTATCTCAAAAACTAGAACTGATAGGAGAAAACTGGTGCCATTTTTGGAATCAGCAGGTCAAATATACCCAGAAACAGGTCTAACATTTGAAGCACCAAAATAAGTGTTGGCCAGTGATGGTAGCAAGCACGTGAATTTAATTTATCACCTTTTCAATCTGTCAGTACTACATGGGAATGTATTTTCACTTTATTTTTGCACAAGTATGTAAGCCTATTATTGTTTATCAATGGCTTGAGTTTAATAGTTATTTACACATTTTAATTGAGGAAGCTTTATGTTTTAATTTTTATTTACACCAGTTTCTCAATGGCACCAATTACAAATTTCCATTTGCACCTGTGAGTTTGCTAAAGCATCAGCATTTCATGTTTTGCCTCTTTAAATATTATCATTATCCTATTGCTGAAATGTTATAATAGTGCTGAATTTTATTCAATTATTTATAAAGTTCTATATTAAAAGCTGTGTATTTATTACTTTTATTTAACATTGATTAAATCCCTAACAAGGGTCGTATCTCTTCTAAAGATTGCTTTTAGAGTTCTCTTAATTGATGTACTATCATTGATCTATTGAAAAAAGTTGGTAAGCTTTATCACATTTTTTAAGTCATTGCACACAAAGGCTATACATTTGGTATGTTAACTTTAATGCATTATCCCCCTTCTTTACAAAGCCATGCTATCATTTTTAGCGCCAGCCGATGCGGTAACAGCTCTGATGCTCATAGAATTCCTATGAGCGTCTGAGCTGTTATCCCCGCAGCCGGTGCTAAAAACGCTAGCGTGGCTTTGTAAATGAGGGGGTATGTAATCTATCCTTTGGATAGTTAAATCAGTGATTTTCTCAGCCAAATTTTCATTGTTTCACAGTTCCATATTATATTACACAGCCATGCATGTTTTAAGAACCCTTTTTTTCCCCCCAGTTTTTGATGACAAGATTTGTTTACTATTTTATATCTTTATTTATGTGTTTATGAATTTTTTTGTACCGACCCCTGATGTAGGGATATTTGCCGAAACATGGCCAGTGCTAGGTCATTTAATAAAGAGAACTCTATTATCCTGTTCTGTGAGGACACTGGTTCTTTTTTTTACTTTGTTGATAACTATAGTTCAGTCATGGTTCTCTGTGAACCAAGTCTCCATTAATGCCACCAAATAACCATTTCCATCACTGTCTCTAGTTTTAGAACTGTTATAGTGGGAGATTCAATCATTAGGCATGTAGATAGCTGGGTGATTGGTGGACGTGACAATCGCTTTGTCTCTTGCCTGCCTGGTGTGAAGGTGGTAAACCTCATGCATCACCTAGATAAGATTTAGGTAGGAAGTTAAAATCCAGAACCTCCAAGGTAGCTTTTTCAGAAGTGCTTCCTGTTCCACATGCAGGACCCAAAAGATAGGCAGAGCTCTGAAGTCTCAATGTGTGAATGAGGCGATGGTGCAGGAAGGAGGGTTTTAGATTTATTAGGAACTGGGCGACAGTGGAGAAGGGGGAGCCTATTCTGCAAAGATGGACTCCCCCTTAATCAGGGTGGAACAGGCTGCTGGCGTCAACATTTAAAAGGAGATAGAGTAGCTTTTACTAACACTATTGCTATTAATTATTTCTAGAGCGCTACTAGAGATATGCAGAGTTACAAAAGAGAGAGTTTCTGCTCAAAGAGTAACCCGAACTGTAGCTATGTGATGCAGAGTTCTACGTTAGGAGTCACTGCTCAGAAAAAGGATCTAGATGTCATCGTTAAGGATACATTGAAACCCTCAGCTTAATGTGTGGCGGCAGTATGAAAGCAAATAAAATGTTAGGAATTATCAGGAAAGGAATGGAAAATAAAGATGAAAAAGTTATAATGCCCTTGTATCGCTCTATGGTATGGCTACACTTAGGGTTTTATTATAGAGAATAGAACTTTGGTTTTGTCCATGTTTAGTTTGAGTTTGCTGGAAGCAACCTAGGTCTGTATTTTGTGTGTTCCATTTGATTTTATCAGTGTTATATCGTTGGAGTCACGATTAATTGGAATGAATAGTAGAATGTCATTTGCATATGAGAATATGCATTTATTGTTGTTGAATTTGATATGGCCTACTGAGCTCATGAAAAGGTTATAGAGGATTGGGGATAACGGTGATCCTTGTGGTACACCACAGAACACTTGTCAGTTTTTTGGAAACGCTTCGTCTTTGTACAGAAGATATTGTCTATTCAGGATGGTTCCTATGATGCCTATTTCATTAAGTTTGGCCACTAATAGTTGATGGTTGACTGAGTTGAAGGCAGCGGATATGTCAAATTGAAATAGGATCATCTGGCAGCCAATGCTCAAGTATTGCTTGATTTTGGTGGTTAAGATCAATAAAAGGACCGCTGTGCTCTGATTTGAGAAAAATCCAAATTGAGTGGGATGGAGGCAGGATTGTTCTTCAATGTAGGCGGAGAGCTGTTTGCTGATGTTCGTTTCGACAAGTTTGGTTAGTATTGGGATTTCAGCTATGGGTTTGTAATTTGTGGGGCTTGAAAGGTCAATGTTCTGGGCTTTGGGGATCAGCAAAAGGTTCTTATTGGAGTGAACATAAGAACATAAGAAATGCCTTTGCTGGGTCAGACCCGAGGTCCATCGTGCTCAGCAGTCCGCTCACGCGGCGGCCCAACAGGTCCAGGACCTGTGTAGTAATCTTCTATCTATACCCCTCTATCCCCATTTCCAGTAGGAATTTGTCCAATCCTTTCTTGAACCCCAGTACTGTACTCTGCCCTATTGCGTCCTCTGGAAGCGCATTCCAGGTGTCCACCACACGTTGGGTAAAGAAGAACTTCCTAGCATTTGTTTTGAATCTGTCTCCTATCAACTTTTCCGAATGCCCTCTTGTTCTTTTATTATTAGAAAGTTTGAAGAATCTGTCCCTCTTTACTCTCTCTATGCCCTTCATGATCTTGTAAGTCTATCATATCTCCTCTAAGTCTCCTCTTCTCCAGGCAAAAGAGACCCAGCTTCTCCAATCTCTCAGAATATGACAGGTTTTCCATACCTTTTATCAGACGTGTTGCTCTCCTCTGAACCTTCTTGACTAACGCCATATCCTTCTTAAGATACGGCGACCAATATTGTACGCAGTACTTCAAATGCGGGCGCACCATCGCCCGATACAACGGCAGGATAACTTCTTTCGTTCTGGCTGTAATACCCTTTTTGATTATACCAAGCATTCTATTCGCTCTCTTAGCGGCCGCTGCACACTGTGCAGACGGCTTCATTGTCATGTCCACCATTACCCCCAAGTTCCTTTCCTGGGTACTCTTATTCAATAACATCCCTCCCATTGTATAGTTGTATCTCGAGTTTCTGCTCCCCACATGTAATACTTTACATTTCTCAATGTTGAACTTCATCTGCCATTTCGCCGCCCATTCTTCTAATTTGTTCAAGTCCCTTTGCAACTTTTCGCAGTCCTCTGTAGTCCGAGCTCCATTAAATAGTTTGGTGTCATCCGTAAATTTTATTATCTCGCACTTCGTCCCTGTTTCTAGATCATTTATGAAGATATTAAATAGCAGCGGCCCAAGCACCGAGCCCTGCGGGACACCACTCGTGACCCTCCTCCAGTCGGAGTAGTGACCCTTCACTCCTACCCTTTGTTTTCTGTGCTGACAGTGGTTTATGTTGATTGCCTAGGAAAACTGTAGTACTTATGCATTTATTCTCATTTGAAAGAAACTGGTTCATCATCTGCATGACCCATAAGAACATAACATAAGAACATAAGCAGTGCCTCTGCCGGGTCAGACCAGAGGTCCATCCCGCCCAGCAGTCCACCCCCGCGGCGGCCCAACAGGTCATGACCTGCCTTAATCACCAGAAGGGGCCCCCTTGCCCCCTAGGTTTCTCATCGAAGTCCTATCTTCCCATCAATGTCCTAACCCTCCGGCCTTGCACCTGCACGACCTGGTGAGCTGTCTATACTTATGCAACACCCCAGCACCTCCCTCAGTACCCCACGATCCCCTTTTCCCTCAGGAATCTGTCCAATCCCTGTTTGAATCCCTGTACTGTACTCTGCCGGATCACTTCCTCCGGGAGCGCATTCCATTTGTCCACGACCCTTTGGGTGAAGAAAAACTTCCTTGCATTTGATTTGAACCTATCTCCCTTCAGTTTCTCTGAGTGCCCCCTCGTACCTGTCGTCCCTTTTAGTCTGAAGAACCTGTCCCTGTCCACCCTCTCTATGCCCCTAAGTATTTTGAAGGTCTCTATCATATCCCCCCTGAGCCTCCTCTTTTCCAGAGAGAAGAGCCCCAGTTTATCCAGCCTCTCAGCATATGGGCAGTTTTCCAGCCCTCTTACCAGTTTCGTTGCCCTCCTTTGGACTCTCTCAAGAACTGCCATGTCCTTCTTGAGGTGCGGCGACCAATATTGAACGCAGTATTCCAGATGTGGAATACTGTATTCCAGATGACCCATAGCTATACTCATTCCATAGCTGGTTAAGCATAGATGCACATAGCTTCAATAGTAGTGTATCAAAAGGTTCAGAAAAGTCTTGTGTCTGGAATAGAGCATGGCAGTTTTTAACAATTTTCAGTATTCTGTATTTGGCCCTTCTCTCTCTAGCTTTGTTGGTGATTCATGAGTGAGGTCATTGGGCTTTCCCTAGTAGTAATAAATGCTATTTAATCTTGTGATTCCTTGGGGAGATAGAGACCTTTCTCATGGGGTCCAACAATGCATAATTGTCTTCTCAAATGTATGTTTGTGAGAGGGATGTTTGTGCTTTATAGCCAGTCAAAAACTATAATTGAAATATAATAATCTAGATCTGAGAGGTTAGTACTGTATATCCCTTTTAAAATTTGTTTTGAAATATCTACAGTTGGTGAAAATATATTGAAGTCTCGATCCCAATACCATTCTTGTCTAAAATTTGTTTACAGCCTTCTGCCTTGATGCCCAAAAATCATCATTTGTGGCCGTAAATTACCGTATTTTCTCGCATATAAAGCGCGCGTTATATGTGGTTTTTACATACCGCGCATACCCTTGAGCGTTATACGTGTGAGCGCGTTGTACAAAAATTATTTTACATAGTTCCCCCCCCCCGATGCCCGATTCATCACCCGGAAGGAACGCTCGCACTCCCACCCCGAAGGACCGCTCGCACCCCCACCCGAAGGACCGCTCGCACCCCCACCCGAAGGACCGCTCGCACCCCCACAGCCTCCCCCCCTCCCCCATGGAGAATCTGTCTACCTTGTTTCCGGATGCCAGCCCAGCTGCTTCTTCTGCCGGCGGTCCTGCCCCTTCTCAGAGCCCTGTGCTGCGCTGCTTCCTCTTCAGGCGGTCCCGCCCTTTCTCTGACGTCAGAGAAAGGGCGGGACCGCCGGAAGAAAAAGCAGTGCAGCAGGGCTCAGAGAAGGGGCGGGACCGCCGGCAGAGGAAACAGCTGGGCTCGTGGCATCCGGAAACAAGGTAGACAGCTTGACAGGGGGAGGGTAGACAGGGGGGGGAGGCTGTGGGGGTGCAAGCGGTCTTTCGGGTGGGGGTGCGAGCGGTCCTTCGGGGTGGGAGTGCGAGCGCTCCCTCGGGGTGGGGGTGTGAGCGGTCCTGCGGGGGGGGGTGAATCGGATGTCTGGGGGGGGCATCAGGCTTTCAGGGTAGGGACAGGACTTCAAGGGGGAAAGGAGAGTTGGGGCGGGCGAAAAGAGAGTCGGGGTCTCCAGAGGAGAGTCGGGCAGCATGCGCGGTATACGGGTGTGCACGGTATATAAAAATTTCTGTACATAAATTTGTGTTTTTCGCGCGCTATACCCGTGTGCGCGTTTTACACGGGTGCGCGTTATCTATGTGAAAATACGGTAGTCTGATTTCAGACAAAACCTAAAGTGTATATTTCTCATCTGTAGTTGTCCATCAGAGTAATTTTCTCCTATGTGCCCATGCAACCTTAAATAAATGATACCAGACAGGACAGAGCCTTTTCCTATATGCATTCTTGAAAAAAAAAAAAGTGGCATTTTATTAGCATAATATGGGACACATTACTGATCCTCATTGCCCGATTAATTTAGAACAGGAAAAACTGACTCAGTCATTTACTTGGAGGAAAGTTGCATCTGACATAACTGTAAATGCTAATGTTGGTTGTACTGCAGCAAGCCACGCAAAAGATTAAAAAGAGAAAGAATTTGCATATATAACAGCTTACCAACATGTCCAGAAAGTGAAACTGATTTTTGGGAGCAGTCAGATCAGAGTACCCTGGCATCATATCTTGTATTGCTTGCCTTTGTATAACTGCCAAGTTTCCCTGCATAATTTTCTTGACAAATGGCTCACTCATCAATATTTCAGCCCTGCTCTTACCAGCCGTAGAAGCTATGTGCCTCAGGCAGAGAAATATAGTTCTTTGTGCAGGAGCATAATCTTTGCTTTTAAACACTTTGTCAGAACCAATGACAGATCAACGGAGCTGATGCAGTTTGAGCTATAAATGACTTCCTTTTATACAAGTGGATGTTTACTGCTTTCCCCATGCTTATTTCTTTGTTTGCCTTTTAGGGTCACAGCTTTGCTGATTGAGGTCTGTGCAGAATAAAATAGCATGACAAAGATCTTTAAAAATAAGTACTTTGATCGTTTTGTTAAAATACAGAATAGGAATTTGTCAGCTGTCCTGCATGCTGCATAGGGTCCAAAAGGCAACAACAAAGAATCCAACATTTTGATTTGCCTTAATTTTGTGCATACTGTTAAGTTTCTTTCTGTTGTCAGTTGTTAATCCCTTTGCTCAACTCTTCCCTTGTCCAAAGTTTCAGAGAGTAAGATCTAACTTCTGTAGGCCTTAGTATTTAGATCAATGTAGTCAATCTGGGTAAAATACCATTAAAAGTAATGTTAGATTCTTGCGCTTGGATTCTGCTTCTTGGGCTTTCTGGAGCTAGGGATGCTGGGAAATTAATGTTTCTAGACCACAAAAGGTGACATCTAATTTCTAGACACTGGATGCATGTATTTCTGATTATGGAGGAAGCCTTGGTCTGTGACCTCTTGGCTGATGACAATTGAGATCGATGAGATAGGTAGGAGAAGGTTAAAAATGGAGTAGAAAGAAACAGTTTTGAATGAAGACTCTTAGAAGCTGTCTTAACTGGAGGTCTAAAAGACTAGGATGAAATGTTAAACCCAAACCAGGACAGGCCAGACCATTAGGTGGAATAGGCGCTTGCTTAGGGCAGCACAGTTTGGAGGTGGCACCAATGCGATATTCAACAAGCCTACAAAAGACTCATTGCAGCCGGAAGGGGGTTCAGAATCTGTGCATGTTTAAGGCCTACTAGTCCTGCCCCTTCCAAACTTCTGAATTGAAGGGGCTGAATCCATCAGGCAGAATCCGTTAGGACAGGAACTTATCCTGTTGAACATGCACAGATGATCCACAGCCATGATGAATACTTTTTAAACACACTTTCTACACTGGTGTTCTCCCCAGAGGAGATAGGAAAGGGAATGAAAGCTACTGAACAGCCTCAGGGAGGGAGAGAGAGAGGAGATACAGAAAACTTCAGAGGAGGGGAAGAGGAAATAAGAGATACTGAACACCTTGGGGAGGGTGAGAAGGGAGATGCTGAACATATTAGGAGGAGAGGTCAGGAGATGCTGGGCAGAGTTGGTCAAGAGAGGAAGGGGAGAGAGATGCTAACTACAGGGAAGGGGAGGGAAGGGGAAATGCTCAACTACAGAGGGGTAGAGAAAGAAAGAGAAATACTGGACATAGGGGGGTACTTGTGCTGCCTGTTGGTGTGGGGGGCACACTGCTGAAGGTTTGCATAAGGTGCCAGATAATCATGGCAAAATATAAAAGAGTCTTGTGTTTTACGTTCCATTTTGGTTAGTTAGATTGATTGGGTGGAGGAGGGAGACTCTCTTTTTTTTTAATGTGATGGCTTCTGTTGGAATACTATAACCAAACTGTGGATCATTTAAAAAATAGTTCTATTTATTTATTTAGTTCATTTTCTGTCCCATCTTCCCCAAAAAGCTTACGATGGATAACAGGTTAACATACTACTACGGTACGTTAAACATCCAGTTGCTAAATGTGGATGTGCATGCTATTCTGAAAAGTTGATGTATCTGGCTGAAAGATTCCTTATGGTGTTGAAATATGATAGCTACCAGCAGTGTAAAAACAGTGGCCCCCATTTACCCTATGTGGAAGCTTCACATCGCAATTATTGAGGCTTCCCAAATCTTTCAAGAGGGTATAGTCAAGTTTTAAAAGTTATACTAGGCAGCAGGGAGGGAGATGATGGAGATTTGGGAAGTGTATTAATTTCCTGACATGTAGAGATCATGGTGTACATTCTCTTACTGGGATCTGTTTGCCTTATATTGATGATGGTGGGGTTCAGAGTAGGGAGTTATTGGCTGCATCTCTTTCGTCGGTAACGATTCAGAATTTCACATTCACTGTATAGTATTTTGTGGTAAGACTAGCATTTATGGTGGCTACATAAAAAATTAGGGTGCATTTAAAATGTGACAAAAATGTGTAAAAAAAAAATCTAAATTGGAGAAAATTTCTGAAATTCACAAAGGTAATTTATTTTACTCTGCATATCCCTAGGTAACATATAATACAATTTAATAGTAAGGTTCAATATTCAAAGATACTGTGACCAGTCAGACTCTGTTCCCAAGCCCAGAAAAGCACAGCAGTCTAGGTTCACCAATTACACTAAGGAGAACCTTATAGAAAATGAGTTCTTTTCTGACAGCTCAGAGGTAGAGGAAATGGAGACTCAGCCTAGCTCTGAAAGGTTTGTCTCCAAACCTATTAACATAAGGTACAGACAAAATGCCTGTGAGCAAGCCTTGCACTTTCCCAGACATCCACAGGGGGAGCCCAAGAGAGCCTCAGAGTTGTGCAAGCACAGAGTGAGCAGGCTTGGCTCACACACTGAAAAGCCAGCAGTGCTTGTTCCAGAGGTAGACAGGAGAAGGAGAAGGAATGGTTCTCTATCCACTGCTCAGCAGCCAGCCAGACCAGAGCAACCTAATAATCTGGAACTTATGGAGGTGGATGAGATAGCTCCAAGCCAGGAAGTTGAAGTCCTACCTCAAGAGGAACAAATGGAGATTTTTGAACAGGTATTTCCAGAACATGAAGTTATGGAAATAGGTGTTGCCTGTAAGGCCTACTGCCCTTAAAACTCTGTTTTTGTTTTTTTTTAAGTTTCCAAGGCATGCCACTGCTCTGAACAGTTTTGTTTGTGAATGCTGTTTGGGGTTTTTGTATGGACAATTACCAGAGCTTGGTGAATTGCCAGGCCTTGTGGTACAGCCAGTGACTAAGTTGAAAAAGGTGGGGGTTTTCCCCTTTTTGCTGCATGGGCTCACAGCACTGCTAATGCCCAACTCAAGGCCCCAGGCAGGGGCAGGGCACCTTCTTGTGTTCTATAAGGGCTGTTGCTGGAGCTCTCACAGTTTTGTTTTTGCCTTGTGAGATTATAATTTTTGTTGTGAATGACGTAATTCAAAGGAACTGAGAATTGTATGTGGGAGAAGTTTGTCAAGACCTTGGGCGGGATTGTATGAATGCTTGGTAAAGCTCTGAAGACAAACTTGACAATTCTCCTGCCTCGACTCAAGAGCAGAGCTGAGGGCTTCCAGAACATTTTCTTTTGTATTTGTATTTTGGAAGACAGTACAGTGAATGTTAATGTGCTGAGATAGCTGGACTTTTTGAGCTGGACATTTTGAGCAAGGCCTAGTTTGAGGGCAAGAGTGAGGCCTAGCTTCTATAGGCTGTGCTGAAACTGCTAAGGCACAGGGACTTCTGAAAATCCTGAACTACTGACCAGGATTTTTGCCATGAGTTTTTTTTATTTTTTATTTTATTTTCCTTGTTTGCCATTCTGTTTTGCACAATTGTAGAATAAAAATCCTGAACAATAATCCGGCATGGATTTAAAACACAGCATTGTGTTTGAGACTAATTTCCTGGTTCTTTTTGATTCTTTTATTTGATACTTTGCCTGTAGGGCTGGTCTCCATATTGAGCAGCGCACCCGGCGCTGTGATCCTGTGGTCCACTGCGGGCGCTATCAGCCTAACCAGGACCTGGTGGCCACAACATTTATCCTGTTAGGAGGTGCTGCTAACCAGATAAGTCCTAATGAAAAGAATATTAACTACTAGTCTTTTAGCCCGTTACATTAACGGATGCTAGAATATGTCTGTCTGTCTGTCTTTCTTTCTGTCTCTCTCCCTCCTGCTGTCTGTCTTTCTTTCTGTCTGTCTCTCTCCCTGGCCCCCTTTGTCTGTCTGTCTTTCTGTCTCTCTCCCTGCCCCTGTGTCCATCTTCCTTTCTTTCTCCCTCCCGCTGTCTGTCTGTCTTTCTTTGTATCTGTCTCTCTCCCTGCCCCCTATGCATCAGCAGCATTTATTCCCTCCCCCCTCCCTGTGCAGCAGCCACAGCACGTCCTTTCCCCTACCCCCCTTTCCCTTCCCGCGTTCTGGCCTGCTATCTAGTCTTGTGGCGCCCCCCCTTCCCTTCCCGCGGTCACACAATTATGAAAAACTCACCTTCCGCTGTTGCTGGATCGGAGATAATTTGGCAAATGTTTAATTGGGCTTGCTACGTTTGTTTCTCTGTGGACATCCCAGATAGATGGCTAATTGCCTCGGAGGAGCTTTTCCAGAGTCTGAACGGTGAAGAGAAGAGTGGACAAAGCAGGAAAAACGGCACTACCTGTCTAAGTTTATTTTTAAGTTTAAAGGTGCCTTGGCGGTTCCTCTCACGATTGCTGCCTGCGTCGGAAGCCTTCTCTGATGCAGGTGCGGCTCGTGAGAGGAGCCGCTGCTGCACCTTTCAACTTAAAAATAAACTTCGGCCGGTAGTGCCATTTTTCCTGGATATCGTAAACTTTGGGGGTCTGTGACAGAGTGAAGCCGAGTTGCCATGGTGAGGGGCAGTGGCCAGAGGCGGGCAGGAAGGAGGATACTGATGGTTGAGGCTCGGGAAGGCGACGGCAGGACTCCGCGTTCGCTCCCTCCGCCGCCTGTGGTGACGTAGTAAGCGCGCTTGTGCACTCTTGCCTACCACAGCCTGACAGATCAGGGATCAGGGAAGCACACGGTAAGAGTGCGCATGCACGCTTAGAGTTTTATTATATAGATTACTAACTGGACATTGCTGCTGACTATGTCCTCTCACCAAATGGTAGAAACATTCCATGCTACTGATCCCATGGCAAGCAGTGGCTACCTTGGTGTCTGTCTCAAAAGCAGATTATGAACATTTCCTCCAGGAACTTGTTCAAAACCTTTTTAAACCCAGCTATGCTATCTTCTGATATCACATCCTTTGGCAATGAGCTCCAGAGCATTGAAACTGAATACTCGGTGCTGGCTGTAGTGGCTGGTATTATTTTTAAAGTACCAACTGCTGTGGTCAACTATCGGGCCCTATGTTTAAAATGTTTATGCTGCTCATATATTACAGCATAATACCACAAAATAATATCTCCAAGTAGTTGAGTAGGAACATTTTTTTTCTTATTTTGATTGTGTTTTGGTCAAAACAAAGAGGAATCCAACAAGTCTGCAGTAAAAGTCAGGCAGCAAAAAATACAAGGAAGAACTGCAGAGATGAAGTACAAAGCACAGGAACTTTTATTGAAGTCAATAAAATGTTGTTCAAAAGATGGCTGTCATTAGTAAGAAGACAGGACCCTTCTTCGTCAGGGGTCTGAGATGCTCAATTTCTCATATAATGAGAACCATATAAAGTACAAGTTTGGCATAAAATTTGAAGAAAACAGGTGACATGAAACTCATGTTCCGCTCTTACTCAGTATCAAAGCTGAATGCACTTTGTACATCATCTCTGCAGTCCTTCTTTTTGTTTTTTGATTGTGTTTTGGTAAAACACATAATAGAAATGCTCAGGAGGCTACTGCACTCAGAAAGGAAGAGGATTAGGCACTGCAAACCAGTTAACTGACTTCCCCCCCTCCCACCTTAAGTTCTCATGTAATGAAATGTAAAACAAATGAGACCTTGATACCCAGGAAAGAGAGCCTGAGGTGATTATATCCAATGATTTTAAGGCTGAGAAATAGTATGACAGGGTCATGGCCAGTTTTGGAGGGATGCTAGGCTATATAGGGAGAATTAGAATTAATAGAAAAGAGATGATTATGCCGTTGTACAAGCTGTTAGTGAGACCTCATTGAGAGTAGTACATTCAGTTCTGAAGGATTTATTTCTGGAAAGAAATAGAATGGAGGTGGCCTAGAAAAGGGCTGCCAAAATGGTGCAGGATCTTCACTTGAATCTCTCTGAATTGACTCTAAAGCAGAGAAAAAGGAGATAAGATAGAGATAGTGTTACCATATGTCTGGGGAAACCTGGACATGTCAAATTTTTAGAGGTCTGTCGTGGTATTTGGATGTTTTTTTTAGATTGAGGGAGTCTATCCGGGTTCAGCTGGCTCTTCCGACTCCCCCACCTGGCCCCTGCACCGCTTCCTGGCCGCTGCACAGAATCTTTGGGCGTCCTGGCAGTGGCAAACAGGTAAGTCTGTTGCCCTCAATGTGCCTCAGAAGTCACTTCTCTGCAGCAACTTCCTGTTCCCGCATAGGGGGGACCTACAGAGAAGCAATTTCCAGGGCATGCAGACAGCAGCAGGCTCAGCTCATTGCTGCTGTTGGGCTGACCAAATATTCAATGCAGTGGCCAGGGAGAAGATGGGCGGGGGAGTCAGGAGGTAGAGAGAGAGGTCGTGCAGATTCTGCTTGCTGAGGGGGGGAATTGGAAGGAGAGAGAGAGACAGAAAGAGAAGCACCAGTGGGGAGTGGAAGGAAAAAGAGAGAGAAGCACCCATGGCTAGAGATTAGATAGAGATTCTACCATGGAGAGCTTTTGGGAATAGAGGATGAAGGAGAGAGAGGCAGATGCTGTGACAGAGTGAAATTGAGAAAGATGGTGGATTCGGGGAGGGGGGGAGAGATACAGTACCATGGGGAGGGGGAAAGGGAACGAAGAGAGATATTGGTCCTGGGGAGGGGTACAGGAGAAAGGGTAAAGAAGGAATAGAAGCTGGATGGGGATGGAATATGGGGACAATGATAGAAGAATGGCTCTGGAGGCAAGGGAAGGAAGAAGAAATGGGGATGGGGATGATACTACTACTACTAATCATCATCATCATTTCTATAGCATTATTAGACATATGCAGTGCTGTACACATTCTATACAGGTAAAGGGGTACAGAGGATGAGAAAAGGGACTAAGGAAATGAGTGAAAGATGGGGTTTGGGAAAGGGCATGGTGGGCCAAATGTGGGTGGGGCCAGGGGTGAGGTATGGGCGGGGCCAGGTATCCTCTTTTTTTTTTTTTTTTGTCTTCACAAATATGGTAACCCTAGGTAGAGACATTTAAATAACAAAAGACATTGATGATGCAGAAGATGAAAATCTGTTTCATGGGAAAGAAAGTAATACAAATGAATATCAACTGTAGAGATATTCATTGATGTGGCAATTACCTTCCGTTCCTCCATTATAGCTTTTTAGCATCTGATAGTCACCTACACGTTTCAGGGTTTCTGGTATGTCTTACATGGCAGCTGCCATACCTGTGGTACTCACTATGTTGGGGGGGGGGGCTCCCACTTATGTCCTGCTCTGAGGTGATGTCTTGTGTGCCGGATGAGGGCAGGATTCTCCCGGTGGACCCTGCGCCTCAGGGACTCGAGGTCCCGGTACACACCATATCGCCTGCAAGAAAGAGATGGTGGAGAATAGGGTCAGGTGACAGTCCTTTTCAAACATATGCAGGGTTATGAGGGCACTGAGCACATCACATCTGTCATGTATATTCTGATGAGGTAGGGACATATCCAGAAATGAAACATTTGCCTCCCAAGATATTGTTATCCTTCTTTATCTATCTATGTTTCCTATATATATATATATATATTTATCTATATATATATATATATCAGTGGTCTCAAACTCAAACCCTTTGCGGGGCCACATTTTGGATTTGTAGGTACTTGGAGGGCCGCAGAAAAAATAGTTAATGTCTTATTAAAGAAATGACAATTTTGCATGAGATAGAACTCTTTATAGTTTATAAAACTTTCCTTTAACAGTTAAAAGGAAAGATATATAAACTATAAAGAGTTTTACCTCATGCAATATTGTCATTTCTTTAATAAGACATTAACTATTTTTTCTGCGGCCCTCCAAGTACTCTATTTTTTTCTGCAGCACTCACATTTAAAGTTCAATATCATTTCTTTCTCAAAACTGGCACATTTCAATCACTAAATTGAAAATAAAATCATTTTCCTACCTTTGTTTGGTAATTTCATCAGTCTCTGGTTGCACTTTATTCTTCTGACTGTGCATCCTATACTTCTTCCCTTGTTTCAGCCTCCTATATGCTTCCTCTCCTCCAGACCTCATTCCCTCCCCCCAACTTTTTCTTTCTTTCTCTGTCTGTCTTTCTCTGATTCCGTGCCCCATTTTTTGCTTTGTTTCTGGTTCCCTGTCCCCCCTCCTTCTTTCTTCCTTCCTTCGTGCCCCATTTTTTGCTTTTTTTCTGGCTCCCTGTCCCCACCCCACCTTCTTTCTTTCTTTCTTCCTTCCTTCCTGCCCTCCCCCATGCCACCGCCGCCGTGGAATAGGCTGCTGCTGCTATTGGGAACGGGCCATCTCCCTGCTTCTCTTCTGCACCGGACCGACCAACTCTCGCCGCCCGACATCAATTCTAACTCGGAAAGGACGTTCCGGGCAGCCAGGCAGCGATTGGCTAGCCAGAACGTCCTCTCAGAATTGACGTCGGGCCGCGAGAGTTGGTCGGCCCCGCAAGGAAGAGAAGCAGGGAGATCAAAGAACACGGTGCCGGCCTGACCCCCGATGGCAGCAGTGAGAAGGGAAGGGAAGCAGGTTCGGCACCGCTACTCTAGACGAGCCGCACTCTAGGGAGAGCCGCCCTTCTCTTGGTACGCCACTGGAGCAGCAGCGGGTCTGGCCAGCTCGTTCGTTCAAAGCCGCAGGTGGCGGCTCCTTGCGAGATCCGTGCCTGTGTCTGAAGCCTCTCTGATGTTGTGACATCAGAGAGGCTTCCGATGCAGAAGTGGATAGCGCATGGAGCCACGAACCCGCGGCTTTGAACGAACGAGCCGGCTGCTGCTCCAAAAGGAAGAGAATGATGCCTTCAGACCGCGGGCCGCAAATAAAACCTGGAGAGCCACATGCGGCTCGCGGGCCGCGTGTTTGAGACCGCTGATATATATATACATATATATATATATTTTTTTTTTATGGAACACAGAATAAGCAAGCAGTCCCTTGAAAGATGGGGGTGGGAGCAATAGGTGACAGGTTTAGAGACTAGGACACACTGGCTACATAGTGATAGGTACTGGGGGGTTCTCACCTATGCAGGGTGTCATGTATTCTGGACCAGGCCCTCATGACGACATTGTGGGGTGGTCTTCTGCCATTGTGGCCAAACACCCATGCATCATACTGGAGGCAGAGCTTCACCAGGGACTCGGTCTCCCCTAGGGAGTAGTTTGGCTCCCTTCGCTCCACCATCACACCCGCACAAGCTCTCACACACACACTCACACACCCTCTCCCACACTCACCCTGGTGGCCACACACTCTTCCTAGCACGCCCTTCCTCCCTACATGATCTCTCACTCTCACAATCACTCACACTGTCTCTCTTGTCTGTCACCCTTGCACTCTCTCTCACTTGCTATCACACACACACTCACAGAAATACTCTCCAATCACTTGATCCCACTCAGTAATCAATATAAAATATCCTATCCTCCACCAAACTCCAATCACTGTCCTAACTCCTCACACAACGCCATATATAAACCACCACAAGGGTCGCACTTCCACGTGATAGTTTATATATGAGCATGCAGGACGTTATTGGGAACAGTGGGACATCAGTGGGACATGTGCCAGGACAACTAATAGATAAGGAGCACTATACGACTAGCAAGTCGTCCAGCGGATCTCAGCGAAAATAGACATACGTCTTGTTTGGACGGTCGTCATTTTGGTAGGTAAAGTTGGACACTTCGGTATAACGCATGTGGACGTGTCTATGTTGGACGTCTTTCATGCCTATAATCGATTGACTTGGACATCTTTCCATTATCGACACATTTCCCTGGATGTCTTACGCATAGAGCTTTTATACGACCTATTGATTATGCCCCTCCACGTCTAGTGAATTTTATTTATGTATTTTATCATTTTATCTTCTTTCACACTATCTATTAGAAGAACATCACTTAGCTTAATAGTGATCTGTTCCTCTTTCACCTCTCCCGACATGCATGTTTCAAAATGAAACTTTTCTTCAGGGTCGAGGTAAACTAAAATAAAAATGGAGAAAAATGCTGTGTCTATTACTTAACATTTAAACTTACACCATTCTAACAACAGTGCCTCTTATCATGTCTACACTGAAGCAAACAAACAAACGAGTATAAAAACAGAAACCAACGCTTACCGTTTGAGGGAGCTAATTCAGATTTGCATCATGGCCACGATTAGAGTTAAGGCCTTTAAATACAGCTGGCCCGACGCACACCACGCAGCGTATGATGTCATCATAATTGCAGTGCGGGGCTCAGCTTCACAAGAAAGTATCTTACAAAAAAAAAAAATCTTACAAAAAGAGCCTTATAAAATGGATAACCATTGAATTTCCTCATTTAACCCCACCAGTACTAGGGATTTAAGTCTAAATATCCATTTTTGTTCTTTAATCGTTAATGCTTTCTGGATTTTCCCTCCCTCCGACCCTACAGTAACAAAGTCCATAATCCTCCATTTAATATCAGACCAAGTATGCCCCATCAGTTGCCAATGCTTAACCAATGGAGCAGTGACTCTTTCTGTGCGAACACGGGATTTATGTTCATTCAGGCAGGTTTTTATGGACCTCATAGTTCCCCCTATGTATATCTTATAACAGGGACATTGAATCAAATACACCACCCTAGTTGAATCACAGGTGGTGGACACACGGGTATAGTATGTAATCCCTGTCTCAGGATGAGTCCAACTTTCTCCCGTCATTGCTAGGACACACCACAGGCATCTACCACATACAGTGTGGTTTCCCCTATTGTCCTCACCTACATGTGACTTGCTTTTCACCTACTCTCCAATATTCCTAGTTTGTTTGTAAGAGAATGTAGGTCTTTTTGGGTGATCCGGAACCGCTAACCTTGCCACATGCCAGTGTTTTAGAATCGTTCTATTGATTTTCTGTGAAAGAGGAGTATATTTTTGGACAAAAATTAAACCCAAATCTTCTTTGTCTTCCTGATGACTCAATAGTAGCTCCCGCTGTGCATATTTAGCTCAAATATACGCTTGTTGAATGATACTCTTAGATATCCCCGTTGATAGAACCTTTCTTTCATCATCTTTGCTTGTAGTTTGTATTCTTCCAGGGAAGAGCAAATTCGCCTTATTCGAAGGAATTGGCTAATAGGAAGGCTGTTCTTTAACAGATCAGGGTGGAAACTGTGATATTGTAACAGACTGTTCCTATCGGTATTTTTTCGATATAAAGTGGTTTTAAACCCATTTGACTCTTTCTGTATAGTGATGTTTAAAAACGCAATTTCCCTGGTGTTTAAAGTTGCAGAGAACTTAATGTTAGGCAGTATTCCATTAAATTATTCAATAAATACATTAAGTTCTTGAATGGAGGCTGTCCAGATGAAGAAGATATCGTCGAGGAATCTAAACCCCTCCGAGTTGTAGATATATTTCTCCTCTAGATTCGCCATATACAGATTGGCAATCGATGGTGCTACCGATGCACCCATAGCAATTCCATGGATCTGCTGAAAGAATTCTCCATTGAACCAAAAATAACTTCTGGTTAATATCAGCTCTGCTAACTCCATGAGGAATTCTGGAGAGATTCTAGGGATCACGGTAATTATATTTCAATCTGAACCCTTGAATAGGAAAGTTCCTACATTAATAGTTTACTAAAATTTTATTCATCATATATAATTTACCCTGCAAAAAAGGAGAGGGAACCCCTCTCCCCTGGAATGTAATTTCTGTAGTAAGAAGAAAAGTCCATCTCTATAGCAACCAGGTCAAAATCCAAACCTTATCTGCCACAGGTCTTTGGAGACCAGACTGGGCACACATCGAAACAATGGAACTTCATAAAACTAAGCTACAGCCTGGGTGTATCTACTCTGGTCTTCAATAGAGCTTATATATTAATTCTAGTGACCTGAGAGAAGGCCTACTCCTGTTTCCAGTGACCTCAGCACAAAATACATATTTAGGTCAATATATTATTCCATATTTGTCTTATCTGGTTTGTGTTCTGGCTTATCCAATTGTAATTTTATATAGCCAATTATAAACCCTTCTCCTCTGCCCTTGGATTAGATCCTTATCTTATAAATCAAACCCTGACTAGTAAATCCAGAGCAATGGAAGGAAAATATAATGGCTATTTTATTTTTCATGCTTGCTCATTCTACCACATATCTGTCCATTTTTAATAGGCTGCCATGCCCAGGTTCAAAAGAGCCACATCAAAGGTCATCTGGAAATATTGGATGAAGGCAGGTATACGTACTTTAGATGATGTTATTTCTAATGGTAAGTTGCTTGACTTTTCACAATTGTAACACAAATATGATCTTAATAAATCACAAAATTATAAATGGTTGCAATTGAAGCAAGCCATTCAGGTAGGGTTCCCTGAATGGAAAAATCTTAGTGATAAGTATAGTTTGCCTTTCTTGTGTTTTCAGGTGGACTTTCTGGGACACCAGGCTGCTCAGTGGTACAAATTAATATCTGGATTTATGAATAAGAAACCAAAAACTGGTCTTAGGGACATTTTGAGCATTGAGATTAAGCATCAAATTACTGTGTCTCAATGGCCACGAATTTGTTCTTGGATAATGAGATGTACAGTCTGCATCTATGAGACAAACTTGGTATTTTCTGTTGCATAGAGCATTCTGGACCCCGGTACGTTTACAAAAATTAGATTGCTCTAAGTCTAACAGATGTTGGCACTGTCATCTTGAAGCTGGTACATTGGATCATTTATTGTTTTTTTTTGTCCTCTAATACATAATTTTTGGAAATCTATTGGAGTCAAGTTAATAATTTACTTGAGAATTTCATATGATACAATATTATTTGGGACATCAATGAGGAAAAAGAGTCAAATATCCTCTAAAAACAATAAACTTTTACTCATAATGACAGGAGTTGCCATTCAACAAATTATGAGAAACTGAAAAAATTATGATAGATTAAGTTATAATTTCTGGTGGAATTCATTGTGCCATATTTTTAAAAATGGAGAGAATATTAGCTATTCAGCAGGGACGTTATAAAAAATTTATTGATGTTTGGGAGCCATTAACAAATTATTGTAAGGATTGATTATAATTAATAATTTATTTCTTCCCCTTTTATTTATTGAAGTATAGGGTGGGGGGAGGGTGGGTTTCATTTCAAATTATCTGGAACTATAATGTTATATTGGAGGGAGGGAGGAATTATATTATGATTCAATATAAGTGATATTAAAGGGTATATGATTGTATTATGAATTACTTGTTGAAAGTTTAAAAATGAATAAATAATTTTTTTTAAAAAGATTCATTTTTGGTAGAGCCTTTAAATCTGTGGTTTCCAACCAATTGTAAAGAAAGAAACCTAGAGCCAGCTGGATTTTCAGGATTAGCTGCATTAGAAACATGAGATAAATTTGTATTCAATGGAAGCAGTACATCTAAATCTGTCTCATGCTTGTTCATTGCAGATGTTCTGAAAATCTAACTGGCAGAGGATCCACCAGGACAGTTTTGGGATGCAATTTTCAAAATACTTCAAATTATTCTATTTACAGTATGATTGCTAACATTTCCCTTTGCAGGTTTTTCACGTAAACTCTAGGTTGTGTTTTAGGACTTTCCTTTCTACCTGCCTATTAAAAGGAAAATTATAATATATGTATAATGCTTCCAATTTTAGGTTTGAATCAAATTTTGAGGCTGGTAACTGATAAAACATAGCTAAA
Organism: Geotrypetes seraphini; assembly: GCF_902459505.1. Classification (NCBI taxonomy): domain Eukaryota; kingdom Metazoa; phylum Chordata; class Amphibia; order Gymnophiona; family Dermophiidae; genus Geotrypetes; species Geotrypetes seraphini. The sequence continues at coordinate 206,628,453 of NC_047085.1, read as the reverse complement.
ATAACAACAAGGGAATTACTTGTTTAAACACTGGGAAACCTCTACTTCTTGTATGCATTCACCTGTCCCCCTTGGACCTTCCACTCTGTTTATGGGCTTCTTCTACAACAGGGGTGTCAAAGTCCCTCCTCGAGGGCTGCAATCCAGTCAGGTTTTCAGGATTTCCCCAATGAATATGCATGAGATCTATTTGCATGCACTGCTTTCATTGTATGCTAATAGATCTCATGACATTCATTGGGGAAATCCTGAAAACCCGACTGGATTGCAGCCCACGAGGAGGGACTTTGACACCCCTGTTCTATAATGATGGCTCCTTGATTTACAAACGTATGGATTTAATTCTACCGGAAAAGGTGCCCAGCAGTGGCACTTGTACTACATAAAGACTGATACACACGGGGTATTCTGCACTCCTTTGTACTATAAAATTTGTGCAGAATTCTGCACTTACTGCACAGATTTCTGCATGAGAACCAGGAGGCTGGTTTCAGTGCTGCCTTTCCTCCCATTTGCCCCCTCTCATGGCACATTTTCTAGCTTGCTTGCCTCTTCTTTCCTGCACTTCAGATTGATTCTGCACTTCAGATTGATTCTGCTAGTAATCTTTCCCTGCTTATATTCACTAGTGCTGCCTGATTTAGGGAAGAATTTTTCAATTCAATGTGATTCAGCCTATTGAATCGATTTTTCGTTATGATTTTTCTGCCCAATTGGCAAACATCTTGGCAGCTTTATTTTGTAGCCTCTTCACCCATCCCACCTATCTTTGCCTTCTCCAACCCAAAGCCTGTTTGGAAAAAGGGAGAGACTGGAGGGAGATGATGAAAGAGGGGACCGTCTATTGTATGTTAAAATGTGCAGCGCTGCATATGCCTCTCAACGCTTTAGAAATAATAAATAATAGTAGTAGTAGTAGTAGGGAAGTGAAAGGGGAGATGTAAAGTGTGGGCAAGGGGGCAGACTTTGTATGGAAATAGGGGGAGCGATAGAAAAGGGAGATACTGATGGAAGGGTAGAAAGAGAAAGTGGAGGTGCTAGATTGAAATGGGGAGAGGAGGCAGATGCTATATAGAATGGGCAGATGCTGGATAGAAGAGGGGAGAGAAAGGAGCAGATGTTTGGGGGGTGAACACAGAAAGGAGGGAGATGATGACGGAAGGGTAAAGAAAGGGGAGATATAGGGAGCAAACACTGTATATAAGGGTAGAGAAAGTGGGCAGAGTTGGTGAAAACCTGGGAATAAGGGGAAGTAAAATGGGAGAGCCAGAGTGAGGGAAAGAATGGAAAGCTGCAGATTGATTGTAAAAAAAAAAAAAAAAAAGGAAACTTAAAGAATAGGTAGTAAGAATGAGTTAAATCTGGACATAGTAACATAGTAAATGACGGCAGATAAAGACCTGAGGGGGGCCCATCCAGTCTGCCCATTAGCTATTCTCATTAATGGAGGTAGAAAAATAAATTGAAGAAAGCCAAAAGGAAAAGGAGGAGAGAAAAATCCTGGCAAGAGGCTTAAGACGGAGGAAACCAGAGAATGGCCAGAAAGCAAAGGTAGAAAAATGAATTTTATTTTTGATTCAGGATAAAGTAGTGTGGTACTTTTGTTTATAAAGATTAATAAATACAAAATAGAAAATAGAATTAAGATGATACCTTTTCATTGGACTAATTTTAATACTTTTTTAAGCAACTGTCAGAGATCAAAACTACCTTTATCCCAGGACAAGCAGGCAGGTATTCTCACTAGTGGGTGATGTCATCAGACAGAGCCCCGGTACGGACGTCTCACAAGCACGTGTTGCTTGTAGAAACTTAAAGTTTCTAGATGCCCGCACCGCGCATGCGCCGGTGCCTTCCTACCCGGAGATCCGGGCGTGTCTCCTCAGTTCTTTCTTTTCCGCGGAGCTGAGAAGTTCAACTTCTTCATGCGCTAGCTGAATTCAGTTAAATTTGCCTTCCTTGTCCGCGTTTCCGCTTTCTTTTAATTACAGTTAACAGTTCTTTTCTTTTTCAGTAAAAAAAAAAAAGAAGATTATTTCCTCCGGCGGGTCGAACGGGCCGGCCACGTGGCTCAGGCCCACTGGCTTCGACCTCGCGGCGGAGATTTTCCGGCCTATGTCCCGGCCAATCACCGGGTTTAAAAAGTGCAGCAAGTGCCAACGCGCGATTTCACTCACGGACCCTCACTGGCGCTGTTTGCAGTGTTTGGGCCCTGACCACATCCCGAAATCGTGCAGGCCTTGCTCTACCCTTACGGCACGCTCATTCAAGCGGCGTTGCCTATTGTGGGAATCGATGTTCAAGATGGACGCAGCTAAGGATCCCTCAGCCTCCACTTCATCTGATACCTCCCCGGTTCGGGCGAAACCGGCATCGACCCCTCCTGCATCGAGTGTGGTGAAACCGGCATCGCTCAACCCGACACCATCCACGAGCTCGACGTCGGTGCCTGCCCCGGTCTCCTCGGTTCAGGTACCTCTTCCTTCCACAGTGCCACCAATGGTCATCAAAGTGCCGAAAGCTACTAAGCAGAAGCACTCGGCCTCGAAGGAGCGCGATGTCCGTGCAGGAGGACCCCCTTTCGGTGCGGATCCCTCCTTATCGGCTTCGCTACGGTCCGTGCTGGAAGCTCAATTCGTTGAGCTCATGCAGACCATCGGACCCGGGCTCATCGCTGCCATACAGGGTGACCTCCCGGTACCGGTCCAAAGGGGCGGTCCGCCCCCTCCCCCTCCCCCACACCGTTCGACCTCGACAACCGACGAGGACGAACGGGGGAGGGCGGCGATGCCCGCGCGGCAAGCCTCGCTTACCGATATGCCGCCATTAGAACCCATTACGCCTCCGTGCCAACATGGGACCAGACCTCCGATCGACACTCGAAGCCCTGGGCATAGTCAGGAAGAGTTCTTCCGTACTCCTTACCAGACTTGGGTAGCATCGCAAGAACCCGCATCGCAAACCCAGTTGCGATCCACTGCTTCCAGCCCTATCCACTTGGGGGCCTCGGGAGACCATGCGATGCACAGACGATCCCGATCCCCGTCCCGCCACCGAGACGGGCACCGATCGAGACACTCATCCTGGCACTCCTCACGCCATTCGGAGGTGTCACCGCAGAAAAAACTGCAACGTAGGGGATACTCCTCATCAGAGGTGTCCCCCCCGAGGGGCCCGGAGTACGAGGAGACACCGGTGCCCGATTCTCCTTGTCACTCCCCGATGTCCACGGACCTGGAGGCCTCCTCCTCCTCCAGCCCGTCCCACAGACCGACGCTGGCGGAACAATTGTCCTTCTCATCATTCCTCCGACAAATGGCGGATGATCTGGATGTGACCCTTGACACGGGCTCCCGATACTCCAAAGAGTATCTGGACACCATGCATTTACCTAACCCTCCAACGGAGTCGCTTCGGCTCCCCTTGCATAAATTACTGGACCAGACCTTCATGCAGTGCTTCGAAACACCGTATTCCATACCGGCGATCCCCAGCAAACTCGATGCTCGATACCGCATCGTGCACCATAAAGGGTTCGAGGGCCCTCAACTCTCCCACCAATCCCTACTGGTCGAGTCCTCCCTTAAACGCTCTCATCCCTCCCAGGTCTACGCCTCTGTACCGCCGGGCCGAGAGGGGAGAACGATGGACAAATTTGGTAGAAAATTCTACCAAAACTCCATGATGGCGTCACGGGTGCTAAACTACAACTTCTTTTTCTCTTCCTATCTGGAGTTCTTCTTGCCGGTGCTCCGCAAGTTCACTCCGTTCATAGACAACCAAGCTCGATTCGAGTTCGAGGAAGTGGTAGCCTCCCTCTCCCAATTACGCCTCCAGCTGATGCAATCCTCCTTCGATGCATTCGAACTCTCGGCACGCGCCGCCGCAAGCGCGGTAGCTATGCGTCGCCTGGCATGGCTCCGTACTATCGATATGGATCCCAACCTACAGGACAGACTCGCCAACGTACCATGTGCTGGAGCTGACCTGTTCGATGAGTCTATCGAAACTGTTACCAAGAAGCTGTCGGATCATGAAAAATCCTTTCAATCCATCCTGCGGCCCAAACCCAAACCTCAACAGTCTCGACCTTCCAGGCCACCCCTGATTTACCAGCGGCGTTACATGCCCAGACAAACGCCTGCTGCGAGACAGCCTGCGAAGAGACAACCTCCCCAGAAGTCTCAGCAAAAACCTCAGCCACCGGCTGTACCTAAGGCTCCCCAGCCCTTTTGACGCCCCTCCCGGGAGCATAACCTCGGCCTCTCCCATAGGGGGCCGCCTCCATCTTTTTTACCATCGATGGGAGGCCATAACCACGGACCTATGGGTCCTCACCATCATAAGAGAAGGATACTCTCTTCAATTCCACCGGGTCCCCCCGGACCATCCTCCAAGAGAGTATCCTTCAAGCTCGACGCAGACCTCCCTTCTTCTTCAGGAAGTCCAAACCTTACTTCAGCTTCGGGCTGTCGAGCCGGTCCCGTCAGACCAATTGAACCGAGGGTTTTACTCCCGGTACTTCCTCGTCCCGAAGAAAACGGGCGACCTGCGACCCATTTTAGACCTTCGGGCCCTCAACAAGTTCCTGGTCAAAGAGAAGTTTCGCATGTTGACCTTGACTTCTCTATACCCCCTCCTCGAGCAGAACGACTGGTTATGCTCCCTGGATCTCAAGGAGGCCTACACTCACATCCCCATTCACCCGGCCTCCCGAAAGTTCCTCAGATTTCGGGTGGGAAATCTGCACCTACAGTATCGAGTGCTACCATTCGGCCTATCTTCATCCCCCAGAGTCTTCACAAAGTGCCTGGTGGTAGTGGCCGCAGCACTCCGGGACAGGGGTCTACAGGTGTTCCCATACCTCGACGACTGGCTCATCAAGGCCCCGTCAGCCCCAGAGGTCACTTCGGCGGCCTTGGCTACAACCTACTTCCTCCAGAATTTGGGCTTCGAGATCAACTTCTCCAAGTCTCATCTGCAACCCACCCAGTCCCTCCCCTTCATCGGAGCGGTCCTGGACACCACCCGACTCCGAGCATTCCTGCCTCGGCAACGCATGGAGTCTCTTCTTCATCTCTGCCAGTCGGTGTCTACTCGCCAAACCCTACCGGCGAGACAACTGATGGTGCTCCTGGGCCATATGGCCTCCACAGTACATGTGACACCCTTTGCCAGACTCCACCTCAGGATCCCACAGTGGACCCTGGCATCACAGTGGAATCAGACGTCCGATCCACTATCCAAACGCATCTTAGTCACACCTGCTCTTCGGCAGTCTCTACTTTGGTGGATGACCTCTTCGAATCTATCCAGAGGTTTGCTGATGCACTCTCCCCCCCATCAGAAAGTTCTCACAACCGATTCGTCGAATTACGCATGGGGGGCCCACCTGGAGGGTCTCCGCACCCAAGGATTCTGGACCAGTGCGGAAAGACTACACCAAATCAATCTACTGGAACTCAGAGCCATCTTCAATGCGCTCCAAGCTTTCCAACACCTACTCCACGACATGGTAATCCTCATTCGCACAGACAATCAGGCCGCCATGTATTATATCAACAAGCAAGGAGGCACGGGCTCGGCCCTCCTTTGCCAGGAAGCTCTACGAGTCTGGGACTGGGCGGTGCGCCACAACACCCTACTCAGAGCAGTATACATCCAGGGGGAGAACAACGTCTTAGCAGACAAACTAAGCCGTCTGCTACAACCGCACGAATGGACTCTCCATTCCAGCCCCCTTCACCAAATCTTCACGCAATGGGGGACGCCTCAGATAGACCTCTTTGCGGCTCCCCACAACGCCAAACTGCCTCAGTTTTGCTCCAGGATCTACACCCCTCATCGCCTCGAGGCAGATGCTTTTCTACTGAACTGGGGGAAACGATTTCTATATGCGTTCCCACCATTCCCGCTGATCCAGAAGACTCTGGTCAAGCTGAAACTCGAACGGGCCACCATGATTCTAATAGCTCCTCGGTGGCCCAGACAACCTTGGTTCTCCCTCCTACTTCAACTCAGCAGCAGGGAACCAGTACCACTTCCAGTGTTTCCTTCACTACTTACTCAACATCAAGGATCACTACTTCATCCCAACCTGCAGTCTCTCCACCTGACAGCTTGGTTCCTCTCAACGTAACCCCTCACCAATTCTCACAAGAAGTGAGGGAGGTCTTGGAAGCTTCCAGGAAGCCCGCCACTCGACAATGCTACTCCCAGAAATGGACCAGATTCTCCTCATGGTGTGTTTCTAAGTCAAAGGAACCGCAGCGAGCTCCCTTATCCTCCGTGCTGGACTATCTCCTACACCTATCTCAATCTGGGCTCAAGTCCACATCCATACGAGTCCACCTGAGCGCTATTGCGGCGTTCCACCAGCCCCTACAAGGGAAACCCCTCTCGGCCCATCCGGTGGTCGCCAGATTTATGAAAGGACTCTTCCATGTTAACCCTCCTCTCAAACCACCCCCAGTAGTTTGGGACCTCAATGTAGTCCTTTCCCATCTCATGAAGCCCCCGTTTGAACCACTCAACAGGGCCCCTCTGAAGTATCTCACCTGGAAAGTGCTTTTCCTTGTAGCCCTTACGTCCGCTCGCAGAGTCAGCGAACTCCAGGCATTGATGGCGGAGCCACCATTCACAGTATTCCACCATGACAAGGTGGTCCTCCGCACTCACCCGAAATTCCTGCCTAAGGTGGTCTCCGAATTTCATCTCAACCAATCCATTGTACTTCCAGTATTCTTCCCTAAGCCTCATTCTCACCACGGAGAATCGGCCCTTCACACTCTAGACTGTAAGCGTGCCTTGGCTTTCTACCTGGATCGCACCAAGCCACACAGAACCACTCCTCAACTTTTTGTCTCCTTCGATCCTAACAAGTTGGGAAGACCCGTATCAAAGCGCACCATCTCTAATTGGATGGCGGCTTGTATTTCTTTCTGCTATGCCCAGGCTGGATTATCACTCCCTTGTAAGGTCACAGCCCATAAGGTCAGAGCAATGGCAGCCTCAGTAGCATTCCTCAGATCAACACCAATCGAGGAAATTTGCAAGGCTGCCACCTGGTCCTCGGTTCACACATTCACCTCACATTATTGTCTGGATACCCTCTCCAGACGGGATGGACAGTTTGGCCAAACAGTATTGAAAAATTTATTCTCTTAAGTCGCCAACTCCCCCTCCATCCCACTGAGGTTAGCTTGGAGGTCACCCACTAGTGAGAATACCTGCCTGCTTGTCCTGGGATAAAGCAATGTTACTTACCGTAACAGTTGTTATCCAGGGACAGCAGGCAGCTATTCTCACGTCCCACCCACCTCCCCTGGGTTGGCTTCTCAGGCTAGCTACCTGAACTGAGGAGACACGCCCGGATCTCCGGGTAGGAAGGCACCGGCGCATGCGCGGTGCGGGCATCTAGAAACTTTAAGTTTCTACAAGCAACACGTGCTTGTGAGACGTCCGTACCGGGGCTCTGTCTGATGACATCACCCACTAGTGAGAATAGCTGCCTGCTGTCCCTGGATAACAACTGTTACGGTAAGTAACATTGCTTTCTCAGGTGCGGACAGCTTACTGTCTTGACCTTGGGAAGGAGGAGGCATTGATCTAAATGAGAGCTAAATGAAATGTTTAAAGTCCTTTCAATAAATTATCATATTTTCCATTTTGTAATTTATATTTGTAATTCTTAATTTGTAATGTACAGTGTGTATAATACAATCAGGGTAATGTATTGGAAAAATTTGCTCACCACAACTCAGTCGTTTGCTCAGGAAAAAAACTGTTTGTTCACATGAACATGGTCCTTAGAGGGAACAGAGAGAGAGAGTATGATGCTGACATGCTGGGAGGGGAAGGAGATCGTGGTTGAACACTAGCTTTTGGTTTATCTGCATTCCCTGCCCCTGCTTTTGACATTTAGGGCCTGTTTTACAAAGCCACACTACAGCCCCGAAGCCTTTTAAATCTCTATGGGCTTTGGGGCTGTTACCGCGGTAGAAGAGGGGGTTAGATACAGGCTGATTATCACTACCACTTGCTATCAAATATATTTTGTTTTTCCTTTTTTTTTCTTTGCTGGGTGAGGGGAAATTTGTTGTGAGTTGAGCACCCCCCAATCATTTTCAAAAGTTGGCTCCTATGGTGAGGAGCTCCACGCAGGTGCTGCTTCTCCTAAGCTGCCATCTGGGATCTCCCCTTTTCACGGGCTGAAATCGTTTGACTGCGGTATAGAAATACATCATCAGGCAGCCGACTTCAACTGACAGTGACCAAAGTAGTGTCTGAGGAGTGCTCCTTATGAATTATAGCCCTTGGTGTTCATTGTGCATAACAGCACTATACTCCCGATTGCCATTATTCTTCCTATTTCATTCAGTGAAAATACCAAGAATGTAGAGCTGAGCAGACAAAATGAATCTTGACCATTCATGCTGCTGCTTCATTATTTATGAAAGAAGCTGACAGAATTGAGAAGTAGAATAAATATGGGTCACAAGGTCCTTCATTTGAAGGACGTTTAGAAGCCTTTTTCTATTATGCCATATTAATGTTTGTGGAATACCAAATGAAGATTTAATTTAAACCCATTGTATTTAACTCTAATAGTTCTATAGCATGCTGAGAATAATCTTACTCAGTATGTCTGAAAATCTGAACTTTTTTGTATGTAATTAACAAGTTAATAAAAAGGGGGTGAAGTTATCAATTTGGGCTACCGTA